>NW_006436664.1:2295124-2466540 GCF_000325575.1 Pteropus alecto
AAAAAAAAAGTCATAAGATGTATCCCAGTTTTCTAGCTCCTTAGTTTCCAATATCTTAACTGAATATGAATCCAGTGCAAAAGTTAAGTTTGTTGTCCTGGAATACTAATCTTAAAGATACAAATTTCTTTGCAAGGGCTGACATCATAGGTAATTACAGGTTTTACTGCAGGATAACCAAGCTTGGTCTCTCTTTTCTTTTCTCTCCCTTTTCCATACCATTCTTCACTTTTCTCCAATTCGAAAACCAAATCTTTATCTTATTTGACTTATATAATCATGAATAAAAAACAACAGTAATGTCTATAATTGCAAAATTAAAATAAGCATTGCTTATAAATGCCATAATAACAAGAACCAAAAATGGAATTACTTCTCAAATACAAACCTAGATGTCACTCTGCAACTCTTTGTGATTTTCTCTTACATTGTTTTTCTGTCTTCATCTGACTCTGTTCATGTTTGTTTCTCCTGTCCCTTACATTTTTTCCCTTCATTTTCATCTCCTTTTCCTGTTCCTTTCTTCTCTTTCACCCAGTCATTTATAACAGAGAATGCACTATTTCTCCTCCCTAAAATTTTCCCTATCTTATATATTCCTCATTTCAAGTAGTTATAAGTATGTCATCATATAAACACCCATATCAGAAATCCAGGAGTCTTCATGGACTCCTACCTCTCTCTCATACAATGCCCAGGTCCAGTCACTGAGTCCTGCTTATTCTGCCTCTTAAATAATGGAAATAGTCTCTGAAATATCCTCTTCATTCTCATCGTTTATTATTTATCAGCTCTTGCCTATACGATTGCACTATTCTTCATTTCTTCATTCCTCTTTCTCCATTCTATTAGATAACAAGTGCAATCTAATCCATACACGCTCCCTACAGCAAGAATCATTTCCCTAAAACACATAAGATCAAGTCTCTGCCATGTTTCAAATCTTCCAGTGATTCTGTTATTGAAGTTCGTTAGCGTGGTGCACAGTATTTGTATTTGTCCTATGTCCACCCTTCATACTACATTCCACACCATTACCTTCAACCCCTCCTCTCTACTCTCTCCAGACACAAACATTCCACTATACTCCAGAAATCTTAAGTCATAGTTTCCTCTTTTATATCTCCATGTCTTTGTGCATATGCATATCCCTCTTTGTGTTATAATGTTATCACTGTGTTTCACATATTATAATACATAACTTATCACAATGTATTATAATTATGTATCAGTTAGACTCCATTCCTTGAAGATGAAAACTGTAACTTAGACATCATTTACCTGGCAACTGATACAATGTCTATCCCATTATAGATACCTGACAGGTACTTGTTGAATGCCCTCAAGATAAAAAGCTGCTCTAAACATTTGTTACTTGTTAAATTCATCATATATTGGAACTCTCAACTTGAATCTAGGCTGTTTCCAACTGTGAAAATTCACATTTTAGCTGTTAATACAGGTTTGAGAGAAGCCAAAGCCTATTTGCAAGAGAGTTGAGGAGCTTCCTAGGAAACAACTCAAGTTATGCCACTTCTGAGTCTAGAACATTTCTAGAAATGTCTAGTAAACTCGAGGGATGGCCTGATAAGTACTTGCTTGTAGGAAACCAGATATGTCTCCTGGAAGGAAGTAATTAAAAGGAAAACTGACTCTAAATGTCAGATAAACGTGGTGACTGTGGGTATACTGTTGTCCACTCTATCCCCACAAAAGTCCTTAGACACATGCTAGAAACCGAATGACCACAAACAAAAACTTAAAAAGTCAATTAACTAAAAGTGCAAATCATAGAAGTGCAAGCCACATTGTTTTAAGATTCTCTAAGAGCATACGACAAAGGGAAGAGATCGTTTCTCCCCCAATTATCCTCTGATCCAGTCAAGGCAAAGAAAACGGTCATACTCAAAGGTGCCATTGAGGACTACTTAGCCCCATACTGCGCTGCTTCACCACTAAGCAGCATCCTGGTCTGTGCTACAGTAAACTCCTATCTGTCCAATTCCATGACACCATGTTCAGCGCCTAGCTGAGGTGAATGTCTGATGGAATAATGGTGGACTCTGGAAGAAAATGGAGTTTCAGCACATTTATAAGACATGTCTGGGGAATTCCCAAATATGACTAAAGGAAAAGTATTTATTTTTCAAATAGGGACACAACCAAAATTATGTCATTTTCAACTTTAGCTTATTGACTAACAAATTGGTTTTATAACAGTGTTATTCTTATAAAATAGTTCTATTCAAAAACTATTTTAAAAAATTATTCTTAAAAAATTATTTATCCCAGTATATTAGAGCAAAGTAAAAATTGCTTCTTTATAATTATGTGAGCATTAACCATAATGTAAGCAGAACAATCATTCTTTGAATATATTTATGATATTTTTTTAGCTGTGTCTTGTTTCTAGTACCATGTCAATGATATTTTGGGTGTGGGAGGAAGAATATATGTTTTCAAAATGGTTCTGTTTTGTTATATAAAATGTCTGTAGTCATCTTAAAATTACGTTTTGTGATTAGCAAACTTGAAATTGTTGAGACTTAAAATTGACTTTTTCTGTAGATGATAATGTTTTAATTGAGAAGATACTCTCTAGATAGATACTGATGTATCTAGAAAATGCAAAAAAAAAATTCTAAATAGAAAATATTCTCAATTCTAATTTCGTTGTTCATATTTCAGTGTTTGAATACTTCACCCCTACTATTTCTATTCTTTTGCCTCCATTCAGCCTTCCTCTTAAAAATATTTTATAAGAAAAAGCTTTTCTCTATTATTCTTTTAAATATTTCATCAGAGATGGATGCAGCCAAATCGTAGACCTTCTTTTATTTCATTACAATAAAGAATATGTATTTATCCAATTAAAAATCATAGCATATATCACTCTAGCCCCTTCACCAATCATTGCCACATGTGTATAATACTGAAAAATAAAAACGTTGCTCATCACTTTAGAAACTAAGAAAGGTATGAAATATCCATTCTGAACATATTCTACAGCAATGACATTGAATGAGAAAGATTTATGTTAACCAATATGGAAAAAATATCTCTGAGATACACTGTGAAATAAAAAATAGCAAGTTGCATGACAGGTTCTATAATAGGCTGAATAATAACTCCAAAGATATCAAGTCCTAATCCCCACAATCTATAAATATCACCTGTAAGGATATTCAAAGGTCTTTGAAGATGAGATTAACTTAAGGATCTTAAGTGGAGAGATTACCATGGATTTTCTAGGTTGGTCCTAAATACATTCACATGTGTCATTGTGAGAGAGAGAAAGACTTGACACAGACACATACACATAGAGGAAAAGGCAATGTGAAAATGGAGCAAAAAGATGAAAGATGCTGGCCTTGAAGACTGGAGTGATGTAGTCACAAATTAAAGAATGCTAGCAGCCACCAGAAGCTGGAATAAGCAAGGCACATATTCTCCTATAGAGACTTTGAAGGGTACACAACCCTGCTGACACCTTGTTTTTAAGCCAATGATACTAATTTTGGGCTTCTGGCTTCCAGAACTGGGAGGGAATAAATCTCTGTTGTTTTAAGCTATCAAGTTTGTGGAAATTGTTACACAAGCCATAGGAAACTAATACAGGTATATATGATACCATTTATATTAAAAGATACATAAACACCAATGTTTTATTTTCTACAGAGTTACTGCGATTTAAATTTCAAAAGTTCAACCTTCAAAAAGTTAGAGAGTTGTTAGGCTACATTATATTATGAAAGTTTGAAATATTTCATATTAAAAAGTCTAAACATGTGGTCATAATTGCTTCAGATCATTTTTTAAGAAATAAAATGTTATAGAAAATGTTGAAGCTCTCTACATTATCCTCCTCAATCTCCTTCTCTTCTCTTTCACTACCAAACTAACTATTATCTTCATCTTTCCCTCACATGCTCCAGAACTTAAAATCCACCCCACCTTTAGTTTCGGCAAAGTTTAGTTTAATCTCTCCCCTCTATTGCAATAGTCTTAAATAAAGGCTTCTTGTCTAACTTTTCCAATGCAATATATCTTTAGCAAACATGGTTCAGTTATTATTATTACTTGTTTACAATACTCACTAACAATATTCAAGAGTTCCCAATTTTCAGCATGAAAATCAGTACATCATGAGGCTGAGCTTTTCAATTTTTGCCAATTTTATATGTACAAATTACTAGTCAGATGCTTAGGGAAGATAATTGGCAATCTAGAAATTCATACTCTGCTAAAAATTATCATTTAAAAGTGAAGTCATGGGGGTTTCCAGTCAAGAAGGCAAAGTGGGTAACTGTTGTGCTCATCTCCTCCCATGACCGCATCAAAATTACAACTAAATTATTCAACAATCAACCTGGAAAACCATCAGTAGACTAGCTGAACAGAATCCCTATAACTAATGACAAAAAAGAATCCGTGTGGAGATTGGTAGGAGAAATAGAGATGCTAAATGAGCTGGTCCTGCACCCATATGTGGTGGCTCAGAATTTGGAGGAATAATTCAGCTGCAGAGGTCCCCCCCGCCCCAGGGAGCAACAGGTCCCAGCCCCACACCAGGCTCTCCAGCCCAGAGCACCAGTGCCAGGAAGAGAAGTCCCCACATCTGGCTCTGAAAATCAGCGGAGATTCTGTCTGGTTGAAATGAAGGTCTGCTGGAAACCCACATGTGCCCTTAAAGTACTTGCACACAGACTCATTCATTCACAAACACTTACCATAAGTTCCAATGAAGGGACGGCAGCTCTAAAGACACCAGAGACATAAGGGGAGAAACTGAATTACGCAGCTTTGGGGTGAGGGCTGGAGGGACCTACTGGGTTGAGCCCTTCCCCTCCGCCACCACACACACACACAGTCTGCAGGCATAGGCAGGGGCCAAATCTGAATCTGCATTAACCTGGTGAATATTGCTCACCCCACCCTAGTGACTCCCTGAGACCCTACCCTACTCAACTCAAGCACCACCCAAGGCTCTTTTAACAGCTATGCTTTACTGGCAGCCAACCTCAGCCCATGTTAGAGACTTTCCTAATAACTCTCAAAGATCTTTATGACCCAGGCAGGTGGTGGCTGGCTTCAGCATGACCTGTAACGCTCACTGAGTGGCCTCATGCCCTGCACTAGTGGTGGCCAGCCTTGGTTTTCAGGGTAGCCTCTGCTATACTTGTCCAGGTCAGCTATAAACTGTGAATTGCTTTTTAACTCCTACCTGGTGGCCTGGGCCAGGCACAGGCAGCCCCTGGTTTTAGCCTGCACAAGAGTTCCTCGCAAGAGGCCCTAGAACTAACACCCAGTAACTGGCTTCAGACCACACAGAGCATCACTCAATTAGCTCCATGAATGGTATGCACAAAGGGTGGTCTTGGCAGGAACAAGAGCCCTTCTGAAGCACATCCCATTCCATGGGGTCAGCTCTCATAAAGCAGGGTCATACATTGTGGTTATAGCCAAAACTCAGTCTGATGAACATAGATGAAAAATCCTCAAAAAAATATTAGCAAACAGAATCCAGCAATATATTAAAAAGATCATACACCACAATCAAGTACAATTTATTCCTGGGATGCAAGGTTGATTCAATATTCGCAAATCAATTAATGTGATACACCACATAAACAAAATGAAAGATAAATATCACATGATCCTATCAACAGATACAGAAAAATCACTTGATAAAATCCAGCATCCATTTATGATGACAACTCTTAGCAAAGTGAGAATAAGGAAAACATACCTCAACATAATAAAAGCCATATATGATAAACCCACAGCTAACATCATACTCAATGGTGAAAAGCTAAACACATTCCCCTTAAGATCAGGAACAAGACAAGAATGTTCTCATCACTATTATTCAACATAGTATTGGAAACTCTAGCCACAGCAATCAGACAATAAGAATATATAAAAGACATCCAAATTAGAAAAGAAGTAAAACTGTCATTATTTGCAGATCACATGATATATATAGGAAACCTTAAAAAGTCCACCAAAAAACTGTAATAACTGATAAATGAGTTCAGTAAAGTAGCAGAATGCAAGATTAATATTCAGAAGTTGGTTGCATTTTTATATACTAATAATGAACTATCAGAAAGAGAAATTATGAAAGCAATCCCATTTGCAATTTCATAAAAAGAAAAAACAAATAAAATACCTAAGAATAAATTTAACCAAGGAGATATAAAACCTGTACTTAGAAAATTACAAGACATTAAAGAAATAAATTGAAGATACAAATATATGGAAACATATATCATGCTAATGGATAGGAAGAATTATCATCATTGAAATATCACTACTACCCAAAGCAACCTACAGATTTAGTGCAATCCCTATCAAAATACCAATAGTATTTTTCACAGAACTAGAACAAATAACCCAAAAATTTATATGGAACCACAAAAGACCCTAAATAGTCAAAGTAGTCTTGCAAAAGAACAAAGTTAGAGGTATGTTGCTACCTGATATCAAACTATATTACAAGTCTATAGTAATCAAAATATCATGGTACTGGCATAAAAATAGACACCTAGACCAATGGAACAAAATAGAGAGCTCAGAAATAAATCCACACCTATACAATCAATTAATCTATGACAAAGGAGGCAAGACTATACAATGAGGATAAAGACAGCCTATTCAATAAGTGGTGTTGGAAAAATTGAACAGATACATGCAAAAAAAAAAGATTAAATTGGACCATTTTCTTACATAATATACAAGAATAAACTTGAAATGGATTAAAGACTTAAATGTAAGACCTCAAACCATAACACTCCTATAAGAAAACATAGCCAGTAAATGCTCTGATATTGCTCTTAGTAATTTTTTTTTTGTCTATATCTCCTTGGGCAAGGGGCAAAAAAGAACAAACAAACAAATGAGACTACATCAAACTAAAAAGTTTTGCCCAGCAAAGTAAACCAGCAACAAAACAAAAAGAAAACCTACCAAATGGGAGCAGTTATTTGCCAATGATACATCCAAAAAGGGATCAATGTCCAAAATATATCAGGAACTCATAAAACTTAGCACCAAAAAAGACAAATAATCTTATTTTTAAAAATGGCAAAGGACCTAAATAGACATTTCTCCAAAGAGTACATACATAGGGACAATAGACGTATAAAAAGATATTCAATGTCACTAATTATCAGAGAAATGAAAATTAAAACCACCATGAGATATCACCTCACCCTTTGAGAATGTCTATCATCAATAAATCAACAAACGACAGTGTTGACAAGAATGTAGAGAAAAGGGAACCCTCATGCACTGTTGGTAGGATTGTAAATTGGTTCAGCCACTGTGGAAAACAATATGGAGGTTTCTCAAGAATTAAAAATAGAACTATTATTTGCCCCAGCAATTCCACTTCTGGATATTTATCTGAAGAAATCCAAAACATTAATTTGAAAAGATATATGCATCTCTATGTTCATCACAGCATTTTTTATAATAGCTAAGATATGGAAGCAACCTAAGCGTCCATCAATGGACAGATGGATAAAGAAGCAGTACATATATATGATAGAATATTACCTGGTCATAAAAAAGAGTGAAATTTTACCATTTGTGACAACATGGATGAACCTAGAGGGTATTATAAATAATTCAGACAGAGAAAGACAAATACCATGTGATTTCACTTATATGTGAAATCTAAAAAAATAAATAAACGAAACAGAAACAAACTCATAGATACAGAGAACCAACTGATGGTTGCCAAGTGGGAGGGGGCTTGGAGGGTTGAGTGAAAAAAGGAAAAGAATTGAGATATACAAATTGGTAGTTGCGAAATAGTCATAAGGACGTAAAGTACAGCATAGGGAATCTAGTCAAAATATTGTTTTAAACTGTTATGTGTTGGGGGGGTACTTGACTTGTAGGGGGGATCAATTCTTAAGTTATATAAATGTCTGATCACTATGTTTTACACCTGAAACTAATATAATATTGAATGTCAACTGTAACTGAAAATAATTTTTAATAATAAATTTAAACAGGAATTATCTAATAATAACTAACACTTAAATAGCAATGTTTTAAATAGCTTCCACATATTATCCCATTTAATTCTCATGTAAATCCTATAAATTAATAACTTATTACCTTCATTTTACAGATGAAGAATTGGTAGTACAAAGGATGAACAGCTTGCCTAAAGTCACACAGCTATTAAGGGGGAAGCCAGACTTGAAACTCAGACAGCCTACATTTATAACCACCACACAACACTGACCCAATAGCTTACTGAGTTCCATGGCAGAATCCAAAGCTTTTACATAATTTTAATCATAAATAATGGCCTAAAACTTTTTATTCCATGACTGATATAAATTGTAAGATAAAAACTGAATTAGGTCAGTAATATTAAATTCAAAATAAAGTGAATTATATGCTAAATTGAAACTTGAAAAAAATTAAACCATAGCAAGGAGAGCCATTTAGTTTCAATTCTCCCAGCAGCTGAACAAATGCTGGAATTCCTTGATTCAGGAAACAAATAAAGTTGTATTTCATTTTCTCAAGGTCATAATAGAAACTCACAAGGAACTATAATTTCTTTGTACTCACCTACCCATGAATAAAACCCTAGAATATTTATGAAGAGCGGATTCAAACATATTCATAACTTTTAAGGTTGGTTTAAAACCCAAGTAGCTTCCAACCCTTGAAACTGCAATTAAGCCCTTTGAAATAGAAACCTCATGTTTGTTAAAAGTCTTCCCTATGTCTATCACTGCTGGGCCGGCACACAGGCCAAAGTGCCCACCTTGAAGAAGTCAGGATTGGGGACCAAACTTCATCTCTGTCTATGTACATCATTTCTCTGAAGCCTGGTTCCTTAGCTATGAAATATGCAACCACATGGCCTCTCCTATCTGGCTAAGTTACAGTGAAGAGCCCATGAGATACTCAGAGACAAGCTTTATAAATTCTAACAGCCATTGCTGCTAATTGTATCTGTGGCTACTATTATTGGTAGACACCTCTCCTTCAAAGTTTTAAACCTAACAATTTCCAGAAAATTACTATAGTTGTTTGTTTCCTATTATTATTGTAACAAATTACTACAAACTTAGTAATGCAAAACAACACAAATCTATAATCTCACCATTCAGAAGGAATCAGCAGCACTGTGTTCCTTTCTGGACATTCTAGGGGAGAGTTCATGTTGTTGCTTTGTCCAGCTTCAACAAGCCCCTGTATTTCTTCACTGCTGGCCCCCCTCCATTTTTAAAGCTAGCAATGGCTGTTCAAGTCTTTCTCACATTGCAGTCATTCCATCAATGTCTCTTCTGCTTCTCTCTTGCACATTTCAGGACCCCTCTGATTACACTGGGCCCACCTGAATAACCCAGAATAATCTCCCTATGTTAGCAAACCTAATTCGATCTTCAACCTTAATTACCCTTTGCAGTGTAATGTAACATATTCACAGATTCTAGGGATTAGGACAACTTTGGGAAGCCATTAGTCTGCCTATCAAATATTGATACTCAATCTTAGTCTTGCAAGGATAATTTGTGGTTTCATTTTGTATTAAATAAATGTAAATATTATCCTATAAAAATGAAATAAGTTTCATGAATGATTTCACCCTTTGGATACCACTTAAGCAATAAGATATAAGAAAGTACTAAATATTTCAGTTTTCTAATTACATTAAACTAAATTATATCAGTCTCATTTTAATTAAATGGTCTAATAAAGGTTAACATATTGATGCATGTTCTACAATAATTGAGAATATGTTTAAAAGGAAATTGTTAGAGGAACAAATGTCAACAGTTTTTCCTTTGTTCTAAGAGTCAGTATAGTGTATATTAAAATATTTTGAAAAATATAGTTTTCTTAAAATATATTTGCTTTGTTCAGCTTTTAATACATTTTTAAATCTTAAAAGAGGGTAAATAAAACAGATTTTTAAAAACATAGAATTTCTTTTTCAACAATCCAAATAAAAAGCCTGTGGATTTCATATCTTGCATAGTTAATATAATTTTCATTAGTTGAAGCACAGTTCCATTTCTAGGCCTTGAAAATAAATGAAATGATGAAGAAATGAAAAACCAAATCAATCTGCTTGGTCATGGGAATTCATCAGAATGTGTAGTTTTGTTCTTTGACATTAACCTTTATTGATTGGCCATTTTAACAAATTGGTTCCTATTCTCATATCTTCAATTTTATGCTTCACTGTTTCTAGTATTAAATTTCTTTAGTCTTAATATTAGTCACTTTCTTAGTATTTGCTCTAGGGGGAAAAAAATCTGCATTATAATCATCTTAACCTTAAAATGATTCTTCTAAGAAATCTTTGGAAACCTTTTGAAAATTCTGAACCTCTGATAGACTTGTTTAAACATGTCCTTAATAATACTAAATTTCTTGAGTGGTAAAAGTTGAGGCGAAATTTTCTCCCAACAAAATAGTGACTCTTCGTTCACATAAGGAAATATTTCCCTAGTTTAGGTCAACTATTCTCAAAGCTCCTATAAAGTCAGCAATGAGAGTATGAACAAACAACTAAAGAATGCAGACATGAGCCAAATTCTTATGTCTTCATATACGCAGCATGACAAAGATTTCTAAACTTTGCTTTATGGATTTTCTGCCATTGGAACTCAGTTTAACAATGTCTTTAAAAATTAATAACTGAGTATTCCTAAGGTTTTTATCTTGATATTTCAAAGATTAATGATTGTTTACACAGACAGCCTTGTAAAACCAAAAAATGTTCCATTAGATTAACGGCCATTGCATTAATAGTACCATTATCCTTCATTTTAATATAAACCGTAATAAAATATAGATTTAGGAATATTATATTGTAACTCTTTTTTAAAAAATTAAATAATTCAATTGCATCAGACAGTAAAACTTCCATTATTGTTTATGACATATTTCTAGAATAACCTACTGGTCATAAGGTATAAGAATTTATATCATATTCTATAAACTCAGCTATATTCTATGTCTGCAGTTGGAAACTACTTACATGAAGTTTACAGTATTTCAGGATGCAACCAACTCATGATTTAAAAAAAATATTATCTTACCTTTCCCTGCTTGTTTTTTTTATGAATACTACAGGCATTGTACTGATTCCTTCCACAAGAACTCTTTGCTACTTGAACAGAGAGAAATAAATTATTTAAGTCAGTATCACATATAATAGTCTCACTTAGTCTAGTAAACCATTTATCTATTCAACATATGTTTATGCTCTAATCACTTGTGGTAACTATCAATAGCACAGCATGGAGAATGATTCTGAGAAAGAATGCAGGCTTAATAAATGAGTACTTGACACTTTTGTCATGGCCTCAGGAGGACAACTGGTGGCATGCTTGCCATGAGTTTGTTCTTCCTGCTACAAAAAGCAATACCAAAATATAAAATATGTTACCTTGTTCCTAACAGTAAAAGAATGTAAAACACTTGGCTTATTGGTAACACAGCATAAAAATATTTTATTTAAAAGTAAGTTAAATTCCATTATCCACATCCTATAACCAACAAAATAATTAGATATGCATTTGTCCACAAAATATTTACTTCATCAAATGTTTGAGTGAAAATTAAATGCAATACACTGTGCTGGTACTATAGAAAGTACAAGGTAGAAGAGACAATCCTGTGTTCAAGTATAAAATGTAAAACTGAAGATATGGCAGATATTGTATTATGAGTGCTATATGTATGAACAACCATATGAGACGGAAATGGATAAAATCTATTCCAGGGTTTTAAAGTCAGAAAATTTAAACATACAAACAACTACATGAGACGGAAATGGATAAAATCTATTCCAGGGTTTTAAAGTCAGAAAATTTAGACTATCATTGAATAAAATATTCAGACATAATAGTTAAATGAATTTACCTACCATAGGAATGAGAGTGTAAGAGGGTACAATGTGGAAAACTACCTGAAGCCTAAGAAGAAATGTGTCAATACTGTCACAAATAGGAACACGGAGAGACTAAGTACAGGGAAGCATGAAGCATTTCATGGGCATGTGGAATGAGGAAGCGCAATACGCCCAGCTTGATGCTCAGATGTGTCTGACTGTGCATCTTGAAGAAGGCTAATCGGGGAGGAGGAGGAGTGTCTGGGAGAGGACAGCACAGGGCAGTGGCTTTCACCACCACTGAGAAGACCTTGAGTCTCCAACATACAGAAAGACGGTAAGCAAGAGCTGGTATTCTTATGGCCAGAGTAAACAAAAGCAGCTATTGTTCCTCTTCAGAAGAAACTGGCTCTAATCAACATGCAAGTAAACGATGATAAATACGTAAATGTTTATGAATAATAACAAAGTGTTGTTCATTAGAATTTGGAGTCCTAGAAATTGGTTCTTCACCCAAAGTTTTCAAAATGATCATATCACACTCTTGCCTTCAGTTTAAATTTCACTGAAATTTTTACAGTTGAGGAAATAATAGAAAGCATATCCAACTGGAAAAAAAAAAAAAACAGAAAAGATTTCGTAGAGGAGCTTTCTCTCCAATTTTTTTCATCCCAATAAACTGCTCTGACATTTTTCTCATTTTCTCCCAAAAAAATAAATATCCTTCTAATCACTTACTCTCTCCTGAGCTGCAGCTCAGATGTCTTAAAAGCCTCCATCTGCAGGTAGAGATGTTGAAAGATCGCCTCGAACAAGCTTCTCCTTCTGCAGCAACCCATATATAAGTTAATGGCATCACCACTTCTTTGCTGCCATTTTTAAACCCAAGATTCTCTAAACCTCTCAAAACTCCACTGTCACTGATTTTACCTCCATTTTTTTTTCCCCTAGCTAAAAATGCCCTCTCTAATGAACTGCCTCCCCTCTACTCCTTATATAAAGTGAGGTTGCTCGTTCTCTCCAACCTCATATATTTCAGGCTAAAAAGTTCATGTCCCTGTCTTCTTCATTCCCCCAAATCTCTTCCCAACAATTACCACCCCCTTTTGAGTAGAAAAACCTCTATCTCTCTGATTCTGGTTCCATTTTTCTCTACATCCTAGAGAGGGCATTTGTGAGTTGCTTATACTGCATTTATTCACCCTCTGCTCTTGCTAATTATAATCTAATTTAATTTTCAATAGACACCTGTTCCCCACTTATATTATGTGCCTTTTGATAAAGACACTAGCTCTACCCCCAGAATTAGTGCATGCAATTACCTTGTCACAATGATTAATTCAGAAGTAATCCTATCAGAGCAAAGGTTAGAACTTCTGTTCAGTGCTTTTGAAAATAGGCACTTTTTCTCCCACTTAGAGGTAAACAAAGAAGTATTAATTCTTCATTGCTACTGATAGTTATTTTGCAACCATGAGGAAAATCAGCCTAAAGAAAAAGCTAACATATAAAGAGAAGAGCCAAAGAAATAGGAAAATAAAAGTAGAAACAAGCCCTAATCAAATAGTTCTAAATTTTTATGTTTGTTTTTTAAACTACTTGAGATAGGTTTCCTGTTAATTCATGGGCTTTGTCACCACTAGAAACTACTTCTTCTTAAATTGCTACTTTAGAAAGCTTGTCCTCAGATGTTAACTTCTGTCTTTTCAGTTTGTTCATTTCTACTTACAATATCTGATCATAATATCAAATCCATTGACCTTTATTATCCAGCTACTCCTTTCTGTTCAGATGTATGTTTTGTTCTCCAGTGTTGAACCTATGTAGCTCCATGTCTTATACTCAGTAGGTATGCAATACATTGTGTTGATTGGTTAACTGATTAATTGACTGCTCTCTCTGCATTAAGTCTTACCTCTTCCCAAGTATGTATCACCTAGTGATTATCCTTTTTATTTTTTCCAGAGTTCATGATGCAAATCTGTTCTTATCTCTCCCCACTGAAAACCTTCAATAACTTCCATTTCATCCAGAGCTAGACTTCAGATATAGTCCTCGCTGTTTTCCTGATGTTATTGCTCCCTAAAGTCTACCATCTTCCAGTGGGGATTGAGGAGAGCCAAACACTTCTTGAACCAAACCCAGTGTTGAAACCTATCAACAATGTCAGCCCAAAACATGGTCTAAAACAATGTACTTCTAATAAATAATCACAAACCTCAGAAAAGCCAAGCAATAATCTTTCCCGGCAGTATCTAATTTGGTAAGAATTGTATTAAGTTCTAGACATTATATTTGAGTGTGACATTGGCAAAACAAAAGTTATCCTCAGAGTAACCAGGATGGTAAAAAGTCAAGAAACCATGTGTCAATAGGAAAAGTGTTTCTTTGCAGGGAGAAGATTTAGGAAGAACATAATATTTATGTTCTGATATTTGAAGGATTGTCATGTGGAAGAACAAAAGTGGCAATTCTCTTCTGTCTTGGAGAACATAAAAAGGTTAAATGTTTATTCTTATATAAAGTCAAATCTTAGCTCCATATGAGACACAACATTAAAACAATGTTTCTATAAAGCCATAAAAGGGGCGCTCACATAAAAACAAAATTTTGTAAAGTATTGATCAATTTAGTCAAGTCTGTTCAGCGGCAACAAAAAACCTCTAAATCTCAATGGCATATTACACAAAAGTTTATTTCTTATTTATTCTACATGTCCAACACAGATCTCCCAGGGCCCTGCTCATTATAGCACTCAGAAACCCATGGTAAGAGGCTCCACAATCCTGTGACACTGCCATCTAAACACAAGTCTCCAGAGGTCATCATGAAACAGAGCTTGACTCACAATTTGGCTCTTAAATGTTTCTGCCTAGAAGTGATTCACATCATTTCTGCTTAAAATTCATTGACCAAAGCAAGTCTATAGCCATTTCTGATTTTAAGGAAACAGGAGCATATGATACCACAGATACGTAGAATGAGAGGGATGTCAGAAGTTCAATGAGCACTCGTAACACTTACTATAACTCTCAATAGGATTTAATCAGAGATCAAATCATCATTAAGAATTTTATAGAAAAGATTAGATCCCTAAGTCCCTTTAAACTCTAGGATTCTGGATTCCAAATTTGTCAGGCGGTTCCTTTAAGACCAGATATTTTGTTTCCCAGGGTCAAATAAATAAGTCTGGATGCTGAAATTGCCTCAAAGTAGGAAAATCACTATGCTCGATATTTTAATATACTGAGCTGAGCTTACAAAGAGTTGGTTTGGAAGGGCTAAATATTGATAGGTCAATGGCTCTAATTCTGTTTGATAAGTTTACTGTTTTGTTTTGTTTTTTCAAACATTGCCGCAAATATTTATATTTGACTTCTACGTAAGAGTTGTTGATTTTCAATAGAAGCTGAAAAGAATGACAGTCGATAACTGTTCATGTTCTATAGAATTCACTTGTGGGGTTTTGAGCTATTTTGCCATCTTCCTCAGTAAAAGTGTAAGCTTAGCAAATAGGTGTACTTAAATATTGTCATCTCTACTCTGGTGGTTTGTTTGCGTCCTTTTATAACAGCTACTTGTTACAAGTTATGTTATTTACATATATATATAGCAATCTACCCGATTTATTTTCCTGAAGATATAGCTTAAGTTGAGAACAATTACTAGCTCATTTTTGCTCAAGTTAAAGCTGCTGTGTCCTCAATTTTTCTTTAAATTATGTATCAAATAAGAACACTATGCATTTTCAGTATCATGGATCTGGATCTGTAGCTCTGAAAGAGGCCTTAGCAATTACCTAGTCAGCGGTTCCCAATCTTTTTGGCACTAGGGACCCATGCTCCTATGAGAACCTAATGCCTGATGATCTAAGGTGGAGCTGAGGCAGTGATGCTAGCACTGGGAGCAACTGCAAATACAGATAAGGCTTCCTCATTCACCTCCTGCTGTGCAGCCCAGTTCCTAACAGACCATGGACCAATACAGGTCCATGGCCCTGGGGTTGGTGACCCTTGACCTAGTTCATTCCCTTATTTCACATAAAAAATGAATAACAAGTTAACATTTATTCAGAGTTTACTCTGTTATAGCCACCGAGCTAATGATTTCACATGTATTATCTCAATTAATCTTCATGATAGCCCAATGAGATGAGCAGTTATTAGCCCCAATTTACAGATGAGTCAACTAAGATTAGGTATAGATCCACAGTTAGTAGTTAGGGAAGGGCGATTTTTTTGTTTTGTTTTCATTAAAAATCTTGCCTGTCTATCCTGTCCACCATCCCAGGGACTTTTCACATGATGTAAGGGAATGGAAGATCCATGGTGTAACTCCGTATGACCAGTCACCACATGGGGTTCCCCAGAACTTCAGAAACTCTACATTTATGCTGACTGCATTGGAATTTCCTCCCTTACCATGTGTATGCACACACTGTACACACGCATGCACAGGCACAAACACGCGCACACACCTTTGCCAAAGATTGCATCATGAAGTGAGTCCCTATCAGTACTTAGGACATCCACTGCTACCTGCACACCCAAAACACCCTCCATACCCCTGGGTTCAAATCTCAACTTCTGCTCATACCTCTCATCCATGGATGTGTCATGGAAACACATAGAAAAAATATTCAACCATAATTATAAATTAAATTAGAAATAAAAATGAGAAATATTTTCCCCTTATCAGATGAGGCAATATAGAAAAAATTTTGGCAACTCCTACTGTTGGCAAGGACGTGGGTAAGTAAGCACGTGCCCTTGTTCACTGTTCAGTACTTTGTGGATTTAGCTCAGACTTTTTGACATTGACTCTTCCTCCACTGTTCCGTAGTTCTTGTACATCAATTTCATAAAAGGTGACAACAACAAAGTCCAGGAAAGACATTATATGATCCAATGTAATTACCTAATATAGGAAAATGACAGGGAAGGAGTATTAAAATTATTAATCATTGGGGCTAGAACCCCGAGGCCCTCCTACTGAAACTTTTCTAGAATAGTTTTTAGAGTAGTTTCTGAAATAGTTTCCCTAATTCTGATTGAAGCCTTTAAACTAATGCTTTTCTCTAGATAAAAGGGATTTGTGTGATTTTTATATTTTTCTTTGTACTTTTCAATATTGTTTAATTTTCCATTTCAGTGACAGTACATTTTATAAAATCAACAAGAGATTTAAGCAAATGCAACCAGTTTTTTGAATAAAGTAAACTCAATAGGGAGAAAGCAAAAAGCATCTTAATTCTTTCTCACCACTGGACCTGCAAATCTGTCCTGTGGACCTCATTTAATGAGCTGTACGCAACTTGCATAGCAGGGATGGTCCTCCCACTCCCAGAGGTCAATCACTTTAAGAACTGTTGGCCTTTGTCAACACAGGCTTCCACCCAGGCCTTCAGCATTTCCTCCTCAAACTCACTCCCACAAAGTTCCCATCCCTGTTTTGCACAGACATCTGTGTCAGTGCTCTCTACATCAAGTGCCTTCAATTGCCTATGTGAGAGCTTCTCCCCATCCAGCTGCCACCAGAGCTACCATCTGCTGTCCAAAGTTGGACAAGTTCTCCACTCACAGTACTGGTGCTGAAGTGGAAGAAGGCAGGGCACAGGAAAAAGTGCTCTCTGCATTCCAAGTCAGGGCCCTAAACTAATTCTCCAGTAGAAATTAATGGTGAGAGATATCGCAGGTTAAAGGTTTTAGCAGGTTGTACTGGAGGCATAACCTTTATTCATCACGCTATTTCTACAGGAAAATGTGTGAAGTTCAAAACAACTGATCTACAAATGATCCTTAGGTACATAACTCACCTGGAAACTGGAGACTGCTTTTACAACCATCTCCAGTCTGTCAGGTCAAATAGATTAGAGCCAAGACAGCAGCACTGATTTACAGTCTTGGCCCTGTTTCTGAACCACTTCCCAATTCATTTTTTATTCTTAAAACCAGAGGCATAATGTGTCTGTTCCAACTACAAGGTTGTTGAGGTAATAAGCACAGCTATTCCTGAGCAAATATGTCACAAAATTGACAATACTCGTATGTTTATCATTATTCCATATTATACATTGTAGAATTCACAACACACGTAATTGGTTATTGGGAAGTAGTTTCTGAGATTAATATCCTGCACCAAAAGTATCACGATAAGTTCCTTTTTTCACCTTTTCCTAATATTTTTCTTAGCAAAAATATCTTTGTCTCTCTTAACCTACATAATAATATATTATTTTTAGAATCTTGGCATTACCCAAAGCCTCTCTAAGTTTAGGAGTGCTAACTGAGTGTATGATAATACACATGTATATCTACACATTTTAGGAAGCCTTCGAATTTGTCATTTCTCACAGTTTCACAGTTCTGACGGCTGGAAAGTTCAAGATCGAAGCACTGGCAGATTTGGTGTCTGGTTAAGACCATTTCCTGGTTCATGGATGGCTGTCTTCTCCTTATGACCTCACTTTTATAAAAAGGGCTAGGGAGCTCTCTTTGATAAAAAGGGGTCTTTTTTATAAAAGCAATAATCCCATTCCCAAGGACTCCACTCTCATGACCTAAGCATCTCTCAAAGGCCCCTCTTCCTAATGCTAACACATTGGGCATTAGGATTTCAACATATAAATTTTGAGGGGAGACACAAATATTCAGACCACAGCAAAAAGATAATTCTAAAGGCTAAAGGCTGCTATTTTGTTGCCCTGTGGGCCACTCAACAACTTTACATCTAACCAAGTGATCTTATTCCAACATTCTTTAACTTTTTAATGTCTTCCCTGATGAAATGTACACGTCTTTGTTCCTCAAATGCTCCTAAAATCAGTTTTACCTTCATATTGGCTTTTTCATTAAATAATAAATTCAGTAAAATTTCTGACAAGTATTCACTCATATTTATATGACAGCCATGTTTTTAACTTATTGAAAATCATATTTTGATAAAAATGATAGAGAAAAAATAAACTTAGAACTGAGAGCCTTATGAGCTTTAGAAAAAATAAGCTCTGAACATTTGTAATTGTCCTTCAGTTTGACCCAATAATTACTATCCTTTTGTCACAAAAGAATATAACAGGTATCCTATCCTTGAACACATCCCTATTACTTGTTATGATTGGTTCATTCAGATGCTCCAAATGTTGCATGAGGCAGTTTGTTCTTAGTACTTAGCACATAGTAGGTGTTTGTAAATATTTGCTGAATAAAAGAAGTAGTTATCTCTAAGTCTTATAACACCCTGCAAGGTAGATGCTGTTATTCTAATTTTACAAATGAGAAAACTGATGCATGGAAAGGATAACTTTCTTGCCTGTAACCACAATGAGTAGAGCAAGGATTCAAATCCAGGTGTGTTTGCCACCAAAATATACTCTTTTGACACTGTGCCAGATGAAAACACAAGCTCCAAATATGCTCTAACATTTCCACTTTCAATAAAAGAAATGCAGACTCTCTAAATGTCAAAACAAACACACAATACTATTTAAAAGGCATTAAAATTACAGGTCTTTAAATCAGGACATCTCAGGCTCCTTGACCCTGTATTTTCTCACATCTTCCCACTTCCATTCTTTATCCTGACCCAGCTTTGGCCCAATAAGCCACTGATCTTCAAACTGAGGTGCAGGCATAGACTTCCCAGAGTATAAATAGGCTTAGATAGCTACAGGGTAAAATTTCCATCTGAACTTCCACAGACTCATTACTAAAGCAGACCTGCCTACAAACTCTGACGTCTGATAATTATCCCTCACTTGCTCACCTTTCAAATTGTCCTTCTCCACTTTAAAAAAGAAAGACATACTCTCTCCTATCCTAAATGGTATTTTAATATATTATTACAAGGTGTAAAAACCTTTGGAGTATCAAAAAGAACAAATATAGAATGCCACTTTCCTAAGAGAAAGTCTCTTGAAAGTAAAGACAAAAAAGCTTCAGAAAGAAATGTTCAGGAGGATCTTGTTTCAATCAGGAGACAAACTCAAGACAAGTATCTATTCATCCATGTCTTGTTTTATCTATCCACATGTTTACCTTTCAATCAATCATCCATCTATCAATAAATTAAACTATCTTAGAATACAGAGGTGAGAAGGATGTTAGGCAGATGCATGACTAAATGAATTTTAAAATAAAATCATACCTTTTCTGATGAAAAGTAACCTTGATTTGGCTGATTAGTTTAACAATGAAGCCTGATTCTCTAAAGAACATGTTCTATAAATTGAGCTAAATCTACAGTTCCAAGATTTGGATAAAAATACATTTAATGTATGTATATTTTATAAAATAAGCCATAAAACACATCTTTTGTGACTATTTAATTTTATATTTAAACTTGTGTTAAAATTTTTTGAGATTTCAGTGTTAAAATGTGTGAGAGGTAGCCAGTTTTTCTAAATTCTTTTGAGAACATGAGGACAAAAAAGTTTTGAGACAAGTACCTAGTCCATCACTTCAACTTATAAATGTCCCATTAATCTTGTCCCGTCGCAGTTCACTCACACTCAGCTAGAAAATAACTACCATGTCTGCTGTCTTCTTGGCTAAACTCAGGTCTTACACATTGCTGGAGGGGAAAAAAAATCACATAATCATGTTGGTGCTACTACAGTTTCATGGGATTCAACTTGCACTGGGTCTTTCATGCTCTTTGGTAATTTATCTGTGTTTTTTTCTTAGCTTTCTTCTATTTCCCACAGCTACCATCTCAAAACATTTTTCAAGCTCCTCAAACTTCCAATTCCCACCACCTCCCATCACCACTATCAGCCAACCAAGGAGCTTTCTCTTACCTAAAATCAACTGTATCTCCACCCCATTTCAGCTGCTCTTGGGACCCTATCCTCTCTTGCCTCCTCAGGGATCTTTTTTCTTCTGATTTTCCTACCCTACTCCCACCTCTCTTACTTTATCTTCAAACTCTTCTCATCTGCATTTGAACAAACTCTGGTCTCATTCATTAAAACAAAACAGAACATATACTTTTCCCTGTATCCCTTACCTATCTGGCACCAAACCATTACTTTATTCTCCTCACATTCACATACTTCACTAAAGCGATATGTATATTTTTGCTCTCTTTTTCCATATGTTAACCACCCACATACTTCTCACCACTTAATAAAGTGATTTCTACCCTCGCCACTCCAGAGAAGCTGCTCTCTCCAAGGTAATGAAAATCACCCTATCACTAAGTCCCATCTTCAACTCACCACAACATGCTAGGAGACTCTACATGTTCACCCTGCACAACTGGATCATTTTCCATGGTTTCCATTTCCACCCTTAGGCTAATGACTCTCAAGAATGCATCTTTCAGGATGTGGTTCCATAGTGTAGCAGTTAACACATCTGCTTTACATAGAGAAGGTCCTGGGTTTGTGCCCCAGTGGGGCCACGGTCCATGGTCTATGGTCATGCCACTCTGAACAAGCCCGATCCCATCTGGTCTCGGAAGCTAAGCAGGGTCAGGCCTGGTTAGTACTTGGATGGGAGACCACCTAGGAAGACCAGGCGGCTGTAGGCATAAATAATAATAATAAATTTTAAAAAGGGGGAAAAAAAGAATGCATCCTTCATTCAGATCTTTTTCTTTGGCTTTAGTCTTGTATATCTAACTGTGTCCTAGACAACATTTCCATTATTTCACAGGTACATAAAACTTAACATGCCTCAAACTAAACCTATATTTCTACCTCCTCCTGGTCCCCCTTCCTTATTAAATGGTACCATACAGTCCATTAAGGCTGAAACCTGGGAGTCACTGTGAACTCTGGTCTTTTATGTATTTCATGTCCAACTAATCACCAATATCTGGACATTCTTTCTCATAACTATCTCCTGAATCAGCCCACATCCCCCAATGCCCACAGCTGCCTCTCTGCTTTAGGTTATGATAGCCTCTTGCTAGGCTGCTGCAATCAACCTATTGTCAGTCATCAGTCCTCTTCTCCTGTTTTTCACACTACAACTAGTGAAATGTCCTAAAACACAAGTCTAATTTTGTACTTCCTTTCCTTAAAATTTCAATGACTTCCCATCATCCTTGTGCCTATTAATCATTTATTCAATTAATGTTTTAATTAAGCTCTAAGGATAAATTCTAAACTCCTTGGTATGGCTTTCAAGGCCCTTCTGAATTTGTCCTTTGCTCACCACTCTTCACTCTAAAGTGCTTCTAAAATGCTTGCAGTTCCTAAATCTCATCAAGCTCTCCTGCCTTGGACATTCTTTCTGCCTCCTTCTTCTAGCTTCCTTCTATTTTAAATTAAAGTTTTAGCTGAGATGTTCCTTCCTCTACAAAGCTTTTCTTAATCCCTAAAATCCGGGTTTGATTCTTATTTTATATGCTTATGTGATGCATTGATCTTAGAGCATTATAGCACTTACTCTATATAGATTCTTAATTGCTTACATGTCTGTATCCCTAAGAGCAGAGGGACATATGTATAAGGCTAGGGTACTAGCCACTATCTGGCATATAGTAGGCATTCAATAAGCATTTACTTACTGCATAAATACATTACACTACCAAACCTTTGCCCCCCAGAACAAATCACGTTACTTCAGTGAATGGCTTATTAACCTGTTTAGTGACCAAATGTAAAATTTTCATCAAGTTCCCATGAAATTATTGACCAGAAAGAACCCACAAGCTTGATGAAAATAAATGCCATGCCCAATCTCCTTAGCAAAGGTATCAAAACTCAATTCACAATAGATATCAAATAATTTATCTGAGATCTGAAGGAGTTAAATTTTCACTCTATTATTAACTCATTCAATAATAAATATCACCTAGCCCTGTCCTCATGAAGCTTTAGTCTAACACTTACTCCATTAAATCAAATGAATCTTGGACAAAAGCTGGGCTATCTCCGGCTTTTCAAATTTTATTATTTTGAACTGTCTAGGAGCAGCTGTTTTTATCCAAGTAGGAATATTTTAAATAGCATTTTTTCCTTATACATCAGAAAACCCAAGTTGAAAATAAAACTACATTTCTTAAAACTCCCATGCTCCTGACCTTTCTTTCCTTTTCAGCTGTGCCAGAGGCATGAACTTGTATCCCCCCAGCTCTAGTTAGGAAGATGATTTATTAAACAGACTTAAATGAAAGATGGCTTGGTATGGATATACTTGGATTCACAGTCCATGCCTTAGGGCAGTTTAAGCACCAACTTTCTAACTAATTCAGAAAGAAAAAACTTCTCTCATTATTTCAAGATAAATGTCTGAACTTTCCAGCTCTTTTTGGCCTGCCATAAAAGTATCAGAAACTAAAAATGAATATCCTGTTGTTCGCTTTTCCTCTAGAACCTACAATGTTTGGCATATGAACCAGTTGCAAATTACCAACTTATGGTATCTTTTTGGCACTTCCAGGTAAAGCCTCAGTGTCCTCTGTATCAAACTCTTTCCTTTCTTTACAGTGATCCGTGCACAATATTACCATTCAGAAGTTATGTTGGAAAAATTACTTTTAGTTTTTTATTAGTTTCATAAAATCTACTTAGAAGAAGCTTAAAAACCATGATAAAAAGACAAATATTTCAATTTGATTTATGGAAAGCCCTAAGCCTGTGCTTAAGATAGGAAAACAACCCACTTGTCTCAGGTTAGTCTCAGAATTTGCACATACGCATTTCACTTCCTTGATTTGATCCTAATTCAAGAGGTCAGTCCGAAGAGTCAGCAGTGCTAGTATGCTGAGTCTTCAAGAGAATGTATTTATATAACTGAAAAAAAGCAGCATGTCATTTTCTCATTATTGCAGTGAGTAGAGTGGCTGTTTCTCAATGATAGCTATCCCTTGTAATGGGAAATCATTTGTACTGAACTCAGAAACTGTAGTGCTTTGCTTGGCTTCATTGATTATATAAAGGATCTCTTTATTCAGAACAGGAAAACTCAATTAATTAAAATAGTCCAGAAACATATGGAATCTCTTTCCTCTGGTGAAAAGTAAATTCAAATTGTGAGAAAATTACTTCCTTTCCAAGAATTCTC
This sequence comes from Pteropus alecto, assembly GCF_000325575.1. Lineage (NCBI taxonomy): Eukaryota > Metazoa > Chordata > Mammalia > Chiroptera > Pteropodidae > Pteropus > Pteropus alecto. The sequence continues at coordinate 2,319,017 of NW_006436664.1, forward strand.
AAGATTCTTGTTTCTGAACATGGTTCAAAATTCCATGTAAGTTTGGTGTTCATTTATTTCAGAGAAATCATAAATGGTATTGCTCTCCCCATGTTAATAAAGAATAGTGTCCCAAATATGTTTGGATGAATATGGATATGGTTAGGCCTATGCCACTTATCTCTTCTGTGTCTAAATGAAATCAGGAAAACATTAATGAATGGCATATAAGTAACAAGCTTATCACCTATAGAAATGCCTTACGTGCTGGAAATTTATGTGAATTTCATTCTGAGAACTTGCTGAGATCTTCAGAACTTACATACTGAGAACTTGATAACTATATAGTCTTAATTACTGAAGACCATCAGTATTCTGTCAAACCAAAAGCTTTTTTTTTTTCAAAAAGATAATTTATAATAGAAAAAAAATCGAATGAGAAAAAAAAAAACAGAAAGACTATAATGGAAGTATAATTTGTAAGTTCATATCAAACCTCAAATGAGAAGGAAGTGAGTATAAACCACTTGTAGAATTTCTAGTGAGTTATAAAAATAGTAAAAAAAAAAAAAAAGTGTGACAAATAAACATAAAATAATGAATAACTAAAATGTTTTCTCAGGATGGTTCTGGTTTTTAAATTATTCATGTCTCTAGTGGCATAAAATTAGCTATTATGAAAAAAAAGAAAGGAAGAAAATAGGTCTAATATAAGCAATTTAAATAAAGAAAAGGTAGGCAGCAATCTTTACCTATTTTTTCCTAAATTACTTAGATATCAAAGTAATTTAATTGTGGTTCAAATGTGCTTTCAATACACAAGGTGAAGTCACAGCTATATCTTATTTTATACAATCACTCAGAGTCACCAGAGACCAGACAGCTGGAGACAATTTAGAAACCACAGAAGTGACCAAGTGGAATAAGAGAGGCTTCTTCTATTGACTGGAGAGTGGCTTCCTTGCAGGAGAGGTTGGGAATATCAAAAGAAAGAGGATAGGTATCCATGATAGGCATAATAGACCCTTCAAAGATGTCCATACCCTAATCCCCAGAACCTATGAATACCTCGCCTGTTACATGTCAAAGAGAAGTTAAGAGTGCAGAAAAAATTGAGATTGTTAAACAGCTGACCTTGAGATGGAAAGAGTATCTAGGATTATCCAGGCGGGCCCAGTTTATCACAAGTGTCCTTAAAAGTTGAAGAGGGAGCAGATCAGTCATTTGGAATGATTCGATGTGATAAAAACTTAACCGTAGTTGCTGGCTTTGAAGATGGAGGAGGGGAGCCAGGAGCCAGGAGCCAGGAGCCAGGAGCCAAGGAATGCTGATGGCTGGAAGAGGCAAAGAAATGAATTCTCCCCAAGAGCATCCAGAAAGGAATGCAGCCCTGCCAACACCTTGATTTTTGCTCAGTGAGAACCATTTCAGACTCCCGACCTTCAGCATTGTATGATAATAAATTTGTATTGCTTTGTGCTTCTAAATTTATGGCTATATCTTAGAGCAGCAATAGAACACTAATACAGTACTTGACAATAAAAACTGTGATGGAAAAAATTCCCAAGAGGCAAAGAGAGATACATTTGAAAGGTAAAGAGAGATACATACAAAGAAGAATGCAGACAAGAAGTTTGTGAAATAGTGGAAAGAGGGCCAAAAAAAGAGAGAATTTATAAATAACACAAAACTAACTTTCACCTGCAATATATACAATAACAAAGGGAGGGCAGACTTCAGTGCAAAGGCCAAGGTTTTCAGGGTTAAAAAAAAAAAAAGCAAATGTAAGATAATATACAATGTTCTTCATAGGGCAAGCTTTAACAGATACTTATTGCTACATTGCTCTTGAAAACCTAGGAAGGCGAGGAGTAAGAAGTGAAACTAGAAATGGATAACATAAAGAAAATCATCAAGTAAAATAAAAATCTAGAGCATTGGATTTTTGATGAATAGCATTAAAAGTATGAGCAAACCACATCCAAACTGTCAAATTAACATGTAATTCTACATTATTTGTAAGAAGAAATATCATATATTACACATCTGAAAATGACCTCAACAAGAAATCAGTTTTTAAATGCCAGATGACTAAATGTAGGTTTTCTTGTCTCTGCAGAGTCACATACTGTCACATGACATAATGAAAAATTTTATGTGAATTGTTGTTAATGAGAAAATATAAACAACCTTTGAGAATGTGACTTTTTTTCAGTTGCATGTAGACTTTGAAACTCTCCTAATATCGCGTCCAATGATAAAACCTACCCTAAGATGTTTTATGATTTCTAGAAGTCAGTCAATGTTTGGAGGATTCTAGGCCATTATTTCTCTTTATTGCTCACATCTAACACATTATTTGATGACTGAAGATAAACAAGAAATTCCATAGGAAATATTAAGGATATGATGGTGGGTTTATGATGCTGTTAAAAAATAAAGTTCAAAATGTAATATGTAAAGTTGTTTTAGAACTGACCTCCTATCCCAGCTCCAGTCATGATGGTAATTTTTAAAGATCTTGAATAAAGGTGTGTTCCTACTGATTCTGTTTTACATAAATTTAAGAAGTCTTTGAAAGTAATGCCTAAAGCACACATTAATTTGTTTTTCAATATATGTTCATTAAAAGAATAAGCCATCAAGAAGATATTTTCTATCCAATTCTTCCTTATTGTTTGACAGTTTTTCTCCCAAAATAGCTTCTTTAGTTTTTGCATTATTTCTGAGAGCACAGAGAGGTTTAAGGAGGACTTCCATTAAGGTGTGGCTTGAAGGAGAACAACAGAATCACAATGACAGATTAATGCTGGGAGATACGGAGAAGAACCCTTCTGCAATCACAAAATCCCATCATCACAGAGAAGGAAGGGCCCTTAGAACTGCTAGATCAAGCTCCAGTGTAAAGAAGGAAATCCTATTGCCACATGCTGGACAGGTTGTCATCCAGCCTCTAGTTAAACATCTTCAGTAAGGCAGAGCTTATCACCTTCCGAGCACATACTTTTAATTTAAATTAAATTCCAGTGTTCATTAAATTTAACTTTCACCCATACTTCCAGTTCTGTTTTCTAGATGCCAAACCCATGACTAATCCTATTTTGCATATTATTTCTTCAAATACTAGACTCCACTCTCATATCCACCTACTTTGTCATCTACCCCTTTCTAAAGCCAGAAAGTACAGGGCAAGTGTATGTATACATGTCTATTGCATTGGACCCTTCTACATAGTCTGATGATCATTTAGTGTAATAACTTGTTAATACATTCATCAGCTGTGTGCTAAATGCCTACCAGCTTCCTAGTCAGGAAGATAGACAAGTTTCTTGTCATGAAGCCTAAATTCTAGTAAGTCAGATTATGAAGAAATGAACAGGTAAATAAAATTTAAAATAGTGAAAAGTGAATGCTTACTGATTAGGGAGATAATTTTTAAGATCTGACCTAAAGGATGAAAAGGAGCTAGACATGCAAAGAGTCAGGGAAGAGAACTCAAAGGCAGTGAGAGCCCTAAAGATTTTTTAAAAAGAACATGTTATCTTCTTAATGTTCCACATCGGTGCACCTAAAACATTAGTGGGAGAGAAGCTGGAGAAGCAGACAGACCCAGACCACAGTATGGAGTTTGGATTTTATTCTACCTGTGATTGGAATCAATGTATAATAAATTGTAAGCAGGAAAGATACATAATCGAATTGTTTTTTAAATACCACGCTGGGAGATTCAAGATGATGTAGAAAGTAGAGGCAGTCAGTGCAAGCCTCTTCTAGCGACCACACCAAAATTATGAAAAAACTACAGTGCAACCAGTACGTGGAGTTGCCAGAAGTCTAGCTGAACAGAAGCCTTACAATTAGGTCACCTCAAATAACAGGTCACCTCAAAATGGTCAGAACTGCAGAAACGCGAAACGATCCGTTCCCACAACCACGTGCGGCGATCGAGAATCTGGCTGGCTATCTTGGCTGCAGAGCCTCCTCCCTTACCTGAGGAGGTCCCTGCTGCACACTGGGCTCCCAGCCCAGGGTTCCAGTACCGGGAAGAGAAGTCCCCAAAACCTCTGGCTGTGAAAACCAGCAGAGGTTGTAGCTGAGTGAGACAGAGGGCTGCAGGAAGCAGAGACCTTCCTCTTAAAGGGCCCACACCCAGCCTTACTGCTGACGGACTCACTTGCTCTGAGTTACAGCACTGAGGCACCAAGGGCAGATGGGGAGACACTGAGCTGTCGAGCTGCAAGGCAAGGGCTGGAGGGGCAGCTTACTCCCAGACATTGGTGCAGGCAGAAGCCATTGTTTCTTTGTTGAGCCCTCCGTACACCCAGCCTGCAGCCACAGGCGCCGCTGTACCTGAGTCTCCATCAACCTGGATAACACAGGTCACTCCGCCCAGGGAATTCCTTGAGACTTCACATCTCTCAGCTTATGGGCCCACACAAACCACTCCCAGTGGTTTATTCCATACAAATGGCATGTCCTGGCTCCTGCTGCGAACTTTCATAAAATCACTCAAGGGCTCACAAAACCCAAAAAAGAAGCAGCATTGGGCCTCAGCATGCCCTATACCTCTAGCTGACCAGCCCCGAACCCCACACAGGGCAGCCAGCTTCGGTTTCTGACTTAACCCCTCAAGGCACCTATAAGTTCAGCACAAGTGGTAACCATATGTGGATTACTTGGTGACTCTTAACAGGTGGCCCTGGAGGTGCACAGGCTATAGCTAATCTTGGCCTGCAGCTGGACTCCTCTCAGGTCTGTGCCAAAGGGCCCCACATCTCACCTATTATATAAAGCCACTCTCCTAAGACCGAGAGACTTAGTAGTCCTACCTAATACATAGAAACAAACACAGGGAGGCAGCCGAAGTGGAGAGACAAAGAAGTATGTCTCACATAAAAGAACAGAACAAAACTCCAGAAAAAGAATTCGCTAAAATGGAGATAAGCAATATACCAGATATGGAGTTCAAAACACTGGTTATAAGGATGCTCAAGGAACTTAGGGGAAGAGTAGATGAACTCAGTGAGAACTTTAACAAAGAGATACAAAAACATAAAAATAGAGATAGAAAACATAATAGAGAGCCAGTCAGAAATGAAGAATACAATATCTGAGATGAAGAGTACATTAGAGGAGATCAACAGAGTGGATGAAACCAAATCAGTGGCATAGAAGATGGGGTAGCAGAGGACACCAATCAGAATAGCAATGAGGAAAAAGAATCCAAAAAAATGAAAATAGTTTAAGAAGCCTCTGGGACAACATCAAGCGTAACAACATTCGCATCACAGGGGTACCAGAAGGAGACGAGAGAGAGCAAGAATTGAAAACCTATTTGAGAATGGACAGAAAACTTCTCTAACCTGGCGAGGGAAATAGACATACAATCCCAGGAAATTCAGAGAGTCCTAAACAAGATGAACTCAAAGAGGCCCACACCAAAACATATCATAATTAAAATGCCAAAGGTTAAATACAAAGAGAGAATCCTAAAAGCAGCAAGAGAAAAGCAATTAGTTATCTACAAAGGAGCTCTCATAAGACTAGCAGCTGATTTCTCAAAAGAAACTTTGCAGGCCGGAAGGGCTTGGCACAAAATATTCAATGTGATGAAAACCCAGGATCTACAACCAAAAATACTTCACCTAGCAAAGTTATCATTTAGAATGGACGGACAGATAAAAGTAACAGGGCGGAAAAAGATATTTCATGATAGACCTAGAGGGTATTGTGCTGAGTGGAATAAGTCAGATAGAGAAAGACAAATGCCATATGATTGCATGTGTATATGGAATCTAAAAAACAAAATAAACAAATAAACCAAAAAAAAAAAAAAAAAAAAACCCACCCCAGCTATATTTGAATGTTTAAAGTGGTTTTAAAAAGGTTACCAAATGGGAGAGGGGGTAGGAGAGTTGGTTAAAAAGTAGGGGAAGAGATCGAGAAGTACAAATTTGTAGTTACAAAAGTCATGTAGATAGAAAGTATAGCATAAGGAATATAGCCAATAATATATTGCAATAACTATGTACGGTGTCAGAGGGATACCAGATTTATTAGGGTGATCACTTCGTGAGTTATATAGATATCTAATCACTATGCTGTACACCTGAAACTAATATAGCATTGTATGCCAACTGTAACTGAAAAATTAAAAATTATTATTAATTTAAAAAAATACCACACTCGTGGCCTTACAAAGAATGAATAAGGGTAGGGCCACGGTGGAAATGTAAAGGTGACATAGGAGGCTCTTGAAGTGAGAAATGATGGAGACTTAGCTAAACAAATGACAGTAGAAATTGAGAGGTGTTGAGAGATTTGAAGGATATGATCAGAGAAAGTACAGACAAGAGTGTCTGATGGTAGATGTAGATGATGAAGGAAGATGGAGTGTAAAGGATGATTTTTGGATTTCTAGGCAGAATGCCTCTCGATAACAGATGAGAAGAAACATCTAGGAGGAGGTTTCAAGCAATTGGGTATGTAGATCTGGAACTCAGAAGAGAGGCCTGACCTAGAGATGTAAACTATGGGAGTTATCGACATTTAGATGGTTTTCAAAATCACGGAAATGAGTAAGATAACCTAGAAAGGAGTTTAGAGAGGGAAACGGGACAACTCAAGAGTAGAGTAGGAAAAGACTAAGAAGAAACGGGAAAAAGGAGAACCAGGAGAGGATTTGGAAAAGAAAGTAGGTGTCAGCAGCATCAGTGGTTTTTAAGAAGTGGAGCAAGACAAGAGTACAGTTATCATCAGGTACAGCACCAGGGAGATGGCCTATGATCTTGACAAAAGCAGTATCTGTGGAATAGTAGAACTAGAGAAGATGAATTCGTTTTAGGAGTGGATTAAAGGTGAGAAAGTGAAGCAAGGTACGTAGAAGTTTTGCTGGGAAAAGGAGAAAAGACAGGAGATAGTAGCTAGAGAGGATGTGGGGCCAAGAGAGGATTTCCCTCCCCCACCCCTTAAGATGGAGACATATATGCCATAAAAAATAAAATTCAGTAATTAAAGCAAGCTTGACTTACCCCTGCTCTAGGCCAGTGATTTTCAAACTCTTCAACAGAAGACTGAATTTCTGGAACAGAGCCTTGCAGCTGCTGCAAAAGGCACAACAGGCCTCCTCCCTAACAACAAAAGTAACTCAAATTTAATCCATTTTATATATGGCGAGTTAGAATGAGATGTCATTTGAAAAATCACCGATCTAAGGATAGCATAGAGTAGCCAAAACATCTCACTATATTAGCCTATTAGATGACAGAATACCTGATGACTCCATATATAGTTTGTATTCTTAACTATGTCACATAATGGCTTTTCAGGCAAAACATGATGATAAATCATATCTCAGCACAGTTTTGGGATGCTAAACAAGTTTGTCATTATATCACAGCCTCTTGGCAATGATAAATTAAGTAGGTTCTTTTACACTAAATTCTTCAGGAACTTCAGTATATGCAAACCTTAATTTTCAATAATTTTAATTAATATGTTCCACAGTCAATAGCTTTGATAAACTTAAGACAACTCCAACCTATTTTAATAAAATTGACTTACAAAATGGAAAGGAAAGAAAATTGCATATAAATCTTGACAGCTGTGCAGACTGACTCTTTACTCAGTAAACACAATTTTTTCATAAGAGATTTTCTGAGTTTTAGATATGCAAAATAAGACTTGAGTGATGACTTTGAATTTTAAAAAATGTAATACAGGAGCATAGTTTATTTTTTAACAATTTGAGAAAAAAATGAATGCAATAATAAGAAAAAATGAATAGATTCATGAGAAATTTGTTACTAAATTAGTTAAATGCAAGTTATTTTTCTAAAGGACATTTATGATGCTGTGACCTCCAGTAAACTGTTCTTATGAATTCATTTTGTTCATTATTAAAATTTTGCACTGATTTTGATATTATACCACTATGGCTCTGTTTCTCTGCAATAGGATTTCTCAGCCTAAGCACTTTGCGCTGGATAAATCTGTTGTGGGGACTGTCTTCTGTATTGCAGAATGTTTAACAGAATCCCTGGCCTATGCCCACTAAATACTAATAGCACTCTCCTCCACAACCTCCAGCCCCCACTTACAATAATCAAAAATGTCTCCAGGCATTGCCAAATATCCCGTGATGGTAAAAATCACTCCCAGTTAATATTTTGCTCTACAGGATAATGTGATTCCTTATTCTAGAGTTAAGCTACTATTTTCATAATTTTCATGAAGATACATGGCTTCTAACTAAACAGAATGAAGATATTGTGACATTCAGACCCAGCTGCTCATGTAACTGTAATAGAAAGTGAAGTAAATACATCTCAGATGTGACTAAATAGCATGACAATTGGCTCAACAACACATGCAGAAAAGTGCAAAATCTAGAATAAGACTGATGCCTTATAGATAAAGTTTCATCATAAGAGATCCAGTTATTGACCTTCATATGAGGACACTGGTGAATAAGAGTACCTTTGGAAGTGCTGCTACATCTAAGTCTTTCCATTAAAATCAGTAGTGTGGCAAAGCTACATGAAAAACCTTGTAAAGACATTAAAGGCAGGCAGATCATATTTGGCTGTATTCATTTTACATGTTGTTGTGCATTATGTTACCAGTTTTTAAAGAAAATGTCAGTGAGAAAAGTACTAGAAGGAAGATTTTTAAAGGTGGAGCTAAGCTGCCACCTAGAGAACATAGAAATGGCAGCATCTTAGACTTCTACATTTACTGCATGAACAATATTGTCCTCACAAATTCAAAATTTCAAAAGCAATGTGAAATTTCAATGTCATACTTTTTAGATGAGCTGATTATTCATGAAATATTAAATTTAATTTTCTTAGTTTTGCTTGTAAAGTTTCCAGACAGTGAATTAACAGAGACTTTCTTTTAAAAGTTCAAAAGAGTTCTGAAGTGGTCATTGCTGAACAATAACAAGGTACCTACACAGAAAATTCTGCCTTGGTAAAAATTTTTTAGTGATTTTTAATTTCAAGTAGAAAACTTATTACTGAAAATGAATTAAAAGAATAATGAATACAACAACCAAGTGGCAGAGACTCCAATGTTTATCACCTTTCCTAACAATCATTTTTTCAAATGAAGCCAATTAGGGAAACAATTATGGTAACTCAAATCCAATAGAATCATTAACTGGAGGGAAGGGAGAGCTACTTAGACAACATAAAAGAAGCAAAATATAAAATATAAGAGAGGAAAAGATCTGGTAGGAATAGGAAGGCTAAAAATAGCCTGACTTTGAGCTAAAGCATAAAGCAGAGCTACAATTTCTGGAAAAATATGGGTCTCTCTTTTTAAATGTAATAGTATAATTGAATACTCATTAGGTTCTCCAGGCCATAAACCATTGCCTCGTTAAGGTAGGCATTTGGGAAACTGCATAAACTCTTTTGGGCCATGAGGGTCCCATTTCGTAAATTACTACTTCAATGCACTGAATGATACCCTTGTGGACTGATAGTGGATTCCAAAAGAGCTTAATTTTCACACTGGGAGAATCTAGTGCTCATTAGGAGATGAGAAGTATGCCTGCTCACATGTCCACATAGAACAGAAAGTACTATACTGATCTAAACAGGAAGTATTGAAATGTGGCCTAGAGATTCAAGTGTTAAAATATCATGCTATGGTATACCTGCATGACCTGGTCTAAAATTGTTTAAGATTATGATTTGAGAGTTTTCCCCCTTTACAACTGAGTTGCTGTTTTACATGTTTCCTAGGTCATTGCTTTTACAGTTTTGCAAGAATTCCAGTTTCAGCCTTCCCAGATGGTTTTAGAGTGGCATAGCTACTTTTCAGAGATGCTTACCTGACAGTCCACTATGCCTGTACCCACCTGTACAGGTTGGCTAGTAAAATCCAGTTGTTTAGAGATGATTTTACTCAATCCAACTTTTGTCCTATAATATGAAGTAGGCCTTGCTGAGAACTTTTACTTTTGAACTTGCTTCTTTATCAGAGCCTAGGGAAATTTTCAAGGTTTCTTTGTTCTGAGAATTCTGTTTATGTACCTATGGGATGTGAATCATGTACATGAATGGCATTCTGCATCATTTTATCCTAAAACTGAGGATTCACACATGTAGTAATTTTTATAATTAAAGTCTTACCTGTTCCCATATCAAATCATTGAAGTAATATCTTACATATGTCTCTCAAAATGCAGGCTTCTTATGACTCATATATACATATGCAGTTTGGATGCAATTAAAAAACCCACATGATAGCTATATATATCATACAATTGTGTCATCTGCCTTAAAGCTATGCATTTGCCTACTTTTAGATTATGTGAAACAGAACTACCTTTTATGTGATAAATATAATGAATTTCTGCAATGTGCCTTTTGACTAAAATGTGTGTGTGTGTGTGTGTGTGTGTGTGTGTGTGTGTGTGTGTGTGTCAGAAAGGTCTTTGTCAGTGAGAATAAATTTCCATGCATTTCAGAAATTTGGACCAATAATGTACAAAAAATACATAGTCCAAAAAAATTCTGAGGATCATTCCATAAATGACAACACCTCTTTATGTCAATATTCTAATTAAAATACAACATTATAATTACTATATTTAAAAGCATGGTTCCATAACTTATGGAGGAATCAAATATTTGGAGGACTCCCAGTTTAACACAAGGGATTAACACCAATCTCTTGGTTTCTCCAGTTGGGGAAAATAACTTCTATCTAGTGAGCATCCTATGTGCCAGGTACTACATAGCATACTTTCTTAACATATGTTTTTTATTCACTTAAGACTCAGAAATTCCCCTCTCATGATTAAATAAGATGCTCTTATTTTACAGGTGAGTTTTATAAACATTTAGTAACTACTTAAAATTCTAGCAATAATGTGAGTGGGGCGAGGGGCAGGAGTAATGAAGGAGCCCTGGATGTGAGAGATAGCTTGTTCCAGCAAAGAACAGCATGTTCAAAGACCTAGAGCAGAGAGGGAGTATTTTGAGGATGGAGACATGAGAGAAGTCTTATGCTGCTGGAATAGAGAGGAAAGGTAATTTTGAATGGCTTTAAGGTTACCTTAACATCATATACTTTGGGGCCATTAACCTAAAGACAAGTAAAAGCCACTGAAGTTTCAAGCATTAGAGGAGAACGATCAGATGTGATGTCTACCAGATCATTCTGTCTTTGGAAACAGAATGATAACTGAAGATTAGTAAAATTCATGCCAGAGAGGTAACTTTAGGAGGTGACTACTCTAAGCCAGTAAAAAGTTGATGAAGGCCTAAATTAGGATGATGGCAGTGGCAAGAAAGAGAAATAGATGCATTTGAGAGATATTTAAAATTATCATGGATGAGAGATTTTGTCAAAGATTATATATAGAAAATTAGGAAAAGAAAAAGGTGATGGATAACTCCCAAGGCTCTAACTTGAAAAACTAGATGTTCTGAATCACTCAAGAAAGAATGCAATGGGGGCAAATCCATAGGAAGAGAGAGCAGGTGGGGAAAGATGATGAGTTAGGTTATGAGCATACCGATGTTGAGATACCTGATAAAAGTATTCGAGTGATGTCAGGAGGAATTTGAATATATAAGTTCAGGCAAGAGGTACACTTAAGAGTAAATCAGTATATATATGGTTATTAAAGCAGTAAAAGTAAATGAGATTCCCTGAAATCCTGTGTAATTATAAACATGAAAGAGCCTAGGAGATAGTGCCAAAGAACACTGAAACTTAAGGGTCATGAAGAGAAGAAAGTTCTAATAAAGACAATGATGAATGAAGAGGAAAATCAGTGTATTGTTGTACTAGAAGCTAAAGGAAGGGATTGTTTCAGAAAGAAGGACTTAATTAACAAAGCAAAATGTCATCCTAGATTAACAAAATTATGACTGATGTTTCCACACTGCATTTAATAAGTCTTTATTAAATCTAGTTTGGGTGTAGTTGGGGATCCAGGGACGGGAGTACATTGTTGTGGAATCAGCAGTGAGGGCGAGGTGAAAATATAAAAACAACAATTATAGATAACCTCTTTTAGAACTTTGGGTATGAAGAGAAGGAGAAATATGTAGGATGACAGCCAAAAAAATAATATGGGATAATAAAGTAAAGAGTTTTTCAACAACAACAACAAAAATCTAATTAAAAAATGGGCAGAGGACCTGAACAGACACTTCTCCCAAGAAGACATACAAATGGTCAACACACATATGAAAAGATGCTCACCTTCTCTAGTTATAAGGGAAATGCAAGTCAAAACCACAATGAGATACCATCTCATACCTGTTAGAATGGCTATTATCAAAAAGACAAGTAATAACAAATGTTGGAGAGGTTGTAGGGGGAAAGGAACCTTCATACACTGCTGGTGGGTATGTAAATTGGTACAGCCACTATGGAAAACAGTATGGAGGTTCCTCAAAAAACTAAGCATAGAATTACCATATGACTCAGCAATCCCTCTTCTGGGTATCTACCCAAAAAATTTGAAAACATTTATTTGAAAAGATATATGCACCACGACGTTCACTGAAGCATTATTCACAGTGGCCAAGATATGTAAACAACCTTCAATAGATGATTGGATAAAAAAGATGTGGTACATATAGCCAAAGGAATATTATTCAGCCATAAGAAGAGATGAAATACTACCATTTCCGACAACATGGATGGATCTTGAGATAATCATGCTAAGCGAAATAAATCAGACAGAAAAAGTTGAGACCAAATGATTTCATTCATACGTAGGAAATAAAACAGGAGGCAATAAATGAACAAGACAAACAAAAACTCACAGACACAGACAACAGTTTAGTGGTTGCCAGAGGAAAAGTGGGGAGGAACGGGGTTAGATAAGAGTAAAAGGCATCAAATATATGGTGACAGGATGAGATTTGACTTTGGGGGATGAACACGCAATGCAATATACAGATGATATATTATTGAATTGTATACTTGAAACCTATATAATGTTATTAACCAATGTCACCCCAATAAATTTAATTTTAAAAAAGATTAGATTGAAGAAAATAAAATAAAATGGGAATAATAATAAAAAACATAAAGTAAGGACTTTGGGGGTTGATTGGTAATATTTTATGTAGGTAGAAAATATTGAGTGCCTTTGGTGAGTGGAAAGATCCAATAGACAGTCATGAACAAAGAATACAATAAAAAGAGGGGATGATCTAAAGGGTAGTATGATGGTTAATTTTATACATCAGTTTCACTGAGCCACGGGATGCCCAGATATTTGGTCAAACGTTATTCTGGATGTTTCTGTGACAATGTTTTTGGATAATACAAAATTTAAATCAGTAAAAGCACATTGCCTCGTATAACATGAGGGGGCCTCATCCAGTCAGTCAAAGGCCTAAATAGAACAAAAAGCCTGACCCTCTCCCAAGTAAGGGAGAATTCCTCCTGCCTGACTGGGACATCAGCTTTTCTCACCTTCAAATTCAAACTAAAAATGGCTCTTTCTGGGTCTCGAGCCTATGATATTTGGACTGAAACTACACTATCAGGTCTCCTCAGTCTCCACCTTGTCAAATGCAGATCTTGGAATTCTCAGTCTTCATAATCATGTGAGTCAATCCCTTATAGTAAATCTGTATTTAGATGATAGAATAGATAGATAGATAGATTATAAATGATAGATAATGATAGATAGGTGGGTGGATGGACGGATGGATGGATGGTGGACAGCTAGATAACTAGACAGTTAGACAGACAGATAGACAGGTAAAGAGAGAGAGAGAGAGAGAGAGAGAGAGAGAGATGAATATACATACCATACATCCTATTGGTTTCATTTCGCTGCAGAACTCAATACAAGTAGTTAATCTAAAGGCAAATGATTGTGATGCAGACTTAAGCTTGAGAACCACTGTTCAAGGGCAAGGCTTCTCTGCAGGCAGGAGAGATTAAGAGATTAAGAGAGAGTAGGTGCAGGGCTTGCCTTTTACTGAAAGAAGTACTTTTCCACTAAAATGGGAGCAAAGAAGGGAAGAATAGGGCTGATAAATGAAGACAAATTTGAGACTGATGGGAATTTAAGGCAGTTTTTGCCCTATTTTCTCTGTAGAGCAGAAAACAAGGTGATTTTCTAAAAAAAAAAGAAAAAAAATGTAAGGAGGTGGTGGATGGAAAGATTTTAGAAAAGTGGAGAAAAAAATCATTGAAGAAAGTAGAAAATTTTGAGGGCCCATCTAGTTCAGAGGGTAACCATACCACACCAGCTAGCTGCAAAATATTCCTAGATGTGGTCGAGATTGGAATGACTGCCTGCTGACTCCAAAAACAATAAGGACAGGGCTAAAGAGGGGCTGAGAAGAATAGAAAACAGAAGTCAAGGGTTTCAAGGAAGCCTGATGATACCGGACACCAGTTCTCCACCATTCAGGGACACTTTGCCACCCCCAAAGCAAAGTGTTCTAAGAAATTTACCAAGTATGATGAGATAATGGAGGAAAGAGATTACTTCAGGTTACAGGATATCTGGAAAGGCCTAGATGAGGAGGTGGAACGCAAGCAGCCTTAAAGAATTTAAATATGCAAGCTTGGGTCAGATGTAATAGTACAGAGAATCTGTATGGTGCAAGTTTAAAATCAAAATATTCTTATTAATATGTCAGAGATTTAAGATTAATGGAGATAGAAATCCAGGAAGGGGTGAAGAATACTAATGAAAAAGAGAATAGTACATTAAGGAAAAGATGAAAATACACATGGAATTTATATTTTGAAGAGCTCTAGATTTTACTGTGTGCTAGAGAGCTATTAAAGACTTGACAACCAATATTATATAATCATTAAGACCTGCACTTCCCCATCATAATGTTTATAAAGATGGTAAAGCTTGTTTGAACCGTTTAACTGATGGACAGACTAGAAGCATTCCTAGAAGGTGTTATATAAAATTAAATTTAGTATATGAGCTAATACTTTAGCTTTAAAAAATAAATTAAAGTCCCCATAAGCAAATGGACCAAAGGAGTAGTAATAAATAATCCACTAAACAGATAAACAGATAAACTGATCAACAGAAAAAATTCAATAAAAAAATTAAAACACATGATTTTTCAGATATTGATAATATTTAGCATGGTCAATGATGTAATGAGATGAATATCATTATTACTAGTTAATTTACATTGATATAATCTCCAAGAAAGCAATATAACAATGGATCTCAAGAACAACTTTGAAAATATTTACTCTTTCTGACCAGAATTTCTACTTTTAAAAATAAATTCCAATGAAATTATCAAAATGCATATAAATATTTCTTAAAACATTAATGTAATGTTAAAAATGTTAGTATATTACTTATAGAAACTTAATATAATATTTAATAACAAGGTATTGCTAAGTAAGTTATGATAAATCCTATGATGAAATATCATTCAGCCATTTAAGTGGTGTTAACAGTCTTTAAAGAAATAAAAAGTGTCAATAATATCATGTGAATAAAAACAATGCAAGACTAAAAATATGTAAACAGTATAATCTCAACTATGGAAAGTATGTGTGTGTGAGTGTGTGTGTGCTGAAAAATATTGGAAGAAAATATACTAAAATCTTAAGAGATGTTATCTCTAGATTTAGGATTTAAAGATCATTGTTATTTTCTTTTCTTTAAGATTTGGTATTTGACATATGAATGTTAATTACTATTATACATATTACTATTCAAATCTACTGTATTTAAATTTTGCCTTTTTTATTTATAAAGAATTGAAAGTGAGGCTTCACCTTCCACTATCATTGCATTCTTGTGAATATAGCTTTTATCCTCTGTAACTTTATATTATATTCATATTGTACTAATAAGATATAAAGAATAATTATAACTTCTCTGTAGATTTTAAACTGTATCATTAAGTGACATAAGACTTTCAACTTGAATTCACCTCTGCCTGATATTAGTATAAAGTTTCCTCTACCATTTTGTTTATTTAGTAGATTATTACAATGTTTACTTTTATCAGTAAGCCAATATAGTAGACTTTTTGTCATACCAATGTTTTTTTCTGCTTTTAATATCTTGTATCTTCTTTCTTTGTCATTGTCTCCTTTGACATTTGAAAAAATACAGACTATTTTAAGTTCAAATAGCAATTGCAGTTATAGTTTGTTTTTTGTTTTTGTTTTTGTTTTTGTTTTAGAATGAAACCATATATGAAACCAGTGTGTTCCAAAGAAGAGTTTGTAGCCATATACATTAAAACAATATTTCCCATACAACCAAATGAACTTTTTAGGTCTTTGGGAAAAAGAAGTACATAAAACCTTTTTGTTTTAACATTTATTTTGCAGAGACGAAATAGTACTCTTGAAAATGGAGCAGGAAATTACTGATTTCATTGGTGACAAGTATGTTAAACTGCAATGCTGGTTAATTTATATGCTATATCTTAGTTTGGTATTTGGGTTTAATTATTCATTCTAGAAAGATTTAGAAATAAATAAGACATTGTTTAATATGTTTGCCGATCTGTTAGATGGAGATTGCAGTTAAAAGCTATATACTAATGAGAACTGTTGCTTGAACCATATATGCTCCTCCTCCTGCCTGTTAAATTCTTGACAAAATGGCTATAAACAGGGAGCCATTGATTAGTATAGAGTAGCTATAACAAGAAGTGACCCTTTTCATTTTTAAAAGATTTTTATTAAAACATAGTTAACATATAATATTGTATTAGTTTTGGGTGTACACCATAATTATTTAACACTTTTATACCTAAAGAAGTGGTCACTGTAATAAGTCCAGCAACCATCTGACACAATATAACACTATCACAATATTATTGACTCTATTCCCTGTGCTGTACACCACATCCTCATGACTTATTCATTTTATACCTGGAAGTTTGAACCTTTTATTTTACTTCACCTTTTTCCCCCTTTTTTGATTTTTCAATTACAGTTGACATTCGACATTATTTTATGTTATTTTCAGGTATACAGCATAGTGGTTAGACATTTATATAATTTACAAAGTGATCTCTCTGACCAGTCTAGTACCCACCTGCCACTATACATAGCTATTACCATATTATTGACTATATTCCCTATACTTTACATCCCCATGACTATTTTGTAATTATCAATTTATACTTCTTAATCCCTTCACATTTTTCATCCAGGCCCCCAACCCCTCTCCTATCTGGCAACCATCAGCTTGTTTACTGCATCTATGAGTCTGTTTCTGTTTTGTTTGTTTGTTTTTTCTTTAGATTCCACATATAAGTGAGATTATGTGGTATTTCTCTTTTTCTGTCTGACTTATTTCACTTAACATAATACCTGCCAGGTCCACCTATGTTGTCACGAAAATGATTTCACTCTTTTTTATGGCTGAATAATATTTCATTGTATGTGTGTATACCATTTCCTCTTTATTAAGTCATCTATTGGTGGGAACTTAGGTTGCTTTCATATCTTGGCTATTGTAAATAGCTCTGCAGTGAACTTAGGGGTGCATATATCTTTTTAATTAGTGTTTTGGATTTCTTCGCATAAATACTCAAAAGTGGAATTTCTGGGTTATAAGGTGGTTGTATTTTTAATTTTGGGAGGAACCTCTATACTGTATGTACCAAGTTGCAACTCCACCAACAGAACATGAGGGTTCCCTTTCTCCACATCCTCGCCAACATTTGTTGTTGGTTGATTTCTCGATGATGGTCATTCTGTCAGGTGTGAGGTGATATCTCATTGTGGTTTTAATTTGCATTTCTCCCATGATCAGTAATGTTGAGCATCTTTTTATATGTCTATTGGCCATTTCTATGTCTTCTTTGGAGAAATGTCTATTCAGCAAATTCTATGCCCATTTTTTTAATGGCATTGTTAGTTTTTTAGTGTTAAGTTGCATGAATGTTATTTTATTTATGTTTTCTGTATTTTATAAATTACTAATGACAAAATCTTAATCTATAATTAGAAAATAAAATAAGTTTTTGTTAAAATAATATTTCAATGGCAAAAATAAATCATCCATAGAACAAAAAAAAGATCATTCATTGTTGCCAACACAAAATTTTATTTCTACAAAATCCTTTTAAGTTTATTTTTCTCCAAAAACTGGTATAACCCATCTCTGGTTATTTCACAGTTTGAGAGGTAGGAGCAGTCATTTCCTCTTCTCCCTTAGTGTCTCAAGAGTGCCATATGCATATAGTCAAACATCAAAAATGATTGTGAATGATGACTCCATGTTCTTCCTGAATTCTATGTGACTTCTAAGACCATTTCCTGCAGCATATACTTGGAGCAATGTTCCCTTTTCTCCCCAATTTCCTCAAATCTGAGATCATACTTGTCATAACAAAAAAAAAAATGCTCAAACTGTAACTGTGCCCCAGAGAGGACACATAACTGAGCCTCCGCTTCAGTGGGTCTTTGCCACCAGGCATGAGGCATGTGTAAGCGATAAGAATGGTCAGCATCTCACAATTCAATTAGATAGAGAAATAAAAGAGGAGGTTTATTCTACAGACTGAAAAGATCTTTTTCAAATTACATAAACTTTTTCAGATAAGGTGAATTGAGTGTCTTTCTTGTTTTATAATTCTCGTTTTGACCAAACTTCTCATTGGGATGCTAGTTTTCAACACACAAAATTTAAGAGTTAAAAATACAATAAAAACTCCCGCTTTCTTGTCCCATGGTTGGATTCCTTAAATCAAGCTTGGTAGATGAGAAAGAACATTGTTTGAAATTGCCATGACAAAGGATACTTAGTGATTTGTCTTACTTCTACTTGTAAGCAAGGTTTTCCATTGTCTTTTTAAAAGTAATTAGGCAGAGATATAAACTTATTTAGCAAAGAAAATGTGATTAGATATTGTTATCTACTGAATTGCCTGTTACTACTAATTTTATTTCAGAAAAGCAATTAACTTTATGATCATATTCTGCTTCCACTATCCTCAAGAAGTTTATAGATGTTCTCAATTTATACTATTATTTTATTATCTTCAACATAAAAGAATGACAATATAATGGTTTTCTTTTTAATAATTCATAAAGGTCTCATGATGTTTCAGGACACTTCCATCTTCTTTCTCAGCATTTCCTTTGAGCATACTAGTTAAATGTTTCTCTTTATGTTTTTTACCTTCCTCCTTCTCCTTTTATTTTAAAGTTCACATAGCAAATCCTGCCATAAATTATCTCATTCTGTGATATTTCACTTGCTTAACCATGAACTATATAAACAAATAATAGCTGTTTTCAACCCTACACAATTAATTATGTAGCAGTCAGTGAATTCATTTGCAATTTCCAACTACAGATATTCAATGAAGTTATCCATTAATATGATTTTCACATGTCACCCTAATATCTTTCATAAAGTGTGACTGAAAATACGCTTATTTGTATATGTGGTCTCCGGAATCAATGGCATTATAACATAAGCATATCATATGGTTAATTCTACCTCTGACACAATATTGTGTAAAAGCAACAGGGGATTTCCCTGCTGCAAAGACTTCACCATGAAGCTTCAGGCCAAATAAGATCAGAGTTAAAACAATCATCTATTCACAAATTAAGACTATTGGAGAGCTGAGGGGTAGAAATTGAAATAAAGTAATTGTACATTTTCAATAAGAAAATTCTGTAATGGAGAAAGGCATGAACAAAAAGAAAAGGAATGAGAAGAAATTATACTGGAATGGAGTAAAGAAAGAAAAGGCACAGATCAAAAGGCATAGTTTTACATCAGCTTTTAGTTTTCCAATACTCTAAAAATACTTTTAAAAATCTAATAGTTCTTTTTTATTTGGCAAATATTATGGGTGCCTGCCCTTAGATTTCTTTAGAACCCCAGAGTGGGATATTTCTATACTTAATCATAATGTTAAATCTAATATCTGTGTCTTTTATTTTCATTTCCATGTCTTAAATTTATATATTTCCCCAACACATAGGAGAAAATGCTCTGTGGAAAAATTAGCCTTTATAAAGGGCATCCAGGAATATGTAAAGACAAGGCAGACCAAAAGCAGTCTGAAATGGGCACAGGGCCAGTCAGTCAAATTGGAATCGAATCCTCATTGTCATTCCATATCAAAAAACTCAGAATAGGTGAAAATCCGACCATGCCAGAGTTAACTTCAAAAGAAACAGTCAGAGTAAGTGGGCTCAGAGATGGCAAAAGTCATATATATAAACATATATTAATAACCTGCATTCGTATCAGCCACGTATGTGATAAATGGCTAGGGTGAGAGATCAGGAAAAATATCCCAACAGTTATAGGGCTAAACATTTCTTTCAAAAAATATATGAGCACCCACTATGTGGCAGGCAGTATTCTGTGGGTATGCAGCAGTGAAAAAAAGGGACGAAAATCCCTTACTTTCTAAAGTGTATGTCCAATGTAGGAGACAGATAATAAAAAAGATACATACAGAATAATAAGAGCTTACAAGAAAATAAAACCAGAAAGAAGGGATACAATAGATAGTCCCCAAAGATGGCCACCACCAGTTTCTCCTCTACGTGTATTCACATTTTACTTCTCTTCCTAAGAGATGGGTCTGTTTTCCCTCTCCTTGAATCTTAGCTGATCTCATGACTAGGTTTGACTAACAGAATAGGTAGCAGCACCAGCTCCAGGCCTACCCCTTAAGAAAGCTGACAGCTTCTTTTGGGGCTCTCTTAGAACCCAGCTGCCATGCTGTAAAGAAGTCTGGAATATCCTTCTGGAGAGAGAGGCCACATGGAGGGGCCCTGGATGATGATACCAAGGTGGAGTGGGTGACAAGAAGGAGAACCTGTCTATCTCTCACCTGCATGTAGACACACTGAGACCCCTACTGAAATGATGTGGAGAAAATAAAAAGCCCAGCAAACCGAGAAAATAATAAGGAATAATGAATCATTGCTAACTTAAATCAATAAATTTTGGGATGCTTATACTGTATACACAGTTATAGTGAAATAAATACCTAGAGGGAGGAAGTAAAAAGGAAGTTGGTAATTATCAAAGGGAAGAACTATAATGTATCAATGAAATTCTCTATTTTCTGAGATTTTTGAGATTTTCTGAGACTAGAGAAAGAAGGAAATATTTCAATTACATAGGAAGAGAAAAGTTAAGGTAAGCATACTAAATCCTATTGACCAATGCAAAAGAAGACATATGCTGCATTTCTAAACTGGAGGCTGAGAGGCAATGAATGATCTTGCTGACTCAGTTTAGGTGGCTATACCTAATGAGCCACATTTAAGGAGCGGCACCTGAGGAACTGCACCCATACACTTCAGCCACACTTGGATGTGATCTAAATTACCCAATCCTGGAACTCAAACCTAAGCTGGAGAACTTAATGAGGCGAGGCTTTGAGAAGTCTTCAAGGGCAGTAAGTGTATTTTGCAGGTGGGAAGGATGTGAGTCACTTGAAGCCAGAGGGTAGAATGAAGTAGATTGTTAGGTTGGTAGCCTCTGATGAACCACACCTTCAGGTGTTCACACCCTGTTTAATCTCCTCCCATACTGATCCTGGCCTTGGCCATGTGACTGGTTTTAGCCAATGGACAATTAGCAAGTGTGATACAAGCAGAGGCTTAGTAAACCCATCACCTTGGAGCCTGTGCTCTTGGAACACTCTTACTTGGAAGCTAGTTTCCATGATATAAGCAAGGCCCTAATGTGCTAGAGAGAGAGCCACACGGAATGGTCCTAGAAGATAAAGTCATCAAAGAGAGAGAGAGGCCATGTAGAAGAGAACCAAAATAAACCAGCAGAGCTTCCAACTGAATGTAGTCACTCCCAGGTGGGAAGGAGTCATCTACTCCACCTGCAGCATTGCCTTAAGTAACAAATGATTGCTATTTAGGCCAAAAAATTTTAGGCTAGTTTGTTATGTAATAATAAATAGACATCTGAAATGGGAATAAGGAGTAGAAAAAGACAGAGGTGAGAAAGAAGGCAGGTATAAAACTGGGGAAAAGAGCACTGTAGGCAGAGAGAACAGCAAGTGCAAAATACCTGAGGTGGGAGTAGGTCGGGCTTACGTGAGGAACTTCAAGGAAGCAAGTGAGGCTGAAGCAGAATGAGTAAGGGAGAGAACAACGAGGATGAAGTCAGAGCAGTAACGGTCCAGATCAGCCTGGGCTTTATAGGTCTTTGTAAATACTTTGACTTTTATCTAGAGATTAATGAAAAGCTATTGGAAATTTTTATGTATTTGTCAATTCATTTAACAATTATCTGTTCAAGCTATATTCCAGTTTCACAAAGCTGGGCATGCAACAATGCATGAGACTTTGCGTATGGGGGGGTGGGGGGATTCGAGAATAAAAAAGGGGGAGTGAGATCACAAAAAAAACACTAGACCGGGAAAAGATGGCAGGAAGACTGCTTTTAGTTGGCTCAGGCCAACCTAAAGGATAGAGACTCCTTCAGCCAGGACCCCTCTGTGTTTACCTCAAGTCTTTCTTCAGGATAATTTGCTACAACTTTATAATAGAGTACGTTATACCTGCATAAGAAAACTCACTTCTCTTTTAATGCTATTTAATTTCCTAAAAGCTTTTTTGAAATAAATCATGGTGTTTCATCAGCCACGCACATGTATTCTCAAAAGATCTTGCCAGGCTCCAGCATTCTGTGCTCTAAGTGTGTGTCAATACATTTACAGAAAAATGCTCTGTTAAATTTAAAAAGAATCCCTTCAAAAAGACACTATGTACTTCCCAGAAAGTACTTTACAAATATAGTACTTTACAGATTGCACTGAGGTTTCAGAGCAATTGACTCACCACCATATCATATTCTTACAACCAAACTAAATGACAAAGTAACACGCAAAGGAGGCATAGAGCTAACATTATTATAGCTTTAAATAAAAGTTCATGAAGCAATTTTCTTTAAATGTGGTGCCACACACATCAAAATATATTTGGTAGCATGGATGATGACAGAGTAACAAGAGGACTTTGTCGAGCCTTGACATGAGTAGTTTCTGAAAGAGAAAGTGTGAAGGTCTGGGCAGGGGAAGGTGTGGATAAACTAAACTGCATTCCTCCAGCTGGTCGACCCATCAGTTTACATAGAATCTGGATGGTCTCCCTGTTCAGGTCTGACTGTATTTAGAATAATAGTTTCATAGAACTCCTTGTCAAACACATTGTTTTTGTGAGAAGAAGATAGAAGTGCTCCTTTCAACAAAATAAAATCCCTCTACTTATGCTATACTTTCATGGGTTTGTAAAGATGGAAAATCCTAAAACCTGCTTTAGAACAGACCATTGTTCAGCTAACTCATTTCTTCTAGAAATGAAATGAAATGATCCTCATTACCTTATGTTATTTGTTACATTCTAATTAATGACAAGATTTCAATTTCCAGCTACCTAATATTTAATGACTTCACTGGACATTTGTTTTCTGCTAGCAGCTCCTAATTTTCTGACTTAAGGGCCATGTAAAATAGAAGAAAAAAATCAAAAATTACTGTTGTGTCTACTAATACCGATGTCCTGATATTTTAAATCATTCTTGGATAAGGTGTTTTATTTTCCATTTTAAATCATTCACTCTCAAATACCTATAACCTAACTTCTCTTGAAATACCATCCTGGTTTTAAGACACATGACAGTCACTGGCATCTGATGCCACTATTACAGCCCCTGCACCTTTCATAATTAGAAACAATGATTTCCAAAGATTCTAATCAATGACTTATTTCTTTAGCTCTCCTTCAGGAGTTAGGCTAATGTTTCTCTAAGTGTGTCTTTTTGTTCACCAGAATCAGAGTCACTTGCTGTTAAAATTCATGTCCTGAGGCCCCACTTCAAACTTATTAACTTGAAACTTCTGGATGTGTGGCCAGGAATTTTTGACAAACATCTTGATTGATTCAGATGTACCAGAGGTTTGAGGAGCACAGCACCAGGCAATGGTCCTTGTGCCCTGCAAGTATCTGGCAAGTACTGCAAACCCTCAGCTCAGGAAAATGCATAGGAGGGACTACATTTTGAACACTCTCTCAGGGAATTCACGGAAGCCCTGAAGCCTATCAGTGGACACTTTTCCCAGTGTGTCTGGACCCCTTCTTTAATAACCTTGTATTCAAGGCTACCAGGGAAATCAGTGTGGCGAAAACTCTGTACACCCATGATGCCCCGTTCTGTTCTGTTGAGGAGGGCCGTTGGCAATTCCCATCTTTTATCTTCATTTCAAACAAAGTATATTTCTTCTTATCTAATTCACACCAGTGTTGTACTGCTGAAATTGCTTTATGAGCTTTAGAAGAAAGGTATAAATGCAAATAACAGGAGATATGATCAAAAGAATAGTCATATCCACGTGCACAACCATTGTCTTATCCAAATGAACAGTTTGAGGTCTCACTGCTATTGTCATTCAGTATACATCAGGGAATAAAGACTATGAAAGTTAGTTTTCTAGAATTCTTTCTGCTTGAATTGTAGGCCTTTTTCTCATGCTGTTATGTAATATGCCATCTAGAGAACTGAAAGGTGACACAAGGGACCAGAAGTCCTACAGGCTTGCTACTACCACCCCAAAAGGATGAAAGAATACAGGGGCCCTATCACTAATGGGGAAATTCTCTACAACTTCCCCTTTCGACCCCTACAAGGGAACTCAGGGAGCTCTGAAGAGAATACTCAAATCACCACTATCTCCCTTTGGCAAGACATATTTTTAACACTTAGCCCAAACCTCTGTCCACACAATATAGTCTGCCATTTACCATTTTAATTGCTCAGGTTGACATGTCTACCATGCCCCTGTGATCCCTCAAGTTGGTTTTTGTAACTAGGGCAACAGTGCTGGTGCTCAGGCTAAGGAAATATTGGGAAGCTAATTCAATATAAAAAAATAAGAAATAGCAGGATATATTTTTTCTAGACATTCTTGCTCTTTGGGTGATATATCAGCAACTATTCCCAAGACTTCCTCTGTAACTTTCTCTGAAACTGCTTACAATTTTGCCAATAGCTGACCACTGTATTCCTTCCTTAGTTGCTACAAATTAGAGGAGCGCTGGATAAAGTGCTTGCATTAGCCAGCAAGTGAGTGGTCAAGGGCATTTTGCATGATCTCTTTCTGATACTATATAAGATATAAACAAAACCTAGGGAGAATAATCAAGGACAGGAAAGTAACCTCACCTTCAAAACAGCAACATCCACACAGACTTTTTATCTGAGCTCCAGAGTCCAGATGTTAGATCCTCAACAATTGTACATGGCAGAAAAGGAGAAACTGACAGTCTATCATGACTGAGGCAACTGGGATCTTATCTTTGATATGCATATTATTCTTTTTGTAATTAGTGTTCTTTCAGGTAAAGTATTAACTTTCCTCTTGTTTGAAGAGATAGGCAGCTGGGATTGCTTATTTTGCTTTTTAGCAAACTCAAAAAGAAAAACAATTGATTTTCATGGACTTAACTAGAAGAAATTGATCAAATACAAAAGCCAAGACCTACTCCGGTTACTACCATATGGGAGATGGAAGATAGGAGAGAAAGCTCGTGTTTTTGAATAGAGACTTTGGATGCTATAAACCCATTGTCTTGTTTTTTCCACGACAAAACAAGCAGAACAGCCTATATGGCCCAAGATCAGGTTCCAGTTCTAAATGCCTCCTTGCAAAGTTAATGGACCCTCCGAAAAAGGAAATTCGATACCTAAAAACAGAGATCATTTTGTATCTTTAGCGTCTCTTTTTGCCACTTTAGGAAAAACTTCCAAATATTCTAGCACATATCAAAACCAAAATTCTCATAACCACAGCAGGAAATGCTATCTAAAGAAGAAAGCTGAAATTCCTACTTGAATAGCTTTTCTTTCAATTCAGACCACAAAGTTTGAACTGACAGAGCTTTAATGATAAATCGTTCAGTAGAAAAATTCACAGAGCTAAATAGTTCTAATTTTTTTAGTCATATATAATAAAACTACTATAGATAAAACCAGAAATCTTATCAAAAATCTCCATTTTTGTTGATTACATCAATGGAATTCATCCATCATCATGCCAGAGAAAATAATACATCCGCATAAGATATGTGGAGTGAATGTTAGATCTTTCTTTAGAATTGCTTATTAGCTTGCCTTTTTAAAAACCTAATACATTCTGCCACAGACTGGTTATACCATTTTATGATGAGGACAGAAAACCTCCACTCATGATAGAACAACTGTATCACTCTTTTTCATGTTCAAAAATATTTGTAGTGTTGTTGTCCATGCATGTAAATGGGGCTTAAAAAAATGAACAGCAGTTTCTTCACCACTCAATACACATAAAATCCATTTTTCATCAACAGCTCTTGGAAGAACCTGCCACTGATTGCAGCTCTGCTTTTCTCATCACAGTCTGATAGATGTTTTTGCTCAGAATAAGCCGCCCTTTACTGATTGCTGCAGGCTGCTTGGTCTGTCAGTTGTGAAAATACAGCACTCCTCAGCTAGGCCACATTGCTTATTGTAATCAAAAAGTCGGATGCAAGCATTTATTCCAATGATTCCTTGGCTCTATTTGCTTTACTGCAGTGTTCATTTTGGTTGTAAGCTACCCTCAGAACAAAATTGGCACGGGTTTGAGATCAAGTCACTCACCCCAGCTGCGTTAAAATTTTCCTCTAAGTCAGAGAAAAATCTCTCATTTTTCTGCAAAAAAAAAAAAAATACGTGAAAAAGAAGGTAAGTTTTCTTTTAAAATACAAGTGGTTGGAATCTGCCATTTTTGATGAGGATATGGAGAACTAAAACATTCTGCCACAGACTGGTTATACCATTTTATAATGAGGACAGAAAACCTCCTCTTGTAGGAATTAGAGACTAAAGATTTGTATCTTTGACAGTAATTCTGAATGTTATGAGTTTAATACTTGTCAATATGTCACACAACAATATTGGGAATGATGTGGTTAAATAGAAAGGCCCTGAGCTACTGCCTAAGTACTGTTGCTGGAAGGGACATGTGGTGTTTAATGGTGTTTTTCAAAAACTAACATTATATTCATATTTATGTGCAATAGAGATTCATTTTAGGCTCTTGTTTCAAGTAGAAAATGACTTTTCTTGCCAAAATAGGTTAGCATTCATATCCATTAAGACTAGGTTCAGCTATATATAACAGAAAAATCCAACAAGAGAATGGCTTAAATTCCTAGAAGAGAGAAAGAATGTATGTCTCTTACACATAAGAAATCTGGAGGTAAGCAATCCTGGGCTGGAGTGTTGGGCCACATCATCCCATACTCAAGCTCTCATCTTTCTTGTCACATCCTGACACATGATTTTCATTCTCAAAATCATCTTACAGTCCAGGTGGCTGTTAGAGCTCCCACCATTACATCTGCATTCCAGACGGTAGGACAGAAGGAACAAGGAAGAAAACCTCATTGCCTCTTTTTAAAGAGACTTCCAGGCAGTCTCACACAACACTTCCACTTACATCTCACTGGTGAGAACTTGCACTAGAAACATGCACTAGAAACAGAGATAGATAGTTACATTTCAGGCCACAACAAGCCCAGCTAAAACTTGCGGTTCTCTTACTAAGGAAGAAGGGAGAGGGGTATTTCATAGAAAAGTAGTGAAACCTGCTACGGCACTCACTCTTCACCACCATCTCTGCCTAGTTACAGATATCAAATGACCTTAGATCTTTCTCAATTCTAAAATATCTACCTTGTACATTTGTTTCAAACTTAAATGAGATGACATGTGTAAAAGGCCTAAGGCATAAGGCATATAGATCTTGAGTAAATATCAGCCTCCTTCCACATATTGAAAGGAGCCAGATTGAACTCAATCCAGAAAATTCCTTGGAGCCTGTAATTAGGACCACACTGGGTAAGTTCTCCTGGCAGTGGGACCAATGCTGGATTCTTCTTCTTTCCCATACTATATCCCATACCCTGCCATTGCCACAGATGCTTAGACAGTCCTGATAACTAAGTCAACAGACGCTATGGTAACTGGAAGACTCATTGTACAAGGAGAATTGGAGAAACAAAAAAGAGGGTGAACACAAGGGAGCTCTCAGGAATAATGGAAGAAATTTATTTTCCACAAAACCTTCATATGCTAGAAGGACTCTACAAAAATTGGTTTGTTTTTTTTTTTTTTTTTGGTTGTTTTGTTTTGTTTTTGGCACAGACAGTAAATCATTCAAATATCTAGTAGTTTCTACTATCTGTTCAGGAAAAAAAAAGTGTTTCTAATTTACCCACCTTTGTTTTACTTCTCAAACCTACCTCTTGAAGTACCCATTGAGAGACTAAATGATTTGAGATAACCCATTAGCACTAAGGACCAAACACTACAAAGTATAAATCCTCTTGATAATTCCTTCCCTTTTATGAGGAAGCCAGAGGATTGCTGATCAATTACCTGCTACTGCAGACCAGGTTTTCTAGAAGCAGATGCTGAGATAGAGTTTTGCATACAAGACGTTTTTGAGATATAAACCTTGTGAAGGGAAGGAGCAGAAGCAAGATTGAGCAGAAGGAGAAGTTAAATTGCAATGCAGGCCCCACAAAGCTGTCAGGGAGCTCTGGAGCAAGTATTGTCTAACAGTGTCCCCATTAGGCCACAATGGTCTGGTCTTTTTTACCACACCCCGTCTCACACACACACATATCTCACACAATCATCAGTGGTGAGCTGTTCTAGAAGGACATGACCTCAGCTGACACAAGCCCTAAAGGAGCTGACAGCTTTGGACTGTTTGCCAACTGCATCCCCCACAGCAGCAAGACCTTCCCAGAAGAGGAGATAAAGTAGCACATTCTACCTACCCACCATACAAAGTAATGGATTTACTTTCCATGAAAGGATTTCAGTGTTTCCCTGGCTCTGCTGTTCGTACATTGATTTCTTATCACAGATGAAATTGACACAAAAATCACTATATTTCGCTGCTCTTTGATTAGAGTGTATGGTTAATTGATAGCAAGTTTGAAATGCTATATAAACAACTCAATTAAGATTAGAAAGATTGAAGTCAGCCTTACTCTATCAGCCTTCTTGGTGTAAAGATCAATATATATAAATAAGAATCTTTCAATTTAAAAAAAGTATTTGAATATACTTCATAATCAATAGCAAAAACCCTAAAGATAAGGTTGTGAAGGAAAATGATGCTTTAACAGATTTCTGATATTTTCTAAATCTTGCTTTACCAGAAGAAAACTGTTCTAGTACTTATTTTCCAGTTTTCAGTTCTATTGAGATGCAATGGATGCTTTCATTTTCTACTTAAAATGTTTAGTTGTAAGCTGAATTTCCCCAATTTTCAGGGTAATCTTGCAATTGCTATGTGTGTCCTTAGTTGGGGATCCCATCTAAGAAATGCTTGGCACCCTTCTTTATCTCACAAATTACCAAACTCTCAGAGAAGCAAAACATACTAAAAGGATTTTGCTACATTAGAATCAAAACCACTCCACGGATAAAATCTAGTTTGTCATATCATTAAGTACAACTCCAACACAGTCTGAAATACAGACCAAGCTCACTTTGTAATAAATCATTTTAACTTTTTTGCAGAAAGTAGAGGGAAATATTTTAAAAACTATAGCAACAATGCGGATCATCAAAACACTATAGATTTCACATTGACATAGTTCAGTTAACTACCAGCTTCCATCTCAGCCTTCCTATGGAGTTGCTCTTATAATAACTATCAAAAATTTTTCTTGCCCAGAGAATTTTTCTAGGGAACGTACCAGAGAATATAACAGAAGGAGGAGAATAAGGAAGGAAAAAGAATAATGTACAAGAGTATTCAATTATGTGGAGCTAAGCATTAAATGAAGAAAGAACCAGAGCTGAGAAAGCATTTTTGAAAGGACACCAAATGAAGAGTGGTGACCCTAGAGTAAGGGTCAACAAACCACAGCTCATGAGCCAAATCCAACCCATCTTTTGTTTCTATAAATAAGTCTTCACTGAAACACAGCTATATGTCCATTTGTTTAAATATTGTCTTTGGCTGTTTTTGTGCTACAACAGATGGTAGAATTAAGTAGTTACAACTGAGTTTATATGGTCTACAAAGCCAAAAATATGTAGTATCTGCCCCTTTACAGAAAAGGTTTGCTGATCTCTGCTCTAGATGGTTACAAAAGCTGAGTCACAGAAGGCACCAGGCAAGGAACTGTGATATAGACTTAAATAGAGAAGTAAGCTTCTTTGGGCAAAGAGAAAGCTAAGCTGGGGTTTCAGGACAATCACTGATCTCTTTTAACTCCTTTATGCCAAACCAGCCAAGATATATCTACCTTCAAATAATGACCCTCTCCAGTAGTTACTTTACATGTTTCTAGTGACTCTTCTACCTCTACTTTCCCCTCTAGGTTCTCTTCTTTTCTCTCTTCTTTTCTAACTCGCACTCTCCTGGGGCATTTTCATAAACATTCTTACCTTCAAGTAACTTCTATAGGCTGATGATTCCCAACTCTACATCTCTTAAACCTGAGATCTGCATATCCACTGCCTTTGGAATAACTCTATTCCTTAAATGCAATGTGTATACAAACTCGACCCTTCTTTACCCCAAAATAAAATTAGCGATGAATTCAGATTGTCTTAGTTAGATTCCTAGCTCTACCTTTACTAGCTATATAACCTTGGGCAGATTATTTAAGCTCTCTAATATTTGGTTTCCTCAGGTATAAAGTAGAGCTAATAACAGAGTCTACTATAGAGTGTGGTTATGAGGATTACATGATACAGTGTTTGCAAAAAATCTTAAAATAGTGTCTGACACAAAGAAATAGCTCAATAACAATTAGGGGTAGAGAAATTATCAATGGAATCTTTTATTTTTTATTTCCAACATTAGTAAATACCACTTTCATTAAATGTCACTTTTTACCTTAGCTCTTTTCCTAAAATTCTGACCTCTCCACGCTCTCACAAAATCCAATATGTCAAGGATTTGTCATATTGTTTTGTAATTGCTTATTTATATGCTGTCTCTCATACAAGTCCATAAATTTCTTAGTGACAGGCTGTTTCTAATTTATCTCTTAATATTGAAGGAATAATGTAGAATAGATAGAGAAAGTGAGCAAGCAGAGAGATTAGTAGAATACTAGATGAGACCTCTAAAGTGGGTCTTTTAAATTAAGTCAGTAGAAGTGAGAAGGAAAGAAAAATAAGGATTTCAGAAATTTTTGGAAGAATCAACAGAACTTGTCAAAGATTAGATGTCAATAATGAGAAGAAATCTATTTTACTTCCAACCAGCAAAAAGTTTATCCGCTCTTCATCAAGTAAGAATATTTGCAACAGAGCAAAGAGTGCTGTTTTGATCTAGGACTGGTAATATGAGTAAGAATTGGCTGCTACTTCAGATTTTCTCTCTGCCCAGTTTTAATGTATTAGTCCTCACCTAGTTTCTTCATCATTTTTCGTATTCATCAACTAGTGTAGCACAACTAACAAAGGCACAGGCTTTGAAGTCAGGCAAACCTGAATTCATATTTCAGCTCCTCTTTGGTAACTATGGACCACAGGAAAGTTACCTAATCCTTCGACATCTACTTTTTTTTATTTTATAAAAATAAACATAATAAATTAGAGAATCTTTAACTTTGAGACCCACATATATAAGAAACTCAGGACAGAACTACAACCTTACAACGTAAAATATAATCATATCTCTAGTCTGGAATTTTGTAAGAAAGTCAATATTGAATACTACACTAAGCCAAAATATAAAATTTCATTCTCTAGCAACTATTGAAAGATATCATAAGGAACTAGACTCAAAGAAAATAAAGTCAGTCAACTGAAGTCATTTGACCTCATCAATTTGCTTTTCTAATAATAAGAATCTGTTCCTTTGCTTAAGAATAAATGGTGAATTCCCAAGCAAAATGTTATAATATTACTACTCACACAAATCTCTTTGCCTGTCAGTTACAAATTAATTGATCACCAAGCCTTTTAAAAAAGCAAAGACAGCAAATATGTTTAAGATCTCACCTGTTAGTAAATAAATGTAAATGTTATAAGTAGCATATTTTGATAATATAGTCAATTTAGAAATGATTGGTTTACAGTGTTTAGTATTTATTTTTTGCTTAAGAAAACTGAAATTCAGATGGTCTATCAAGCTCCTCATTAAAAAGGATTTTTTTATTTACAAAAGTAACTGATATGACACCGACAGTAGTTGGTCCTTAATTTCCTTTTCATATTAGTCAGGTCATATTATTACCAGTATATTGCTTTAAAAAGAGAGGAGTGACTTCTAAAATAAAAGCAACTAAATACTAAAGGCATGTTTTCCCTAACTCTCCTCACCCTCTGGCCCAGTCACTAGTATTTCCAGGATTCAGACATCCACGAAATTTCAATTTAACAGGGTTTGAAAAGACAGAGACAAGTTTTATAAGCCAAAATAAGGAGTCCTGAGCTGAAAATTTATTATCTTCATGTAAAAGCAACTTGTGAATATCACAAACACTACTTTCAAAATCAAAAGGAAGGTTGGGGAAAGGAAACCCATTCCAGTTGAGCTTTTGATCCTCCACGTAGCTTCCATTAAATCGTTTCTTTCTGTGCCTCTTTTTCCTCATTTCTGAAGCAATAATTGCCTTCTTACTATCTTGAAAGTGATTTAAGAACTAAATTCCAAGAATTTCTCTTGGCCTTGTTTTGCCATTTGAAAAATGATGAAATTGTATCAGTCACTCCTCTAAGTTTGTTTTTAACTTTAAAATGCTATGACTCTAATAGGTTACCACTTATTCCCATTAAATTTAAAGACATTTTATTGAGAAGGCCCCTGACCAAGTACAGCTATGTTATCCACACAGAATAAACACTAAACTTAACACAAACAGAATATTAGTAGGGATTTCTTTAAGTCCCAAAGGAAACAGAACATCTGACTGGAAAATTTTGATGGAAGTCAGGAAATGGAAAGGCCAGGACCTCAGAGACCTATCCAGAGAAAGGAGAGCCATGTAGAAGGCAAGTCAGAGAGTTAAGGTCAAGAGTGCTTTCTTCATGGTAGATATTCAACGGGGATGGTAAACATTCTTGGAAAGTAGGTGTGGAGAACACCAGTGCAACGAGAGAAGAGACTCCAAAAGGGAAATTTGTAGACCATTAAAGACTATCTATTATATTGAGTTAGTTTGTCTCAAGATACCATCCTCTCAATGGTGATAAAAGTTTTATAAGAATATATCCTCAAAAATGAAACTTGTAATCATATATAAGAATTCTCACCATGTGAGCAAACATATAGGGATTCCTCAATGTAGTAGTTGTATGATTGAAAATCACTAGATAACCTAATTCCCAATGGATGTTAATACCTAGTGGTAGTTTAATGTACTACCACTTCCTTAATCACACAATGAAAGGAAATGCTCAGAGGCACCATACTTTAAACACAAAAGAAAGAAAATAGAATTTCCAGTGGGACAGCAAGTAAACAGAAGCATTGAATCTTTACATGTCCTGCTGCACAGGTAGATGTTTTCTAGAAAGCTTTGCTGGCAACTCTTTTGCTAGTGCTTAAGAAGCCAATTTTTCACTGCCCATTAAAACTGAAAAGCTTTCAGCTAAGTAATAAAGGTTTATGATCTGATAAAACAAAAAATAAGGGAAGCCAAAGAAAGTTGTATCAGAGGCAATTCTAAGACACCATGATTTTCTTGGTAACTTAGCAAAGTCTTTCTAATCTTATGTACAAGTTCCTTCTATTCTTGTGTACTCTTGATGTAGAATTATCTCTCTTCTACAGAAAGTAACAGTGACTTGTCTTCACGGAAAATGATATGCGAAACTGAACCTCACAAAATAGCCTGATTGTAGGACATCAAGAATAAGACTTGATGGCACTGGTTATTTTGTAATACCTTCCTTGCTGAGTGTATAATACTTCATAATAGACAAATGATATTTGTGGAAAGGGGAAGATAGACAAGGTCAATCATGGTCCAAAGGAAACTTCATTCATACCATATACTCATTTTATGGATGAAGTCATTCTAAAGTTCAAGTTAGTCATAATTAATCTATGACTATAGGGTCAGTCTATAAGTCTCCAGTGAAATGGGAGTTGTTGTAATTATCCATGAAATTAGGGATATTTTTAAAAACCAACAATTTTGGCCTCAAGTACTTTGATAAGACATTGACTGCTCAGCTCCTTCTGTAGGGCAAGTGCTTCAGCTACCACTATATTGAAGCTGACATTATCCCTGGGGCTTCTTTAAGTGTTTCTGAACATCTGATTACTCATAGTCTACAACTCACAAATTATATAAATCTTTGGAGAATTGAGAGTCATGCTTTTTTTCATTCCCATTATATTAGAAAGTAATAACATTACCTCTGAAAGACATTAGAGGCCCATGGCTAATATTTACTGTGGGCACTCTTACTCAGAGTAATCCTCAGTAAATACCAATTGTATGCACAGTCTACAAATCAAACAGGAGCCCTGAAAGGGAATTATGACCCCAAAAGAGACTTCAGTTTATGTGTCCTTCCTGGAGTAACAAAGTCCATGATTTCCCTAAAATTAGAACTTGACTTTCAGACTTTCGGGCAGGGCTCTGTCCATTGTTCCACACTTCTACCCTAGCAAGCAGGATTCAGTGTAAACATTTTGACCTTTGGGTTAGATCTGCCACTTCCTAGCAGTGTGATTATGGAAAAAATGCTGACTCTTTAATTTCCTCATCTGTGACATGAAAATATTATATTTAACTCATACGATGGCTGTGAAGTTTAAATGTATACAATCATGCACCACATAAAAATTTTGGTCAAAAACAGACCACATATACAGCAGTGATCCCATAAGATAATAATGGAGCTGAAAAATTCCTATTGCCTAGTGACATTATAGCCATTGTAATGTCATTGCACAATGCATTACTCACATGTTTATAATGATGCTGGTGTAAACAAACTTACTGCACCACCAGCCATTTAAAAGTATAACATGGAATTATGTACAGTACATAATACTTGATAATGATAATAAATGACTGTTACTGGTTTATGTATTTACTATATACTATACTTTTTATTATTATTTTAGAGCATACTCTTTCTACTTATAAAGAAAAAGTTTTCTGAAAAACAATGTGCCCTGTTACGCCAGCAACAGCCTCACACATCTCATGTTACCACATCTTGATTGCATCATTTTCTCTTGTGTTGTTTTATTAATTTAGTGTAGCTTGAGTTTACAGTGTTTATAAAGCTTACAGTAGTATTCAGTAATGTTCTAGGCCTTTATATTCACTCACCACTCATTCACCAACTCATCCAGAGCAATTTCTAATCCTTTAAGCTCTATTCATGGTTAGTGTCCTATAAAGGTGTACCATTTTTTATCTTTATATCATGTTTTTACTGTACCTTTTCTATGTTTAAATGTGTTCAGATATACAAATACTTACTATTGTTTTACAATTGACTACAGTATTCAGTACAATAACATGCTGTATGGGTTTGTAGCCCAGGAGCAGTAAGTTATACCATATAGGTAGCCTAGGTGTGTAATAGGCTATACCATTGAGATGTAAGTGCACTCTGTGATGTTCATGCTATGACAAACTCTCCTAATGACACATGTCTCAGAACATACTCCCATCATTAAGCGTCTTGTGACTGTATATAAAACTTTCCTAAGGTTATATTGTATCAAACAACCTCAATATCTCAATGGCTTCCAAGAACAAATATTTATTTCTCACTTTTCTCACTGAGCTGGGAGTCCATGTGTGTTATTATTCTGGAACTTAGACTAAAGTAATAACCAGTGCTTAGTTCAGGGATGAGAGACACATGTAACTGGAACCCATGAAGCCTCTTATAACCTAAGATCAGTGAATGCTTTCATTTCTGCCCATATTCCAATCATCAAAGTAAGTCGTGTCATCAACTCCAAAGTCAAGAGGGGAAGAATATGTCACCTATCAAGAGGACAAAAAGAGTTTGAAATGCTAAACCAATCACCAGAGCACATAAAACATCAAATATAATCAGTGCTTCCTAAATGTTAATTCTACCCCCTATTACCTCTCCAAGCCTGGATTCCCAGGTTTGCTGATTATGCGTGTCCACTAATTAATTATTGATTCATAAAATGGTTGGCTAATAATTAGCATCACGCAAGTAGTAGAAACAATAACATAGGTTTTAGTCTGCAAATATAAGCAATATTTTTGGATGCTTGAGTCACATATTTTAATCACATGGATTTTATATTGTATTTTTTAAAGTTTTATGTTAAATGATTTCTAAGGCTTTAGGTGCTGTGTGCGGTCTAATTCAGACTCTCAATATAGAAGCATTAGTAAAAGGTCGAAAGCACTAACATCTCCAGTAATGGCTTCTTAACCATATTAAAATGTAGTTAAATAACAAAGTTAAAGTCTTTAAAATAATAATTGCCATACCTTGATAGGTACAGTAAAATGCTATAGTATTAATCTATCTTCA
Source organism: Pteropus alecto (assembly GCF_000325575.1). Classification (NCBI taxonomy): domain Eukaryota; kingdom Metazoa; phylum Chordata; class Mammalia; order Chiroptera; family Pteropodidae; genus Pteropus; species Pteropus alecto. The sequence goes on from NW_006436664.1 coordinate 2,355,495, forward strand.
TAGTTAATGCAAACTGAAACAACTTTAGGGGTAGGTTAGCAGTGGTCACAATTCTAAAACTCTTGAAAAACAACTGCAAAGGGAAAGGACACGTCAAAAGAATATATCTGTTATCACGCAAAATTAATTTTCACCACCAGCATCCTGTGTCAGAACTCCTAGGACTACCAGGAAAAATGAAGAAATTGTGATTAAGAAATAGGCTTTCCCACTTACATACAAAATTGCCATTTGCATGAAGGTGACTTTGTATAAATTATATTTATCTTTGTTCACAATCCTTGACTGTATATCACAATGAAATATTAAGTTGCGTATTCATAGAATGCCTAGTTAAGAAGGATATTCTTTTTGGTTGATTTCAGTAATGAATTTTAGAGTTACACTCAGTGTATGTGTGAGTCTATAATGTATAGAACAGCTTCATTTGTAAAATGTCTCATTATTAAATGACCCTGAAACAATAAAAATGGACATATAGTACATGAAAAGGTCTGTTTGCACTGCATTTATCTATGTGCCATTCATCAAAAGGGATTAGCTATTCTCTAGATTAGTGCTATGCCATCATTACTGCCTTGTATGAATAAGACTTTCACAGTAATTTTCCCTTTTCATCAATCTTTTGAATTAAATTGGTTTTTAGTTTCCAAAAGGAGAAAATTTCCCAAGGAAATCAGTTTCATCCTGAGCACTGTTCTTCTAAACCATACCCTCAGATCCCAGGGCTTTATGTGTTCACTCGCCTTTGATAGCAGGAGCGCATTGACTTAAAGTCTGAGAAACACTGCATGGGAGAATCCTTAAGCAAGATGCATTACGGAATTTATTTTAGGGAACAGATGGTTAGGGAAAGTTGCAAGAATAGGCTTAAATGTAAGAAAACAGGCAGCCAAAATATTTGTATGATTTTAGACAAACCAATATAAATCCCTTGCCCAGCCTCCAAAATCTTTCTTATCTAGTTGTTGAAGCTTAAAATCTCAAGAAAACAATGCCTTTCAACCCATAGTTTGTAATAATGCTTAAAGCATACTTAAACTTGATAATGATAGCATATTCTATCATTCTCAACAAATATACAAATGATTGTATATACAAATACACACACACACACACACACACACACACACACACACACAGACTAAATCTACTCTGCCTATGCTCTAAATGGAACAACGAAGGCTGGATGATGGCACATCAGTTTACATTATGGTTTACTGAATATTTTAAGCCCACTGCTGAGATCTTTTGCTCAGAAAAAAAAAAATTCTTTCAAAATATTACTGTTCATTGACAATGCACCTGGTCACCCAAGAACGCTGATGGAGATATACTATAAGATAAATATTGTTTTCATGCCTGTTAACACACAACATCTATTCTGCAGTCCATGGATCAAGGAGTACTTTTGACTTTCAAGTCTTGTTTTTAAAGAAATACATTTCATAAGGTTTTAGCTGCCATAGATTGTGATTCCTCTGATGGACTTGGGCAAAGTAAACTGAAAACCATCGAAGAATTCACCACTCTAGATGCCATTAAGAACATTTGTGATTCAGGGGAAGAGGTCAAAATGTCAGCATTGGCAGTTTAGAAGAGACTGATTCTAACCCTCATGGATGACTTTGCGGGGTTCAAGACTTCATTGGAGGAAGTAATTGCCAATGTGGTAGAAATAGCTAGAGAATGTTGAATTAGCAGTGGAGCCTGAGGAAGTGACTGATTACTTCAATCTCATGATAAAACTTTAACAGATGAGGAGCTGCTTCTTATGAATGAACTAAGAAAGTGGTTTCTAAAGATGGAAACTACTCTTGGTGAAGATGCTATGAAGATTATTGAAATGACAATAAAGTATTTAGAATATTACATAAACTTAGTTGATAAAGAAGTGACAGAATTTGAGAGGACTGACTTTGATTTTGAAAGAAGTTCTACTGTGGGTAAAATGCTATCAAATAGCAGCACATGCTACGGAGAATCATTTGTGAAAGGAAGAGTCAATCAATGTGGTAAACTTCATTACTGTCTTATTTTAAGAAATTACCTTAGCCACCCCAACCTTCAGCAACCACCAGCCTGATCAGTTAGCAGTCATCAATATTGAGGCAAGATCTTCCACCAGCAAAAAGATTACAACTCACTGAAGGCATTTTTAACAATAAAGTATTTTTAATTAAGGTATGTACTTCGGTTTTTTAGACATAATGCTATTGCATGCATAATAGCACTATATTATTAACATAACTTTTATATGTACTGGGAAACCAAATAATTCATGTGACTCACTTTACTGTAATGGTCTGGAACTGAACTCAAAATATCTCCAAAGTATACCTGTACTCAAACGTTCATTTAAGGGTAATGTAGAAAGAATGCCTGATTAGATGGGGAAGGAGTTTGTACCAACTAAAACTAAATTTAATGCTAAACATCTCTAATTTTCTATAGACAATATCTCTTCTGAGGCCATAGAGTTTCGAATATATTAATACAATAACCCACTTTACGATAGCCAAGATATGGAAAAAACTTAAGTGTCTATCGATGGACAATTGAATAAAAAAGAATGTGATACATAAGTGTGTGTGTGTGTGTGTGTGTGTGTGTGTGTGTCGGAATACTATTCAGACAAAAAAAAAAAGAATGAAATCTTGCCATTTATGACAACATAGATGGACCATGAGGGCATTATGCTAAATGAAATAAGTCAGACAGAGAAAGACAAATACCATATGATCTCATTTGTAGGTGGAATTTAAAAAAAATAAAACTGTAAAATAAAATAACAAACTCATAGATGCTGAGAACAGATTCAAACTTCCAGTTAAAAAATAAGTAAATCATGAGGATGTAATATACAGCATGATGAATATAGCTAGTAATACTCTACTATATATTTGAAAGTTGCTAAGAGAGTGATCTTAAAAGTTCTCATCACAGGAAAAAAATTATAACTGTATGGTGATCATTTCACAATATATACAAATATCGAATCATTATGTTGTATACCTAAAACTAATATAATGCTATGTCAATTATATCTCAATAAATAAGTGTGACAAAATATATATATAATAACCCAGAACATAAAAGGTTATTTAGAGAATGACTATAAAAATGAAAAAAAAAAAAAATGTTACCAATAAATCTGGAGGCCAGAAAGGACGTGAACAGAGACAAGATATGACTGGTGGTGGCAAAGAAGAACAGGTAAACAGAACAAGTGAAAATAATAAAATCATGTAGGATTAAGAAAAAGCTAGAATGGGGAAACTGATGCTACTTGACCAAGAATGAGAACACTTGGAATAAAGACATAAGGGATATGCAAATCAGGAGAATGAGAAATCAGCCTGAAGTAGTTTCCCAAAATGGAGGGCAGGCTTAATGTGTATTTCATGGGAAAGGGAAGTTCTGTAGTCAAATACATTTGGAAATACTGAGTTAAACACCATTAAACAGATTCTCATAGAGCCTTAACTGTTCATCATAATTCTAAGCTTCCAAAAGAGGGGGACTTCCAGAATTGATATTAAATAAGTTTTTTGACAGAAATTCTTTGGGAACTAGTATTCTGAAGAATACACAATGAAAAAGAAATACTGGACCTAGGTCTCTGGACTTAGTATTTGGTAGTTTGTGAGAGTCCTTATAACAAAGGCTTATCCTCAGAGCCTGGTCATAATGAATGAACCTAGCTTCTTCAAAGACTAGAAACAAGAGTCTTGAGCTGATTTGGAAAGAAAGAAGAGTAAGTCTAGTCTCAAAAACTTTCCTCACATTTTGAACCCTGTTTTAGTCTATGATTTGGCCTGTAAATTATTTTGCCCTATAGTGAGAGCCCTACACAAATAAGACCTACTTGTGTGATTAATGAAATATCGCAGAAGTGGCAGAGTCTGACTTACAAGGCTAGGTCATAAAAGACTTTGTGGCTTCCTTCTTGTTCTCTCTTGGAGAAAGTCAAATACTCTGTCATAAGGACATTGAAGTAGCCCTGTGGAGAGATCTGCAAGGCAAAGAATAATGTCTCCAAATAATAGCCGGTACCAACTTGCCAGCACCTGAGTGAACCAGTGAAAGTTAATTCTTCAGCCCCAGTCAAACTTTCAGATGACTGCAGCCCTGGATGACATTTTGTTTACAATCTCATCAGAGACCAAGCCAGAAACATCCAATTAAGCCATTCTTAAATTTCTGATCCATAGAAACTAAGTGAGATAATAATTATTCGTTGTTGTTTTAAACAATAAGTTTTGGGATAATTTGTCACACAGTAATGAATAACAAATACATTGAAGAACAATAATATATTCTTTATTAAAACTTGTCCAATCTAAGAATACTGCAGACTTATTTTATAAATTTTATAAAATGTCATGCCATAGTTTATCTTTTCAGGCATTTTCCTAGAATAAATTTTTCACCACATACATCCTGGTTTGCATTCTTGAAGAGAATAATTCCTTATTTAAACAAAAAAAAAAGGCAAATTTAGTAAAATAAAAAACCAGGCAGCCAATATTTATCAAACAGATGGACAAAAGAAGTACAATATATTAAACACCAATCTTTAATGTACAAAATTTAAGACTACAAGAACTGTTGTGGAAATAGGAAAATATTTTATGCAATTCCATAACCAAAAGTTTATGTTTCAAATGATTAGTCTGGGTTGCTTCTGAATTAAAAAGAACAACCTTTGTTGGGTGTCTGCTAACTGTCAGGTCCCAAAATACGGGCTTTACATATGTTTTCTCTTTTAACAACCCTATGAGGCAAATATTATTGGCTCCATTTTCCCTTGCCCATCAGAGCTTCCTCATCTCAGCTTCTGGGTCTTTTTTAGTTTGTGGTTTTAAATTTAGGTTGGAGAATCATCTTCAGTCAAAGAGCCTCAGGTACAAACCTGGTGAAATTTACTTTCAGTTCTTTTTAGGAAGGAAATACTCTCTACAATGGGAAGAATATTCAAATAATGAAGGGAGGAATTTTTTTTTCGGCAGTAAACGCTTGGATTTTCAAATGGAGCAGCTAAAGTTATAGTCATAAGTAACACTATATCACAGTTGAAGGATCTGAGAGAATATCCAAGCCCTCTCATTTTACAGATGAGGAAATGGGATTCATTAACACAGAATAATCAGTCAATTACCCCATGACAAATTAGTAGCTCAAGCAAAACTAAAAACAGCAAAGCTGCCTCCATTATAGCTGCAAGCGTGCTTGGCACTTAGTAGATGGTCAGTAAATTAGATTAGGGTATAATTCATCATCCTAGAACAAGTACAGGTCCATCAATATCCAGCGAGAGCTTGGAGCCTTCCCCAGAAACCTGGTGTGTTCGGTTTCTTCCTTAGCAAGCCAATTGCATGAAAGGTTGAGATTCAAAGTAGTATCTAGCTTCTGCTGCAGTGAAGAGAAAGGAGCTAGAAACATTGCCATTCCCTTAGAGCATGTTCCAGTTATCTAGCATATAAAAAACCACTTCAAAATTCAGTGGCTTGGAAACAATAACAGTCATTTATTTTGTTTGCAAACCTGTAATTTGGGCAAGGATCAACAAAGATAGCTATTCTGTGCATCACACAGTGTCATCAAGAACAGCTCAGCTAAAGGCTAGAGAACCCACTTACAGGATGGCTCTCTCATAGCTGGCAAATTGAAGCCAGCTATAATCTCGAAGTTCAGCTAGGGGATTGCACTGGATGCTCCATACGGGCTGCTGCCCTCATAGCATGGTGGCTGGGTTCCAAGAGCAAGCATTCCAAGAGACAGGAAGAAGCTACCAGCTTCATGAAGCCTGGGTCAGGGACCAGCACAATGTGACTTTCACTGTATCCTCTAGATTGAGCAGTCACAGGGCCCTGATTCAGAGAAAGAGTACAAAGTTGCTGTCTCTTAATGAAGTATCAGAAAATTGGTTGGCCGTGTTTTAAAGCCATTAGAGAAGGTATCATTTTATTCTAGATGTGACTGCATTTTTCTGACATGGCAAATAATAGAGCATGGTTAGAGATGGATGAGTTGTAGATATCAAAATTATAATCTATTCAAAGGTATTAATCTTTTTACAATACACTAACAGCCCAGGCATACAATAGATCTACTAGTAATGCTCAATCTTTGCCCTCCATTTATTCTTCTGCATATGGGGAATAGCAAGCTCTCATGGGAAATGGAGAGCTTATTTATAGTTTTAAAAGCAGAGTGCGTGGGATATAAACCTAAAAGCAACAAACAAACAGGACAAATGAACAGAAACTCATGGAGGGGTAAGGGGTGAGATAGAAAGGGTAAAATGGGTCAAATATGTAGTGACAAAAAGAAATCTAACTATGGGCAGTGAACACAAAATGCAGTATATATATATATGCCTTACTGTTGAATTGTATACCTGAAACTTACTGCATTTCGTTAACCAATGTCACCATAATCAAAGGGGGAAAAAAATCATATGTTGAAGCCCTAAAAAAAAAAAAGCAGAGTGTGTTCATGACTGCCTTAATAAACACGTATTAATAATGAGTTATCTATAAAGCGTCCTACACAAATGAAAGGTATAATCATATGTGCTTAAATAATTTTGCAACAAGAAGACTTTGCGAGTTCCTTGGACAATTGTCCTTGTCCAAACTGCAGAAACCTCCAATTAACTAATTTTGCTGAACATGCAGCTAAATATCAAATCCTGTTTTTAATAAGAATAGTTATCATACAATCCTCTTATATGCTCAATTAGATAACAAGAAAGATGTTTAAGTATTTAGTTTTTATAAAAGAAGCCATACCTGATAGAGACCACAAAATTTCAGAACTTCTTTACAAATAAATTATATTTTCATAATATACACTGAAGTCAGTATATGACATATTTAGTCTGATCTCCCAGCAACTATCCTACTCAAGAATTGAATTGTATCCAAGGGCAGACCCTTTCAAATAATATTTAGAAAAAGCAGAATTGAATTGCCTTTCTTGCTATAATAAACAGGAAATTTTCACATTTAACAAAGGCAATAAGAGTAAAGATATTAAAACTGTTTCTATGTTGTGAGGAGGAGCCAGTGAGCACCTTATTTAGTCCACAGACACGGTAGCCAATTGGGATTTTCCCACAGGGGTCCTAGGATTTAGGTAAAATGACTTTCTATTAGGCAATTGAGACCACAGGAAGCAATAACTTCCTCAACTCAGTCTCTCATGGAAAGATTGGTTAAACAAGATGAGATTTGTGCTAGCTAAAAATGGGGCCTGCAGCTGGCAGGTTGATTTCTCAGGGACCAGAAGAGAGAGAGATTTATTATCCAGTTAAGCATCCCTACTGCAAAAAACAAAATGAGTACAAAAACAGGAGTCACACCCAGCCAGCCAGTGGGCCTGATTTGTGTATGTGTATTTTATGCTCACACAGTGATTTAAAAGGCAATGCTAATTTCAGTGTCATCCACTTTACTTATTTTTTTTTACACACACCTCCTACTTTAAGCACTTTAAGTTTCTAGTCTAGAAAATTACCTGGATTAATATAAACTTATTTTCAAGGACTTCTCAAAGAGTATATTTAATGCAAACTTTTTTTAAACCAGCTGAAAGATGACATCATATGCCCTAAATCAGAATCTGTATAAGAGAGAATTTAAGTGGGCGGTGAATACAAACCCCGGAAGCATTGCCTCTACCAAATCATAAGATAACATCTCTACGCTGGACCTTTCTCTGGCTTAATAACACCTTCTCTGGCTTGTTTCAATATGGTTTAGGAAATGTTGGTTAAATGCTGAGAGTGGTCTTTAAGAAATGGAAAGCAAAATTTAAAACCCAAAAATGACTGCAAACTCCAGATTATAAATACATATGAAAAAGTGTTTTTGTAACTTTGGGCAAGAAAAAAAAAGGTAGGGCATTCTTAACACAAAGAGCAGATAACTGTCTAATGTAAATATGAGACTGAACCCAAATGATCTCAGTTACCCAGAAAATTTCAACAAAATTGGCCTGGGCTTCAGACAGCCCTGCCATTTGATTAGATTATGTGCTCAGTATAACTGGCCCAAATAGAAAGCTGTACTCATGGTTTGAGTCACTAGTTATATAAAACATTTCCCTCATTTGCTAATGTCAAAATATTCTGTCACTTGTTAAATTATAAATTAGGAGCCAATTTTTTAGCATGCCCTCACCAAGATTTAGAGAATTAGAGCAGTTGCAAAGGAATTGAGAAACACACATCGACTGCAAATTTCTCCAAAATCCATCTGCATAACAGTGAAGGGTTTTCTTTTTAATAAATTCCATAGAAAACCACATACTGTGCTCACTGAAGCAAGAAGTGAAAAGAAATGATTGAGCAATATTAAAAGGTAGAAAGTCAGACCCTTTTCTCTACAGTGTTTTAATGTTAAAATAAAAAGCACCGGGTAACCCTTGGCTCCTCCAGCTGGGACACCAGCTCTCAGCTCCTCCTCATGCTGCCAGGGCAGAGATTCACTGGAAAATCCATTCTCTCTCCATATTAAGAAAAATTTTAAAGGCGAAACTTCCGACTAGACTTTCCAATCTCTCATTCTCTGATGATGTGGACTGCCTGTCTAATAAAATGGTTAGAGAAGCAGATTTTGTTTCATACTATGCCTCAATCCATTTCAAGTTGGATGGGAGAAGGTTATTTTCTGCAACAAAATGTTATTATGCTGTAATCCAATTATTGTAAAGGTCTGGATCTTTACGATAATCCATCAATACTTACATTTATTTATTCACATTTATTTTCAGTTTGGTCTGAAACATTTTTTCATTTAATATATCATGTGTATACTACATATTCATATTTATAAATCTACCTTTGAAAAGAAGAAGGGTGTTGCAAAATATTCTGAATTCTCTGTAATTGTTAGACTCACGGCAAGATTTCCCCACAACCATCCCTCACAAGGCATATTGTATTCTCCCACCCTGTCAGTGAAAAGTGTATAGAAGAGGCTTACAATTAAGGACTTGACAATCACCCTTTGTCTATATTAAACATATAACCAGTATCAACAGGAAGAATACTTTCTCACATAGGTTCAAAATTCTTCTAATGGAAATACTATTCTCCCACTTCTCTCTGCCTCCCTCCCACTCCACAACCACCTCTATGGTCATCTGCACCCAAAAAAAGTATGTATTTTATATTTAGGGGATTTATCCAGCTTATTAGCAACAGATATATTTAAATACATGTCGAATATATCTAACATTAACATATCCCTTTTTTACCTTGTCTAACTTTGTTTCTATACAAAACAAATTGCTTCCTCCCAAGCATGGTTGAAAACTGTCATCTTTCCTGTGTTATACAGGTGCCTGTGCACACTCTCTCTCTCTTTCAAATATTTTTATATAAAGGCTTTTCTAATCACAACACAAGTTATTTTTAAACCATCTTGTTCTTCAGGCAAAGAGAATGGTTCTTTAGAAATATAATGCGCATAATATCTTCAAACAGTGAGAAGATATCATTTAAAATAATGTGTATATTGTTTCAATACTTTCAGAATTTTCAGAATTCAAGAGCTGGAGTTGCCAATGAATAACAGAGAAGAGTCTGAAGGTATACAAGAAAAGTAAGATAAGATGGTTAGTTTTATTTCTGTTAAATACAGTTCCATGCAGCTCTTAGAAGTGTCTGTCTGGGTCAGACATGCTGCCATGGAAGGATGCTCTAAAATCCTCAGAGGCCTTCCTTTTCTTTTCTTCCTTTCATCAATCTGAGAATATTTCTCCTTTCATATACTATTATAGTATCTTCTGCTATTGAGCTATTTCTTACAGCATGTTCTTTCTTTGTTCAACTGAGTTCCTTTTAATATCTGAAAAAGTGATAGCCTCATTTTATTTATGTTATGAAGACAGACTCTGGATTCAGACTTCCTGAATTAGAGTCCCAGTTCCAACATTTATTAGCTGTATTACGTTGGCCAAGTCATTCAAACTCTTTGTGCCTCAGTTGCCTCATAATTGGAGTAATAGAAGAACTTAACTCAGAGGGTTGCTGAAAACATTCAATTTTAAAATATAGGCAAAGCATTTAAGAAGATAAATTGCACTTGGAAGATACATTGTATTAAACTCAATAAATGTTTATAAATAAATAATTAGAAGTCATGTTTGGAAAACTAGTAGGAATTTTTTTTTGACTGGTGCTATTTTCTTAGTTGTATTGCTCACACAGTTTTTTCTAAACTATATCCCTTAGATTTCTGCCAAGTTTCTTTAATTTCTATCTTCATTCAGCTTACCTGCATTGCTTTAGTAATTTAATTACTTAAAATCTTGTCACTTGTGGTTTCAGCTCAGAACTGTTGCTCTCATGTTCACAACAAGAAGAAAACTGAACAGACAGAAAATTAATGAATTTTCGTGAGTCCATCAGAGATCTAAAGTCACAGGACAGCCATTTTAAAGTCTTGAGAAATGTGGGGTGCCCATGTGAAAATAAGAGGGGTATGATGGACATAAGGATCCTAAAAGCAACCAGTCCTTCTGCTGAACTTCTTTTCTATCAGTAAGTGCTTCAAAAATAGTCTTGGTTCTATTCTTCTTTCTCATGCACACTGTCTGTCTTCTCTTTACCATGGCACAGATTAAGCAGAACACTACTATTCTTGCACCATCACTACCACCACATTTTTATTTAAATTTTTATTTGGAAAGTAGAAAACAATTACCCACAACACCATGGTTTTATGATTACATAAAAATAAAAGCATCTCCCACCTAATCCAGGCCCTAGAGTTAACCCACTATCAACACTTTGGAGTGTAGCCTTCTCAACTTTTCCTATGTTCATACAGATGTGTATATACATACAGATATATTTACAGATATAGGTGTATATAGAAATATAAGTATCTGGATCTTTACAATTGCACATTTATACTTGCATTTATTTGCTCACATTTCTTTTCATATTGGTCTGAAATCTTTTTTCATTTAATACATTATGTGTATATTACCCTGTTCATATTTATAAATCTACCTTTGAAAGAGCAGTTATGATTGCATCTGGAACATAGTAAGCACTCATTAAATCTTAGCTACTGTTTAATTATTATTTCTTTATTCTTCTAATATATGCACATTATTTCATTTTACAGATATACTTTTTTCTTATTGAGAGACACTTAATTGCTTCTAATTTGTTGCTTTTACAAACAGTGTTGCAATGAGCATCTCTATCCTTTCTAGGAGATAAATTTCAAGAACTGGATGGCTGGGTTAAAATATATAAACATTTCCATTTTTTAAAGTAGAAGCCACAAAGGCTCGGGTGCAGCAGCCTCAGAGTCGCTCACGACGCCTGGTGCGGTGCTGAAGAGCTGAAGCGGAGGCGAGCTGGACGCCGGGACTGTCCAGGAAGGCGCGGTGCCACAGAAGCCCACACCCGAGCAGCCCCGGAGCAGAAGCGGCCTCTGCGACAGTCTGTGGAGCCCCGCCAGCCGGCCATGCATGGTCCATGCCACTGAACCAGCTGAAGGAGGAGGACAAAGAGTCCATCAGAGAGCTCTTCGTCAAGGCTGGCAGTGATGGTGAAAGCATAGGAAACTGCCCCTTTTCCCGGAGGCTCTTCATGATTCTTTGGCTCAAAGGAGTTGTATTTAATGTCACCACCGCACATCTGCAGAACTTGGATGCCGGGACCCACCCACGATTTATAACTTTCAACGACGAAGTCAAGACGGGTGTCAATACAATTGAAGAATTTCTTGAAGGAGAAATTTGATTACTTAAAGCTTTCGCCAAAAGACTCGGAATCAAAAACTTCTGGAATGGACATCTTTGCCAAATTGTCTACATATATTAAGAATTCAAAGCCAGGGGCTAATGAAGCATTGGAGATGGTTTTCTTGAAAACACCGCAGAAACTAGTTGAATATCTGAACTTTCCCCTCCCTGATGAAATTGATGAGAATAGTATGAGGACATTGTTTCCCACACATAAATCTCTGCATGGCAATGAAATGATACTGGCTGATTGCAACCTGCTGCCCAAAGCGCAGGTCGCCCAGTTGATGGCCAAAAAATATCACAACTTTGATACTCCAAAAGGAATGACTGGCATATGGAGATACTTAACTAATGCTTATAGTAAGAATGGGTTCACTAATACCTGTCCCGGTGATAAGGAGGTTGAAAAAGCATGTAGTGATGTAGGCAAAAGACTCAGCAAGTAAAATAGCACTTAGGAGACAGATGTCCTCACATCTTTCCCTGAGAAAATGCTTTTCTTAAAAGACTGCTCCTCTTTCTATAAAGTAGAAATTTTATTTCGCATGAACATGGAAGTTATTCAAGATGAGGACAAAGGCTAGATAAGAGTGGAGTTGGCTATCTTTAAACATACACTCCTAAGCAGTATTATTTTAAAATCCTTTTATCCTCCCTGCCTCCTCCACTCCTTATCCTCCTCTCTAATTTGGAGACACCTCAACACAAACTTTTCGCTTTAGAGGTAGTTTCCCATCCTCTCTAGAGGGTGTGTCCATTCCCTGTGTACAGATGGCAGGAGTTTTAAAGTGTAATGTTTAACTGTTAAAATAGTAACCATCACCTCATTGGTCAGTCCCAAACCGGTGCATAATGTATGGTACAAGGGATATTTATGTAATTTTATAATATTTAATAAGAGTATATGAAAGGATTGCTATTGTATCAAAATACCCTGTTTCAATGTAGTCTATCCTGGATGTGTACTAAAGGGCATGGCCACCAGAGAAGAGTCTTCTACAGAAAGTCACTACGGATTTTGCTATACTTCATACGTGGATTTTTACTTTTCCTAAAAGCATTTTTCCTTTATACCAATTATAGTGTTTGACACTATGTAGAAGCTAAAAATTTAGAGGGAGTGATAATATTCTCAAGATCTTCCTGGAGCATTTTATCCATGTAAGAGAAACCTTTGGCACTTGTTACCCTGTCTAAATGTGGTGTTTGTTTTATGTATTTTGCTCAGGGCCATTCATTTGGAACATTATTGCTTTCTTCCTTTATTTTGCAAACCCTCTTTTTAGGTAAGCACAGACCTTGCTGTTTATAGATCTTTTGAGCAACACTACATAAACCGATATTTAGTTGATTTAGGTATACCAGTACAAATAATTAGGAAGGTAAAAATTAACACAAAAATTAACCTAAGGAATGTAGGGTGGGTTTGTCAATATATCGAGTAGAATTTTGTCTCTTCGGCATGTCTAATTTGGATAACCAGCTTTCCCTTTCCATCCCTGTTTCCTGTTAGACTTTGTTAGATTTTGGATAATAGATGGGTCACTACTTTTGGACTAAATTATAGTTGTTTTGGTGAGTACGTATTCACCATAATTTTGCCTAATCTCAATCATTGTGTTCCATTCAATTAAATTTTTCTACAGGCACACTGAGGAAAGCACTCTGCCTGTTTGTTTAAATTAAAGTCCTAAACCAGGAATTACTTGTGTTCTAACAAGGGATGATGAACTTGGTGAAAATTAAACAAAAGTTTGCTATGTATTTATATATTTTTTAAAAATTAGACTTTCTAAGTACTACTCTAAAGATAAGAGTTGTGACTATATTACATTTTTGGTCATTTTTTATACCTAACTTGTTTAAGAAGTGCTATTTATCATAAACTGTTTTGGGAAATTTTAAGTATATTGCTTTAAAATGGTAATGATTTTTCCCTTTGATATGCTAACATTTAGTAAGCACTGCTTTACGGAAACAGCCTGAGTTTTATAAGCATACTGCATTTTTTAACCTATCAGTAATTAGCATAGTACAGAAAGACAAAAAAAGCTTCCTGTTGTATCTGTTTGGCTCAGGGAGATGTTTTTGCTTTACTTTTCTTAGAATTCCTTATTGCTGATCAAAAGTTTGGGCACCCACTTTTTTGTAACTATTGGGTGATGATTTATCTGCTTCCAGGAAGAAACACTATAAGGTTATCTACTGAGAAATTCTATAGCAGTAGCTTCAGAAGTTGAAAATGTCACATCTGCACCAGTACACAGACAGCCATCATCACTTTTCACCTATTTTTTAAGTAGTGGAAATTGGCATTCAAGTGATATTAAACCTGGCCTCAAAGCTTAAAGTATGAAAAAGATTCAGAAGAAGGGGTGTCTGTTCTTTCAAGTGAATGGTGGAGTAAGTGGTGCATAGCAGAGGATAAATGAAGGAAAAGCAGCATTCTTTTAAATAGAGTGATGAAAAATACATTCTGAAACTCAGTTGTGAAGTATTTTCACCCTATTTATTCTTTGGTTTTTTGTTTGTTTGTTGTTTGTGTGTTCGCTTGTTTGTTTTTCAAACTTATTCCATGATTACACTTGGCTATCTGAAGGAAGACAGTTCTATCTGTTATGATTTTGACGAAGGCAGAATTATTTTTCTCTGTAGAAACACCAATCTTATTACTTTATCAGGGACGTCAGTCAAATTAAATTGAGGTTGGCAAATGAAAAAAAGCCAGTAAAAAGGATGGTCCTAGAACATGCTCTCTACCCCATCTTATATTTGTGGAAAGATCATAGCTTAAAATCTTAGGAGATTTGGAACATAAAAGTTTTCATAGCAATTCATGTAGTGTATGGGTTGACATAATGGAAATCACCTAGTATTTTTGCAGCTACTGAATCATTTCCCCCTTCATTTACACCAACAGGAGATTAGAGTCTGAAAGGAAGCTCTCACTATTTCTCAAGGGATTCTGAGAAATTTTTGTATTCAATAGTTTAAAAGCTCTCCACCATTTAAGTTGATACAACTTCCTTTTTTAAAAAAAAATGTAAATGCAGATTTTCTATATAGTTCTGTTGTCTTCTTTTACTAGGATTGTTGACTTGTGATAAAATTCATGTAAGATTTTATTTCTTCATAACTTTGGCTTACATAGCTTATCTTTAAACCCTTGAGCAATCCATATACAATTAAGAGATTTCTGACATTTATTCTTGCCCTAAGTTAATCAGCTCTAGAATTTGGGCATTTTTTACTTTTGTTGAGTTTTGAAACTCTCCAGAGTTGCACGTAGATAGCTTTTATTTCTGCACATTTAATATATCTATTTAGAAAATATCTACAAGGTAAAAATGATAAGAAATAGAAATGTATTTTTTCATCAACATTTTGATAGATGTTTCATCAAGTTTATTGATTAATCAATTTCTTATACTGGTTATAATAGTATTTGACTCAAAGAGAGGGAAGCAGTCATTATTGATATCCTATATGGGCCTTTTTATCCCATTCTATACAAATTATCAAGGTTCGAGCTGTCAAAATTATATTTTTATCATGGAAAAAATTTTCAACTCCCCAAATCATAATTTTGAAGAGAATTGGAGTATTTTCTCCAGAATTACTTGAAAAGGCAAATGAAAGCTTATTGTAGAATGTTTGTATTTTTTTCTGTATATTGCTGGCAGCTATTGTATTAAAATAAAGTATATTTTCACCATCATAAAAATAAATAAAAATAAAATAATTTTTAAAAAAGTAAAAATAAATACATGTCACAAGGAGTCTGTACTACCTTACCCACAAAACTGTACCATTCTAAATTTCACCAGCAATGTGTAGGTGTGTCCATTTCCACCACTCTTGTCAGCACTGAGAGTTAATATCTTTTCATATGTTCATTGGCCATATGTGTTTGTGTGTGCGTGTGTGTGTGTGCATGTGTGTGTGTGTGTGTGTGTGTGTGTGTGTGAGCTGCCTGTTCATACCCTTAGCCCATTTTTCTAATAGAATATATTTCTTCTCTTAGTTTATGGGATCTCTCTGTATAATAGTAGTTATGTAAATCCTTTGTCTATTTTTATGTGATGCAAATGTTATTCCCAAAATGTAATTTGGTTTGAATATTTTATGTTAATTTTTACCATAAATGTAAATGTATATGTAATCAAATATATTGATTTTTTTTCACTGTTGGTTCTCATTGCCCTGGCTTGCTTAGAAAGAATATTTTCAAATGCTCTGCTCAACGATATCAGTCTCCTACATTGGGAGAAGCTGTATTTTGACAGAAAAACCTATATATATTTGTGATCATAAACAGGAGGCTCTCCTGTAAAAAGTTTACAGTAAAATAATGAATCAGTTACCTACTGATTAGAAATCAAAAACCATGCACCTCTGATGGGTCATAAGATCCAGATTGAATATAATAAAAATATACTTTCAAAATCAATATTTTAGCAAAATACAATCACCCTAATGTTAAGATAGTAGAAAAATTGAAACTAAAAAGACCAAATCATAAATAAAACAATTTATCACGTACTAATATAGGAGTCGCTAGTACTGTTCACTAATATCTCTGGGTTTTTCGCTTTCTGGCACACGGTTGGACTATAATTCCTTCCCCCCGCTGACATCATATGTGGCCACAGGACTTGCTCTGATGAATGAAATATGAGCAGAATGATATTCATTCAGGCAGTTTATGAGCCACTACAGGGTCACTATACTCTCCTTTCCCTTCTGCCACAGTGACAGACAATACTCCAAATGGTGGCTATTCCATTAACTTGGATCTAGAAGTAAAGATGACACAGAGTACAACCTCCAGCAGAACAACAATAAGCAAGAAATAAACTTGTTGTTTTAAGGCATCGATATTTGGGAATTGTTTGTTACTGCAGCAAAATACAAAGTAATTTATTCATAAATATTTGTTGAACATATTCTTTGTGCCAGGCACTATGCTAAGTAGTAAGAATATAATGATATTGAAGAATCAGTTCCTGAATCTAGGCACTTACAATCTAGCAAATGGGAGAGAATAGTAAAATCGTAACATAGTATGATAAAGTGCTGTAATTTGGACAAACGCTAGGAGCAAAGGAACTTAAAAGAATGGTATATGGGCATATCTATTAAGAAATAAAAACAAATAGTAATTTTTTTTCAAAACATTGGTTCCTCTCCAATAAAGCCAAAGTATAGAAAATGTAATGCAGCTTCAGAAAAAGAGAATTGCCAAAGTGTACTAATTTACCAGGTCTACTGTAACAAAATACACAAATTAAGTGGTTTAAACAACAGAAACTTATTTCTTCACAGTTCTGTAGAATAGAAGTCCAAGATCAAGGTGTAAGTAGAATTAGTTTCTCCTAAGGATCTCTCTGCTTGGCTCATAGAAGCCATCTTCTCCCTATGTCTTTTAATGGACATTCCTCTGTGTGTGTCTATGTCCTAACTTCCTTATCTTATAAGATATCTGTCATATTAGATTAAAGTCCACTCTAAAGACCTCATTTAACCTTACTTTTTAAGAACCTTATCTTCAAATATAGACACATTCTGCATATAGGGGGTTAGGGCTTCAACATAAGAATTTGGGGAGGGGATACAATTTAGCCCATTACATCAAGGTTGGTGTCATAGTCAGTTCTGGCTACCACAATAAAATTTCATAGACTGAGAGGCTTAAACAATAAACATTTATATTTCTCAGTTGCGAAGGCTGGAAGTTTGAGATCAGTGCGCCAACAAGGTCAGGTTCTGTTAAGAGCCCACATACTGGTTTATAGACAGCCATCTTCTTGCTGTATTCTCACATGGCCAAGAGATTATCTCTCTGGTGATAATCTCTCTGATCCCATTCATGAGAACTCTAACCTCATAATCTAATTATCTCGCAAAGGCCCCACATCCAAATACCAGTACTTTATGGATTTGGGCTTCAATATATAAATTTTCAGTCTACAGGAGTTGTAACTAATTGAACGAAAGATATAGAGAAGCAGCATATATGCACAAAGTAGAACTCTGAAACCCTATAAAGAATGGTGATTCTGGGCAATTAGAAAGGGGTATCTATTTAGTTAGGAAGAGGAACTCTATTTTCAACCAAAAAAATCTCAGTTGAAAGTAGGACATTTAACTGAATATATTCTGAAGGCAAATAGGATGCAAAGTCCAGGCTGAAATTATCCTAAATGTGGAGACCATTTATTTTAGAACTAATAAAAACTATAAAGTTAATTAATATTCCCAAGGGAAGAATAGAAAAAAGTCTGTATATTTTTCTGAACTACACACAGAATCAATGTATGATAAACAATTAGCCTAGATACTAAAGAATATAGGATCATGTTTGCAATAAAAAAAAATGAAGTGAGTAATACTGAAGAAAAAAAATGGCACCATAGAGACAATTATTTAATGATAAATATAAATTTCAAAATTCAAATCTAACATGAAAATGTAACCTTATTCTCAAAATAAACACACACGCACACACAGAAAAACAAAAGACTACCTCCCT
This sequence comes from Pteropus alecto, assembly GCF_000325575.1. Lineage (NCBI taxonomy): Eukaryota > Metazoa > Chordata > Mammalia > Chiroptera > Pteropodidae > Pteropus > Pteropus alecto. The sequence goes on from NW_006436664.1 coordinate 2,373,805, forward strand.
AAATATAAGAATCCTATCCACATTTTATAAGCAACATAACAAATAGAAATCCATAAAGTGTTGGCGAATAAAAACTATAAAGAAAAGCATTAGATGGTTTGACATTACTTATTAATAAAGCCTTTCAAGTGCTACAAATAGCCATTATTTGTTATCTATTTTCCTGAATTTCCCTGTAACTGGGGGGAAACTTCTTGTTTAAAATGATAATAAATCTGAAATGAGTGCTACTTCATCCTTCTTCAAGCAGAAATCCATAAAAACAATCATAAAGAGTTACATATCCTGCTTTATTTTAAGATCTTAGAAATATTAAATTGAAGGGCAAATTATAATTGAATTGGAAGAAAAAACTTTAAAACTTAGGGAGCTTTCTTCTTGGTTAATATTAAGGCAGAATAGAGATACAGTTTAGAGTACAATATCAACTTCTTTGAATTATATGCTAGATAACATGGTAGTTAAGGAAATTCTAAAATAAATAAAATCAACAGGAGGGGGAAAAAATTGTATGTTGGCAAAAGCATTAAATTAAAAGTCAGATAACCTGGATTCAAGCCTCTGCTCTTCACCCTCTATGATAAGTATAATTAATCATCCTCGGTCAGATTCTTTATTTCTATAGTAAAAATAATAAAAGCTATTACACAAAGTTACAGTAAAGACTAAATAAGATAATACATGTTAAAGTGTTTTGGAAACATTTCATTTTAATGACATGAGATATAAATGATTAATCATTCAAAATTACTGAAATACTGAACATCATAAAAGATGTGTCATGACAGTTAACACAAAAGGCAAGAACATTGCCTGACATTCTGATACCACACACAATTCAAAACAAGGTACACTAAACTCAACTGAAATTTTGAAATCTCCAATAACCAAATTCTATAATACATTATATTCTCGGATACAGAAAAACAAAGATTCTAGAAATGCCACCCTCTGAAACCAGCTGGAAAAAAAGCAGCTTAAAACTGTACCTAAGATTTCCAAATCTTCATTTTCTTACATTATAATTTGTAACCAAAAAAAAGTTTTAGAATTTTTTTAATGCATGCTTTTTGAAAACCGTCACTTTCTTCAACTTTGTCAACTTGGCTTGTAGCTAATGAAGCTTTTGGAGTAGATCTGGCATACTGTCAAAAGTATGTGTCAAAACTGTTAGTATTTTCTGCATGTTTTTAAAGCCATTTCATATCTCCACTTCCTTTCCATTTCACATGGAGATCCATCTACGACCTTTTGAAGGTCCACAAGTTTTTATAAAAATTAGCACCTGGATAAGAAATTAAAATTGGAGAATAAAGAAAATTGGAAGCAAATAAATAAGTAAATTAGCACATGACTAAAAAATGAATATAAGAAGAAAAAGAAAAATTAAAAGCAGGTTAAAGACTATACAGCAAGATTTTTAAGCACTGAATGATAGACTTATGGCAGTCAGGGAAAATTGAAGGTGGTCTCTGGTCTCTTCTAATAGCTACAATATTTGTTTTGTGGTAGTGATGCTTTTATAAAAGCAGCTCATACAATTAGGCAGGTATTGACAAGAAAATATTTAAACATTGATAATAAACCCCAAATTGTGAATTGGATCACCCAGGTGGATAATATTTTGAAAGCTCTATTCAACCAATTAATTCAATGAATTTTCTCAGACTTCCTTTTGCTACTAACATCAATGCAATGGTTCTCAAATTTTAATATGCTTATGAATCACTTGTGGATTTTTTTAAAATGCAGGTTCAGAGTCAAGAGGTCTTAGGTGATGCCTGAAATTCTGCATTTCTAACAAGTTCCCAGGAATGGTAACCACTGCTGATCTGCACAGAATAATTTTAGAGGAAAATTATCAAGATACAATCCCACCAAAAAAATAAAAAGTTACTTATTGGTCAATGTCAAAGTTTTACAGTGATGAATGTGGATGTTTAACCATCTGCACTCTCAAAATTATCCAAGCAAGGATATTCAACCTTGAAGGCACAAAACTCTCAGCCTTAAACCAACGCTCTGTTTAACAAGTCAATAAAGCCAGAGCTAATGTTCAGGAAAAGTCTTGTCCTGCCTCCTGTGCCCTAAGTGCTGGCAAAATTAGGTGGCCCCCAAATATCCCTGGAATACAAATTAGGCTCCTATCAGCATCTTCAGTGTCTATGTTCCTAGCATCTAAAACATATTGATCTTCTTTCAGTCAACAGCAGAGAGTGCCTTTCCGTCAGACACTGACTATCCATCTCAATGTGGAATTATCTGTCCGATGATTCCTGTCCAAAGCCCAGCCGAGATTATTGATATTCTAGGGGGGAATCTAAGTGAATTTCAAACATTATTTTAGCAATGAAACCCTCTATCAAAGAAAATTCTACACTCAATCCTAACAGATAAAATAGTATTTTATTTGTATAATTTAGTTCAGTTCAAATTTATAGAAAATGAAGTTGTTCTATTGAACCCCAAAGATTCTAAATTGATGGTTATAGTTGTCAATTGTAGCTACACTAGCCTCAGCATCCAGTTTGTTTTTGTATTTTGTTTTGGTTGCACAATATTGAGACAATCCTAAGTTAGATGGAAATAAATCTCAAATGGTAGCAGTTTTGTATTAGCTAACTCCACACCCTCAAAATTTTATTCACTAAAAGAGATGGCAGGAAAATATTTCATAAGCTGTTTTATTAACAGTGATTAAAATGTTTTCTAATATTCAAATCAAACATTTCTAGAGTCCCTCCTCTGTCCTGCCATCTACAGAACCCAGTTAGAAACAGTAAGATATTTAACCTCTTCCTGGAGATTACATTAGCTTGTGTTATCCTGTATTAAGCCATTTCATTAAAAAGCTATATACATCTGGTACATATTCTGTAAAACATTTACATAAGGTTTAACTCTCAACCCCCCAAATTAATTCAAAGGTTATACAATAAATGCTAATGTAAAATTTATTTTTTTTAATTTATATCTAAGATACAATTTTGATATAGACTTTTTTGATATCGACATTTCAACAACTAGCAAAAAATCCACATAATAAATTCTTCTCTGAGTTTAGGATCATAAAAAAGTCCCTCTCTCCTTATAAACTGGTATCTTTCTTTAAATGCCTACAAAAAATATTTTAACACAGGTTTTTTTAGCTTTGTAAAGATCTAAACAAAGATATAATCAAGAATCTTGCATTGTTATGTATCCTTTATGTTCTTACATCAGTTTAATAGTCAGTGATGAGTTTTTTCTGACTTTGATTTCCTTTGTCTCTAATATCAATATGAACTCAAAATTTTCACATATTAGATATGTTTTAATGTACTACAATCATGTCTACATCCATGCTACTCTGAACGAGCCCGATCCTGTCTGATCTCGGAAGCTAAGCAGTGTCAGGCCTGGTTAGTACTTGGATGGGAGACCACCTAGGAAGACCAGGTGCTGTAGGCGTAAAAAAATAAAAAATAAGGGATTGTGAGCTGACAAGGTCTTTGCAATCTGTGAGGTCAACCAAGTGTTGCCTCGCCATAAAAAATAAAATAAAATAATATACTACAATCATTATTCTTTTTAAAGCTCAAATTTAATGCTCATATTGATATAAATTTGATTAGTAGGAATCCCTTCAGTGTGGCTCCTGTGTCTTTTTTCACTGTAGTAAAATATACATAAAATTTTAACCATTTTTAAGTGTACAATTTAGTGAAATTAAGTACATTCATATTGATATGCAGCTATCACCACTACCAATCTCCAGATATTTATGTCCATCTAAGACTTTGTTAGTCCTTGAAAGAACCTTTGCCTTCTGATATGTCTAAGGTTTACCTGTTACCTGCTTTGCCCCTGTATTCAAATCAGCCCACTTCTCCAAGAAGCTCTATTTCTTTTAATGATAAATGATATTAGATACTATCTCAGTCAAATTGTTACTATAATACTATAAAACAAATCAAAAACTTCAGAGCATACAATTATAAGCATTTATTATTGACACATTCAGAGTCAGCTAGGAATAGGTGAAATGGTACTGCTGGTCTTCTCACATGTTTAGGGGTTGGATGGTTGTCTGATGATTTAAAGTTGTCTGGGACAATCAGGGTGACTTAGTTCTGTTGCACTTATCTTCCAAAGTGTGCAACTTAGTAACATTTAGTGATATCACAAAGTTTGACAACCATTACCACTTCTAGTTCAAAAATATTTCCATTAACACAAAGGGAAACCTGTTAAGTAGTCACTTCCCATTTCTCCCTCCTCCTCAGTCCCTGGAAATCACTAACCTGCTTTCTGTCTACATTTTACCTATTCTGAATATTTCAACTAAATGGAACTGTGCAATATGTGGTCTTTTGTGTCTGGTTTCTTTTAATAAGCATAATGGTTTCCAGGTTTATCAAAGCATGCACCATTATTTATGACCGAGTAATATTCCATTGTATGGATGTACCACATCTGTTTATCTATTAACCAGTTGGTGGACATTTGGGTCGTTTCCACCTTTTGGCTATTGTAAACAGTACTACTATGAATATTTGTGTACAAGTTTTTGATTCTACATCCCTTTTAAATTGTTTTGGATATATATCTAGAAGTAGATTCGCTGGATCATCTGGTAATTCTATTTTCAACATTTTGAGAAATTGCTATTTTCCATAGCAGCAGCATCATTTTACATCTGCACCAGTAAATTAAGAGGGTTCCAATTTCTCTATAAACAACAAAATTTGTGATGGTGCGTGGTGAAGTGGTAAATCATTGTGCTTTTGATTTGCATTTCCCTAATGACTAATGATGTTGAGCATCTTCTTATGCATTTATTAGCTATTTGTATATCATCTTTGGAGAATGTCTATACAAGTCAATTGCCCATTTTTTAATTGGATTGTTTGCATTTTTTTTAATTCTTATATTTTTATTTTTTAATCATAGTCGACATACAGTATTATATTTGTTTCAAGTGTACAGCACAGTGATAAGACATTTATATAACTTATAAAGTGATCACATCAATAAATCTAGTACCCATCTGACACTGTACATGGTTTTTACAATAATACTGACTATATTCCCACCTACATACTCATGACTATTTTGTAACTACCAATTTGCACTTCTTAATCTCCTCTCCCCTTCACCCTCCCCCAATCCAGCAATCATCAAAATGCATTCTGTATCTATGAGCTTGTTTCTGTTGTTTGGTCGTTTATCTTATTCTCTAGATTCCACATGTAAGTGAAATCATAGGACATCTGTCTTTCTCTGTCGGACTTACTCAACTCAGCACAATAATGTCTAGATCCACCCATAACGTTGCAGATGTGAAGAATTCTTTCTTTTTTATTGAACCACCTCTTTATTCATCCACTGATGAACACCAGATTGCCTCCATATCTTGGCTATTGTAAATAATTGTTGCAATGAACGTACAGACGTACATATCCTTGCAAAGTAATATTTGGATAAATACCCAGAAGTGAGATTACTGGGTTTTTCTTTGTCTTTTGATATAGCCTTTGTTTTAAAGTCTATTTTATCTAATATAACTATTGCTACCCTGGCTTTTTTTCCATTTCCATTTTCATGAAATATCTTTTTCTTCTCTTTACTTTCAGTCTCTGTGTGTCTTTTGATCTGAAGTGAGTCTCTTATACAGCTTATGTAAGGGTCTTGTTTTCTTATCCATTCAGCCACTTTTGATTGACACTGACAGTAATTGTTGATAGATATGTAGTTATTGCCATTGTATTATTCATGTTTTTTATTTTTGTCTTCTTTTAAAAGAAGTCCCTATAATATTTCTTGTAATACTAGCTTGATGCTGATGAACACCTTTAGCTATTTCATGTCTTGGAAACTCTTTATCTGTCCTTCGATTCTCAATGATAGCTTTGCTGGGTAGCATAATCTTAGTTGTAGGTTTTTGCTTTGCATGACTCTAAATATTTTCTGCCAATCTCTTCTGGTCTGCAGTTTCCATTGAGAAATTGACTGACAGTCTATGGGAGTTCCTTTGTAGGTAACCAACTGCTTTTCTTTTGCTGCTTTAAGATTCTCTCTTTGTCTTTACCTTTGGCACTTTAATTATGATGTACCTTGGTGTGGGCTTCTTTGTGTTCATCTTGTTTGGAACTCTCTGTGCTTCTTAGTCTTGAATTGCTATTTCTTTTACCAAGTTAGGGAAGTTTTCTGTCATTATTTTTTCAAATAGATTTTCAATTCCTTTTTCTCTCTTTTCTTCTTCTAGTACCCCTATGATGCTAATGTTGGTATGCTTGTTGTTGTCCCAGAAGCCCCTTAAACTATCCTCAAGTTTTGAATTCTTTTTTCTTGTTGCTGTTCTTATTGGGTGTTTTCTACTACCTTATCTTCTAAATCACCAATTTGATCCTCTGCTTCATCTAATCTACTTTTGATTCCCTTTAATATATTCTTCATTTCAGTTACTGCATTCTTTATTTCTGACTTTTTTTATGTTTTATATCTCCGTTTTTATTTTTCCTATCTCTTCGTTGAAGTTCTCAATGAAATCATTGAGCTTCCTTATAACCGATGTTTTGAACTCTGCATCTGGCAGATTGCTTGTCTCCATTTTATTGAGTTCTTTTTCTGGAGCTTTGTTTTTTTCTTTTCTTTGGGACATGTTTCTTTGACTCACCATTTTGGCTGCTTTCTTGTGTTTATAGAGCTGCTATGTCTCCTGGTATTTGTAGAGTGGCCTTATGTATTAGTAGAGTAGTAGATGTCCTGTGGGTCCCAGTGGCACAGTCTCCCTGGGTCACCTGAACCAGGTGCTCCAGGTGTGTGCCCCTTATGTAGGTTATGTATGCCCTCCTGTTGTAGTTAAGCCTTGGTTACTATCTGCATGTCAGTGGGAGGAACTGACCCTCAGACTGATTGGTTGCATGGATTCACCATGACTACAATAGAGGAGTTGCTGTGTAGGGGCTGATCCTGTGGAGCAGGATTCATTTTAGCAAGGCTCTGTGTATGCTGAGTCTTCTCTTTGGGTATATCATCTGTGGAGGTGACTGGGCCCCCAGGGTGTGCCTGCCCAGAAGCCTCTTGTAAAGAGCTACAAAGCAATCCAAAGATTTCTTCCACCCACATTTGGTCTTGGAAGTGCTAACCGTGGCTGGTCGCTGCTAGTGCTGGGCTTGGAGCTGCTTAGTAAGAGGTACGGGGCACATCAAGGCCAGATGCTATTGGTTTAGGATTTGTGAATATTTGAGAGATTTTTGGAAATTCCACAGCATGAGCCAAGACAGGTCGTTTGTATGGACAAGCCACTTAAAGTGGCTTGGGCGAAACTTCAAGTTGGGTTGGGTGAGGTCCCAAGGATTTACAGGGGAGGTGGGTACAATTAATGAAGACACAGATATGGCATCTGCCTATGTCTGAACACTAGGACAGGAGAGGGCTAAACAAAGGAACAATGCCCTCTGCCAGTACTTCTGTCTGGGAGAAAGCTGCCCCTCCAGCCGTCATCCTGAAGCCAGACAATTCAGTTCCTCCCCGTATGTCTTTGGCACCTTGTGAGCTGCTAAACCCAGTGCTAGAGCTCAAAGAGAATGAGTCCATCAATGAGTAAGTCTGTGCCCATGCTCTTTAAGAAGGAAATCTGGGACTCCAGGAACCTTCCCTCTCACTCAGCCACAATCTCCACTGGTTCTCACAGTCAAAAATTGTGGAGACTTTTCTTCCCGGCACTGGTGATTCTGGCTGGGGAGCCCAGTATGGGGCCGGTACCGCTTGCTCCTCTGGGGGGATCTACACAGCCAAGATATCCCTCCTGATTCTCAACCACCACATGGGGGTGTGGGACCTGCCTGTTTCATGCCTCTCTCTCTCCTACCAGTCTCAAGATGGTTTCTTCTGTTTAGCCTTAGTTGTAAAACTTCTGTTCAGCTAAACTTCAGGCAATTCTCATTGATGGTTTTTCTGTAGATTATTTGTAATTTTGATGTAATCGAGAGAGAAGTCCAGCACAGTGTTTACCTACTTTGCTGTCTCAACTGGAACCAGATTGTTTATCTTTTTGTTGTTAATTTGTAAGAGTTCCTTATATGTTCTAGATAAAAAGTTCCTTATGAGATATACAATTTGCAAGTATTTCCTCTCATCCTGTCTTTACATTTTCTTTACAGTGTCTTTTATTTATTTATTTATTATTTTTTTTTATTATGGTGATATTGGTTAACAAAATCCAGTAAGTTTCAGGTGTACAGTTCAACAGTAAGTCATATATATTTTGCATTGGATGTTCACATAGTGTCCTTTGAGGCATGAAAGTTTTTAAACTTGATGAAGTCCAATTTATTTAATTTTTTTCTTTTGTTACATGTACTTTTGCTATCATATCTAACAAACCATTGACCCCCCTCAAAAAAATTTGCAAATCATACATCTAATGAGGGACTTGTATCTAGAATACATTAGAATTCCACTTGCTGTACCTCTCATCAAGAGGCAGGGTCTAGAAACTGAGCAACTTGCTTTGATGAATAAATGGGGTAAAAAGTGATGCTGTGGCAGTTAGAAGCCTAGCACTCAATATACACTACTTAACAAAGAGACCACATGGAAGATATAGTCACCCAAGCGGTAATCAATACTGAGGCCTCAGACATGTGACAGAGGACTTCTTGGATGCTGCAGGCTAGACCATCCACCAATTGAACAAATCACATGAGGAACCCTAGCTAACACCCATGGAGGAGAATAATCCAGATAAATCAGAAATAAAAGTCATCATTGTTTTTTAAGTTAAGTAGTGTAAAAGAAATATTAGCAAGTTCTACCAGTAAGAAAGTAACATTAGATGTGGGTACCACACACTTGGATATTGACAGAAGTTCTAGAAAGGAAAATCCATATGGGATTCCTGAAGAAATGGCAAATATACCTTGATGTTTTAACTTTCTTGAGTTGTACATGTAAAAGAGGAGAAAAGATGCAGAGAAATTGTTTTCAATAATCTATTTGGGTCAGTTATTCTGACAACTCAAAATTACTTTAAGAAAATTAACTAAAAACAAACTTCTCTAAAAATAAAAAGATTTTTTAAAAATAAACTTTAATTTGAATTGAATTAAAAATGTAAGCAAATATGAAATCCACAGACGCAAGATATTAAAATGGATTAGACGAGTTATGACTTTATAAATGTCTCTTTAAGAGACTGCTCCAAGGCATATAATGATAAAAGTAATAGAAATCTCCAACATGGTTTCCAGGAAGAGGATTATTTAAAACTTAATATTAAACTTTAAGGCTGTAAAATACAGAGTTATTGACTTATATGGAACAAGCTAAAAGCATGAGTGCATGTAAAGAATGTCAAAAATTATAGCTTAGAAGTCTTTTTCTCCAAAAAGAAAAAAAATGAACTATTATATGGTTTCCCAATAGAATTTTATTTGAAAGTTAGTCACTCCAAAATCATTTCTCTGCATGACTGAAAGACTGATCTTCATGTTAATATTCTTCAAAGCCTTGTTTTAAATGTTATTTGGCTGTGCTAAGAAAGACAATTAATATTAAGCCACAGTAAAGTGTTATGTTCCAATTGTACAGATTTGTTACTTACAAAGTGTTGAAGAGAAAGAAAAAAAAGGGCTATTGAAATCTAATGAAAAACTGCAGTGCTTAATAGTAATAGGATTTTTCAAAATGTTATCAGTAAGCCAACAAACTGAAAGATCCCTGTAGAGTCTTTTATTTAGTTCTTAAATTACTTTTAAACTCTAGGCTTAAGAAGAAAAAGAATCATACCCCAAACTTTCAAACCTTTCATAAAATATCAGGGAATTTTTTCATACAACATCCCTCAAGTATTCTTCATTCCATAAACTGTATTTTCAAAAGTCAAGTAAAAATAAGCACATTCTTTAAGATAGCTTAAAAGAAAGCAAGTGTGTGCCAGTGTTTCCTGGCATGGAGTTCACTGTTAATTTACTATACCAGATACCACCACACAGACCTCAGGAAAAGAATTCCAAGAGGTTATTATATGCCTCAGTATCAACCTATTATCAGATCTCTTTTGTAACAATTCTTTCCAAGTCAAAATGAAAACACAAACTCCAAAAAGCATTAAAACTATTAAATACAATTTGGTTTCTTCAACAATTTTGTCAGTAAACAATTAAATATAATTGAAGTTACTTCTAATATAGAATTTTGAAAAGTATTATAAAATGCCCAGCCTTTTTAAGTATTGCACTATTTTTTAAATAAATAATAATTAACTTTAATTTAGCATTTTATATTAATATTAATTTAATTTAGCATTTAATAACTGATATGTAAAAAAGAATAAAAATCAAAGTTTTAATATTTAAGTAATAATTTAATGTAACTAGATTGCCTCTTCAAAAGCTATAAAATACTTCAATGTCATTGATTTGAGAAACTAATTTGTAAAAATTTTTATAAATATGTTTCTGAGTGAAAAGAAAATAAGAGAATATTGTTATAATTTTTAAACAAAAGATATTCAAGTATATTTTCCTAGGAATTTTGAATAGACTAAAGTAGCATGCAATATTCAAAATATATCATCTTTGCTCACTGCCAACACATCCATTTTTTCTATCTGCTATTAGATATCAAAACTATTAGAAATCCATTTGTCCGAAACACTTTCTTAAATACAAAAGGAAAAATTCTTATTTTCAAAAACAGTTAAAAGACATTTATTTTAAAATACTAATGGATGAATTATTTCATTTCTATATTAGTCAATCTAAAAAGGAAATTGAAACTCATAAATGGAGGTCAAAATTGTGTACAGACTAATATTCTAAGTTAAGGAGCACAGCCTTTGAGGTCACTAAGTCTGAACTAAAGTTTTGGCTCTGCTACTTAATGACCAGGTGACATGGGGCAAGGATAGTTAACCAATCTGTGCTTCAGTTTCTTCATTTTGAAAGTTTCTTCATTTTGAAACTACTGTAAGTTTCATGGGGTTCTTATGGGGACTAGCTGAAATTATAAAAGTAAAGTCATTAGCGCAGGATGTGGTTTCATAGTGTAGCAGTTAGCACATCTGCTTTACATGCAGAAGGTCCTGGGTTCACAGCCCAGTGGAACCATGGTCTGCGGCCATGTCACCCTGAACAAGACCAATGTCTGATCTCAAACTAAGCAAGGTCAGGCCTGGTTAGTACTTGGATGGGAGACCGCCTAGGAAGACCAGGTGCTGTAGGCATAAATAATAATAATTTGTTTAAAAGTCATTAGCACAGAGCCTAATAACAAGGCCTAACATAGGCTTAACCGACAGTAGTTATTGCACAATTTCTTCTCAACTCGAAAATGTTGTTCCCTTTCTCCTTAGAGGTATTAACAACAGTCATGTTCTCAACTCCCACCTCCACAAACCCCAAATCTAAAGTCCATATGCATCCAAATCTAAGTACACATTCACCTTTCACCTTAAATTCTACCCAACTAGTCTCTCTCGCCCTCTCCTCACATCTCTCTGTCTTCTCTGTTTCTCTCTCTCTCTCTCTCCCTCTTTCTCTCTCCCTTTCACATACACACACTCAGAGAGAGAGCTTAGTGGATGAGAGTTTGGAAATTAAAGGAATGATTTTGTAAGATTGCCACATCCAAACATAGATTGGTTTTCAAAAAATTCAAGTAATACCACCAAATATAAAATATAATGTTCAATAGAAATCTATATGTGAAATATATCAACTCACATGCAAACATTAAATCTTCCCAAAACATTCATAATCTAACTTTCTCACATATGAAAAAATTATTTAAAAATTTTAAAAGAAGAATTTTTCATCAACCTCCATTTAAAATGCAATGACTACAACAATTAATCTAAGACTTCTGCTTCTAGCGTTAGGATGAACAAGATACTTGGAAAGACCTTCCCACTAAAGACCAGCTAGATCCCAGAACGACACTTTAAATTCATTTGTGGGCTCCAATTAACCAATAGAACTGAGGGATGTTGTCCTTGATGTAAACAAATAAACAAACAACAACAAAAAAACATGAAACTAAAACAGTGAGCCAAAAGCAGCAAACACTTAAGAACAAATGCTAATATAAACATTACAGCACAGCATTTTACTTTTGAACTAGTGACAACACTGGAGTACTAAATCCGCAATTTCTACATTAAGTAGAAATTAAGTAGAGGATGGTTATTGTGGCCCCACATTAAGTAGAGGATGGTTATTGTGGCCCCACATCAGTCGTATTCCTGGCTCCCAAAAGAATACATAGATTCTCTTTGGAGGAAAGCATCTCCTATTTAAGCCTCCTGGATTTCCAATATGTGAGAAATGAAGTCTCACAATCAATATGATTATGAAATACAGAGGGAAATAAAATACCATAATTGAAAGCCAGGAGAAACCACAAATAACAGATTTAGACTGCCAAGGACTTCAAAACTGGGATTATCATATAACATGATATAAACTTACTGTGTATGAAATTTTTTAGTTAATAATAAAATAAACAACAAATGAGCAAAAAACGAAGAGTATTAAATTATCATGTGTTATAGAAAAGACCCAAATAAAACATATGAAAATGAAAAACATGGGGACTTACGGTCAAGATGGCGAAGGAGGTAAATGCTGTGTTTGCCTGTTCTCATGACCGCATCGAATTACAACTAAACTATAGAACAACCATCATTAAAAGTCAACTGAAGTCTAGCTAACCAGAAGTCCTACAACTGGGGACATACAGAAAAGGGCACTTTGAGACTGGTAGGAGAGGTGGAGACATGGAACTGGCTGGTCTCCATATCCACATACAGCAGTTATGAATCAGGAGGGATACTTCAGTGCAGAGGTTCCCCTGAAGGAGCGAGGGATTCCAGCTCCACACTGGGATCCTCTGCCCAGGGTTCCAGTGCCAGGAAGAAAAGATCCCATGACTTCTGGCTGTGAAGACTAGAGAAGATTATGGTTGTGTGAAACAATGGGCTGCAAGGGTCATAGACATTCCTCATAAGGAACCCTTGGGTACATTTACTCGCTGATGGACTCGCTGGCTCTGAGCTCCAGCACTGCGCAGCAGTTCAAAAAGAGCTAGGGACATACAGAAAGGAACTGAATTATCTGGCTTAAGGGCAGGGCTGAAGGGACAGCTTTCTCCCAGACAAAAGTGCTGACAAAATCCATTATCTCTGTGTTAACTCTTCTCTCCTTCCAGCATGCAGACATAGGTGGTTGCTGTATCTGAGTCTCCGTCAGCCTGGCTAACACAGGTCACCTTGCCTGGGTGATTCCCTGAAATCGCACTCCACTCAACTTGTGGGCCCAAGCCACTTCCTGTGGCTATTCCATACAAATGACCTGTCTTGTTCATGCTGCAGACTTCCCCAAAATCTCTCAAAGTTTCACAAAATCAAACAAGCAGTATCTGGCCTTGGTGTGCCCTGTACCTCTTGCTAATTAGCTTCAAGCCCAGCACTAGCGATAACTGGCATCAATTTGCGGCTTGTCCTCTTGAGGCACCTCTAAGTCCAGGGCAGGTGATGGCCATCTGCAGATTGTTTGATGACGTTTGTCAGGTGACCCCAGGTGGGCACAGACTGTGGCTGAACTTGGCCTGTTGCAGGACCCTCCCAAAATGTCCCAAGGCCAGCATGCCTTTCAGACTGAACTGGAGTACCACCCCAGCCTGCATCAGAAGAGGAAAAACCCAAAGGACAAAGCCTGGCTATAGTGAATCCTGCTTCTTAGGGTCAGCCCTTCACCAGCCATTCCTCGCAACCAATCGGCCTGAAGATCAATCACTCCTATTAACATGCAAATAGCAACCGAGGCTCAACTATAACAGGTGGGCATACACAACCCATACAAGGGACATACCTGGAACACACAGTTCGTGTGACCAAGTAAGATTGCACCACTGTGCCCCACAACACACCTACTACATAAAGCCACTCTACTAACACCAGAACACATAGCAGCCTTACCTAATACATAGAAACAAACACAAGGATGCAGCCAAAATGGGGAGACAAAGAAACATGTCCCAAAGGAAAGGATAAAACAAAGCTCCAGAAAAAGAATTCAACAAAATGGAGACAAGCAATCTACCAGATGTAGAGTTCAAAACACTGGTTATAAGGATGCTCAATGAATTTAGGGGGAGAGTAGATGAACTCAGTAAGAATTTTAACGAAGACATAGAAAACAAAAATAGAGATAGAAAACATAAAAAAGAACCAGTCAGAAATAGAGAATGCAATAACTGAAATGAAGAATACATTAGAGAGAATCAAAAGTAGATTAGATGAAGCAGAGGATCAAATCAGCGATTTAGAAGATAAAGTATCAGCAGATACCCAATCAGAACAGCAAGAAATAAGATTTTTTTTTAAAAAATGAGGATTGTTTAAGGGACTTCTGAGACAACATCAAGCGTGCCAACATTCGCATCACAGAGGGTACCAGAAAGAGAATTGAGGAGAGCAAGGAATTGAAAAACTACTTGAAGAAATAATGATAATAAACATCCCTAAAATGGCAAAGGAGATAGCTATACAAGCACAGGAAGTGCAGAGTCTCAAACAAGATGAACCCAAACAGGCCTACACCAAGACACATCATCTTTAAAATGCCAAAGGTTAAAAACAAAGAGAGAATCTTTAAAGTAGCAAGAGACAAGCAGTTAGTTACCTACAAGGGAGCTCCCATGAGACTGTCTGCTAATTTATCAATAGAAACTTTGCAGGCCAGAAGGGATTGGCAGGAAATATTCAAAGTGATGAAAAGCAAGGACCTAAAACCAAGATTACTCTACCCAGCAAAGTTATCACTGAGAATTGCAAGACAGATAAAGAGCTTCCGAGACAAGAAAAAGCTAAGATGTTCATGAACATCAAACTAGTATTTCAAGAAATACTAAACTTGAAGAAAGAAGAAGAAGAAGAAGGAGAAGAAGAAGAAGAAGAAGAAGAAGAAGAAGAAGAAGAAGAAGAAGAAGAAGAAGAAGAAGAAGAAGAAGAAGAAGAAGAAGAAGAAGAAGAAGAAGAAGAAGAAGAAGAAGAAGAAGGTCAACAATTACTGTCAATGTAAATGGATTAAATGCTCCAATCAAAAGATAGGGTAGCTGAATGGATAAAACAACAAAACTCCTACATATGCTGCCTACGAGAGACTCACTTCAGATTGAAAGACACACAGAGACAAAATAAAGGGAAGGAAAACAATATTTCAGGAACGTGGAAACAAACAAACAAAAAAGCTGGGGTAGCAATACTTATACCAGACAAAACAGACTTTAAAACAAAGGCTATAACAAGAGACAAAGAAAGATCAGTAATTTCACTTTTGGGTATTTATCCAAACAAATTCAAAACACTAATTCAAAGGGACAGGTGAATCCGTATGTTCATTGCAGCATTATTTACAATAGCCAAGATATGGAGGCAACCTGGGTGTCTATCGATGGACGAATGGATAAAGAAGAGGAGGCACATATATATAATGGAATAATATTCAGTCATAAAAAATGAAATCTTGCCATCTGCAATAACTTGGATGGACCTAGACAGTATTGTGTTGACTGGAGTAATTTAGACAGAGAAAGACAAATGCCATGTGATTTCACTTTTGGAATCTAAAGAATAAAATAAACAAACAAACAGAAACAAATTCATAGATATAGAGAACATTTTGATGGTAGCAAAATGGAAGGGGAGTTTGGGAGTTGGGTAAAAAAAGGGAAACGGATTAAGTTACAAAATAGTCATAGGGATTATAGTACAGCATAAAGAATATGGTCAATAATATTGTCATTACTATGTATGATGTCAGATGCATACTAGATCTGGTGGTGGCAGGCCCAGGACCCCCGCACACATTCCCTATTCAATGGAATAGGGACCCATAGATCTGGCCTGGGCCCAGGACCCACGCCAGATCTTCCCCTTCTGTGGGGCAGGCTAAGAAACCACCCCGCACAATTGTTCCCTGCCCAGGCAGGCCAAAAATCCTGCCCGAGGTCAGGACCATGGTCCCAGCCAAAAAGCCCTCATCTCGGGAAACAGGGTGCTACTGCTGGAAAAGGGTCAGCTCCCTTGTCCTTCACACAATGCACTGTTTGTCGGGAACCTGGTGCTAAACCATTCATAGATGACCTGCTTCTGGGTCAGGGTTTCTTATGTAGGAGAGGAATTCCCTCTGTGTGGTCTATTGAAAGTCAGCACTCAACCCAAATAGAAATGGCCCTACCAATTTCTTAAGCTCCCCAACTGCTGTCAAATTATAAGAAACCAACAGCTGGGTACATCTGTCTCAAATTAAACCAGTTTCTTATGAGTCTATGCAGATTCCTCCAGAAAATGGAATAGGAAGTGTGCCTATTCCTGTGAATCTATGGAAGATCTTAAGCTCTTATTCTAGAAAATAAGTAAGTCCATATGTCCCAGGGGATCAGGGGACTTTTCTGGATAATTATTCTTGTAGCTTGGTGTCTATACCACATTGAATGAATAAATCAATTCATTCAATTGAATAATTGAATGAAATAATTCAATTTCATTTCTCTGTATATCTTTACCTTAAAAATACAAACTGCCATGGAAAAAAAAAGTTCATTGTCAATTATCTCTACTATTTATTTTTGACTTTTGTCTTTTCAATCTTCCTGCTAAATTTATATCTTCTAGGCTGCAAGGCTTCCTACCACTTCCAAATGCTAGAACAGCTCCAGGTTTTCTGCTTCCAGGACCCTTGGAATAGGCTTACAGAGATTTTTTTCCTGGCAGGCGGGGACTACAGCTTTATCTCAGCTTTGAAGAAGTTATAGAAGACAGACCTTCATCCTTCAATATCCTCTTAAAAATAAGGGAATAAAATCTCTGAGGGGGGAATAATGTAGGTAGAAGGCAAAAGAACTAAATATTAAACCAAGCTATATTCAGAGACTGAAATATGCTGATAAGCCCTGCAGCCAGACCAGAAGGAAACCTGCAGAACAAAGGAAAATTTCTGCTGGAATTGCTAACAAACCATTTCCCCACATCGATGAAGGTAAAACAGGAAAACAGAGTCCTTAATTGACTCCCTACACAAGATAAAATTATTCATTCACTATGGCTAAAACCATGGGGAACTTATGGATCAAAGGCTAGGAATTGCCAGCAGGCCCTTTTCCTACATATTCTTACCCTTCTCACTACATAGTCTTATCTTTTCACACTGTATGTCCATATTATCAAAGGAAAATGGATAAACAAAGTCTTTAAACTATAATTCACAGAAACTAAAAATGATATATAAACTGAATTTCCCAAATACTCGGGGTCCCTCCCAGTATCTTTTTCTCAGTCCCTCTCAGTGTCTTTACTCTGTCCTTCTCACTTTCACTGTCTCTTGTTTCTCTCTGTCTGTCCCTCTGAGTCTCTCTTAGGCTCTCTTACTCTGCCTCTGAGAGGAGACCACACACTGCCTATGGAGCCTTACCCTTTCTCTAATAAACTTTCCTTTTTGACTCTAACTCCAGTGTGTGTTTGAACTCTTTCTTGCACTCAGCTAAGAACTCTCTCTCTCTGAAGCAGGGTTTGAGCTACTTCCTGCTTGGGGAAATTTGCCCTGTCCTGCATCAGATCTATTAGGGTGATCACTTCATAAGTTACATAAATGTCTAATCATTATGTTGTACACCAGAAATTAATATAATGTGTCAATAGTAATTGAAAAAATTTTTTAATTATTTTTTAAATAAATAAATAATTAAAATAAAAAATATAATTATTTGAACCAAAAATAGAGTTAACAAGTTAAATAGCAGATTAGACACAGATGAAATAATAATTAGTAAACTAGAATACAGATCTGAAGAAATTAACCTAACATTTTTAACTCATTTATTTTAAATACAATAAGTATATGGTAGCTCAATAAAATATACATTTGGACACGGTTCCATAGTGCAGCGGTTAGCATGTCCGCTTTACACTCAGAAGGTCCTGGGTTCATGCCCCAGTGGAGCCACAGTTCATGGTCTACCGCCATGCCACCTTAAACAAGCCCGATGTGTGATCTCGGAAGCTAAGCAGGTTCAGGCCTGGTTAGTACATAGATGGGAGACCCCCTAGGAAGACCAGGTGCTGTAGGCATAAATAATAATAATAAATAATAAAATAAATAAATAAAATATACATTTATTGAGCACTTCACATGCGCTAGGTATAGACTCTGTTAGGTGCTGGAGATTCGGCGACAACATAATTTCTATAGGAGTTGATGATCTATCAAGAACACGTCACACATTATAATGCAATATGAAAAGTATAGTAATCAAAGTGTGTTCTATTGTAGGATTAAGAAATGAATTGGCTTTGTACGATTGACTTTTTCTTTTTACATATTTATATTATTTTATGCAATTTTATTTTTTCATCATCCTACAGGCCCAAACATAGAGGAAGAGCAAATGAAACTAATCTGGATCAGAAGTTCCCACATCAACATCCAAGTGTTTTCTATAATAATTTTCTTTTCATTTTTATATTTGGATGAAAACCTCAAAGAATTAATATATTTTCTATTATCTTGAACATTTTTCAATTTATTAACATTGGGTAAATTATTCCTTCCAAGTAAGGACCAAATTCATTTGCTGTATTAATGAAATACTCACAATGGTTCAAATAGAGAAAAGCTGTAGAATAACTGAATTCTCACACCCCTACAAGTTAGTATAATAATGCAGAACTCAAAATTGTACCCCAGGGTGGCTCCATGGTGTAGTGGTTAGCACATCTGCTTTACACGCAGAAGGTCCTGGGTTTCTGCCCCAGGTGGAGCTATGGATCATACCCCAGGTGCACCAGGCCCTCTGGATGCACCAGGCCCTGGTTGCACGACCCGAGCATGCCCAAGCACGAGGGAGGAGACGCCCCGACTTCAGAGAGCCAATTCTTAAGGGGAGATGGCAACATCAGTAGGTCAGGGGTAGAAGTGTGAAGGGAATTAAAGAGGGGGAAAAATGTACCCCAATAGTTAACACCATGGTAATATTTTAAGAAATGATTTCATTTTAGCAAGCAACATCATCGATTGTTAACATAAATGTTATTGGTTTTTCAGTTCTCTTATATTTTAGTTTATTCTGGTTTTACTGTTGCCTAGACCCTATAAACATAAATAAATAAGTTCAAGCTTAGTTTGATATTAGTATATATTTTTAGTTAGATTCTGAAAAAAATACTACTTCAAGACTGGAGGCATCTGTGAAAAATTTTTAAAGTGTCTATACATTGCTTAAGTTTGAAAACAGGAAATATACATGTGAGAAAGAATATTGTACAGCTTTCTAAAGGATAAGTTTAGATTTATATGCGTTCATGAAAATGCATTTGTGAAATAGAATGAAGTAAAATAACAGAATGAAAAATATGATAAAGACCTCATTAGTTCTTTGTCTAAAAGGGCAATCATGACAAAGTTATCATTAACATAGCAAGCATTCTTATAAATTATTTTTTAAAAATTAAATATCAAATAGAAAAAAAATGGCCAAATGACAGCAGCAGACAATACACAAAGGAAGAACTATAGGTGATCAAAAAAATAACATGAATCTCAATCTCTTTACTAATCAAAGAAATAAAAATTCAAACAACAATAAGAAAACCACTTTTCATCAAGCTTTAAGAAAAGTATTTTGGCAACATGAAAAATCTTAAAGAGCATATCTTTTGACCCAAAAAGTCCATGTCTAGAGTCTGCCCTAAGGATGTAGCACAAATACACGAATGTTCATCATAGCATCAGAAACGATCTAATATCCAACAATATAGAATTAATGATGTACATATGGAAAAACTATACAATAGATATATATTTTAATCTTGCCATTTGAAATTACAATAAATTTTTATTTTTTGACATAAAAACATTTGTGATAGATTGCTAAATTTTAAAAAAGCAGATTACAAAAGTGTGTCATCCATTTTATGAATTAATAAATTATATATGTGCTTGTACACATGAATATATGAACTCATATATATATACACAAAGGACCAAATGATAGAATGAACAGTGATTTTCCTTGGTTATTGAAATTTTAAGTGATTTTTATTTTCTTTTTCTATGCATTCTCTAAAGTATATGTAATAAAAATTAAGTTATTTTTTTAATTTAATAAAATAACATCTGAGAGCTAGAAAGGTTTTTGCTTTTCACCAGGTTTTATTTTTAAAGTAGGTTAAGCTCATAATAAAATTACACTTAAAGACTTCTTTTCAAGTTATTTCAGAACTCAGTCTGCTTTGTTAAAATTTGCATTTATTTATGTTGATATGTAAATGTGCTACTCAAGTGTTCCAAAGCAAAATCTAAATCTAACATTTCTCAAAGTCAGTGGCTAGATTCCATGTCTTCAATGTTTTCCTCCACAGCATTTTGAACACAGCAAGCACTCAATGAATACATACCACATATACTGCACTGGTAAATCTAGCCCCAAGTCATAATTTTCCTCTAGTTCATTCAAATATAAACATCATACACTCTGTTCCATGAGCCCTTTAAGCAACTTCTGTTAGTGAAATTTATAGAAATAGCATCTGATTGTGTATCCTGAGAAAAACTGGCATGTTAGCTAAGAACCGTGCTGCATAATGTTTTCCTAATTTTGGTGTTTTTGGTAGCACATGAGCTTACTCATCTGCCTTTAAGTGTGTTCCTGAAAAATAAAGCATAAAAGTCACAAACTTAAAGGTTGCATTGTCTTAGAGTTTGATCTTTAAAATGCTGAGAATAAAGAAACCTTAGATATTTTCTGCTCTTTAAAATGTAAGTTAAAGCTAACAGCAATCGTTTACAGGCAGCTGTCGCCTTTAATATTTCCACTTCTTCATGCTAAGATCTTTAAAACCCATCCACTTTTCAGAACTGCTTTTTCATTAAATATCAACCTTATTGACTATGAAGTAATAACAACTCTTCTTCCCTACCTGAGAATTGTGAGGGAGAAGAGGAAACCTCAACAGATTTTGAACAACAAACTATTAAAACATTTTTTTATTATAAAAACTTTTTTAAGGGCACATAGAAAAGTTAAAATAAATGCATTTTCTGTTTTCCATTGCTCAGCACACATATATGTCATTTGGACGTTGTTTTTCATCTTGCTCCACAACCCACAGTGTTCACTATCTAGTTGGTAGAAGCTCTGTGGTTTGATCAGCTTCACAAGAGACAGAAAAAAGTCATGATCCTTTGATGAATTAAAGATAAAATATTTTACGATTCAAAAGATACCATGGAAGAAATGGAAGATAACAATAAGATAGTTTTCTTTGCTGTGTCACCTTCTTACATTTGAATTAGGGGATAATGATGTTTTGTAACCTTAAGTATTAATCCACATGCATTCTTCTTGTTTATTTCTTCTTACCTTGTTGAGGCAACAGTGGTTTTTTTCAACCCTATGTGACTTCATGCTAGTTTTCCCTGGATTCCACTACATAAACCAAAGAGGAGCACATAGCCAGTGTGGCAGCCATAACTTCCTTGTCCCCAACATAGCATTTTTCATCATTCATATTCTTCTATCAATCAATGAAAAAATTAATTGACATCTAGATATTATCATTTTTTTAATTTATAAACTTATCATGTATTCTGGCATGGTAACTGCTCAGTAGAAGTTTATGGAATGAATGAATGACATATAATATGCAACACTGGTAGCTTTCCTTAACGTATCATTTCACTCTGAGTATGTAAAGTCCTATAACACTATTCTTGTTTTCTACAGACTAGGGAGAACAGCAGAAATGGAGGAGAATTAATGAGACAAAGTGGTAACTTAAAGGGGTATAATCAATCTTCCTGAAACTTTCACAGAGAGGAAGTGAGGAAGTGATTCTTGGGCTATGATTTAAAAGATGAGAAATAGTTCACCAAGTGGAAGGGGTCAGAAGAAACGGTGATAGAAATCAGAGCAGGAGTTGCTATGGGAAGGGAGACAATTGACTGGAAGAAGGCACAAAGGGAATTTTCTGGCATCATAGAAAAGTTTTAAATCTTGATTGAGGTGGTGTTACTCAAGTACTTAAATTTATCACAACTTAATTATACATTTAAGATCAGTGTATTTCACTCTATGTAAATTTTTCCTCAATAGAAATAATAAGACAAAAAATTAATGAGGCAAAATTAAAACAAAGGTATGAGGGTTAAAACAGCATAGCATAAACAACCACAAGCAGTTCAGCAGTGATGAAGCAGTGTTTGAACAAGGAAGAAATGAGGGATGAGCTTGAAAAGGTAAGCAATGTGAAAGTAGAGTGAAAGTATTTTCATGTTTCTGACCAAAAAAAAATTAGAATTAGGTTAAAAGACAATCCTTGGAAGGTAAAGAGTGACTGAATAGTTAGAGACCTCCAGAAAATTTAGACTTATCTCTCTGTTCCTTTATCTGAGGGGCATAAGACATTCAGCCTTAAAGCCAATCCTTTACATTCCAAAGGACCATAAAAGATTAGAAAGTAAAGGTCTCTCTCTCTCTCAAGTGATGGGGCAGCATATAACCAATATAAGTTCCCAGATTCATCATTTCAGGGGTCCCCTCCAGCAGTATAGACTTTCCCTTTCCCCCAACATACAGGATAACATCTGGCTCTCATTGCATCACTTGCGAATTATTAGGTGTGGGGAACAAGTGCAGTCATTTCTGTAAGTGGTAATAACTCTTATCCCTGCTCCCAAAACCTCATGTTTGCCTTCGAGATTATATATATATAAACCTTGTCAAACAGGAGCCAGATCATGAGAGCCTCCTATAACATGCAAAAAGTGTCTAGATTCATCTTGTTGCCACTGGGAAGGCAGATTTAAAAAGGGTTTTAACACAGGGAAAAGATCATATCTGAGTATAGAAAGATCACTTTGACAGCACTGTGGAGAATAAATCCAAGATGGTCAAGATCAAAGGCAGCGAGATGATTTAGAGGACAAATGCAATGGCTCTGGTAGGAGATGATGAGATAAACATTAGTAATGGGAAAAGAGCAGAGGGAATAAACATGCGCAATGTCATGAAGGTAAGATTGAAAGGATTTAGTCTCCTATTAGATGTGGGACCAGAGAAGGAATGATGATTCCCCACAGTGCCTGGTGGAGGCCACCAAACACCTGAGATGTGAACTTCTCACATTTCCCTGAACTACACTATGCCTATGTAACTGGTTGATTTGTAATGCCCTTCCACTCATCCATTTTGTATTGATCTTCCACTGAGAAGACTACTGAAGCCCCTTAACCCACAAAGAAAATGAGGGTCCTGATGATGGTCACTCTATAATACTTAGCAGTGTCCATACTTCAAAATTTTTAGATTGTGATTGTGTTTTCATGCCTGGCATGCTTACTAGACTGTGATATCATGGACAGACCACATTTTGCTCACCATTGTATCTCCAGCACAGATCAGGGGCTGGCATAAAGTAGAAAGTCAATAAATATTTGTTACTAAATTAATGAACATTGCTCTAAAGTCACATTTATACAAGATCAAGAACTAGAATATGTTACCTCATTTCTCAAACTTCCTACAGGATTTCAAGGACATTCTGTCCTCAATAAATTCAAACAAATCATTTGAGCCTCTCTCCTTTATTTCTCATTTTTAGTGTAATAAAATATAAACCTTATAAGACTTTAATAAAAATGAAAAAAAATAATGTATCTTAAGCATATGAGTTTTTCAAGACATGGCTGATCAATCAGTTGCTGCCTTAGAAAGAACTAAATTTGGTGCCTCTAAACTAAAGAAATCTAACAGAGTGGTACTATCACCTTGATGCCATCACACAGGTGTTTGATTTTCAAAGTGACTTTCCTTTGGCATGGTGACATTAGATGAGATAAAAGAGGTAAAAGTACACTAACACAACACATACATAGTACGCAAATAATAAGTACAAGTTTCACCCTTCCCTCTCCAACCACAATTTTTATACTTTATTACTCTGCCCTAATTTGTATTTACAGGTTTATCTACACAAACTGATGAAATTTTCACAGCCTCACTGAAAGTCACAAATACAGTCTACTTCCTCAAATTAATGGGCAATGAAATTCATGACACAATTAAAATGCGCTTATACTGCATAGAAAACAAAACCACAGCAAAGGGGAAAAATGTTCCTCCCTCTTCTCAGGAAAATAGAAACATATAAAAGATACATTTGGTGCACATTTATCCACTCTAATGATTTCAGCAAATAAGGGAAAAGATAAAAAAACTGTATGACAAGAATATACAAAATGATTTGTTCATTACTCTATATAAGGGAATGATACAGAAAACATGTAGACTTTACCACCTATATCTAATTGCAAAAGTTGAGAACATTATATGTATTCTCCCATTGAGCATCTGCTATTGGCATCTAATAAAGATAGAAATATTGACCTTCATTCAGTAAAAAGCAGTCTGAGTTGAAGTTATTCAGAGTGGCATTACATTCCAAGGGTGTCAAGTGTTACAACTTGAAACAAGCTTCAAATCTAGAGCATAAATATGAGAGAAACCATTGATCTACACGGCTGCTTTCTTTAACTCCACAATAAGAATTTTATCAAAGCTCACATCCAACTAACAATGAAGTCAGCAAACCAGGACTTGTAAGGCGAGACTAGACTACATATTGAAACTCATTTCACTTAATTCAGGGTGAAGAATGTCTTGAAAAAGCTGTCCCTAACAACCTGGTGATGGCCAGAGGAGAGGAGGTTTGGGGGACTGGGAGAATGGGGTAAGGGTTAAAGAAGTACAAATTAGTAGTTGATAGATGGTCACAGGGACAGGGAACATGGCATAGGAAATGCAGTTAGCATTAATGTAATGGCTAGGTGGAGAGCCAGAGGAGAGAAAGAGCAATTATGGGGATCATTTTATAAACTATATAAATGTCTAACCAATGTACTGTATACTTGAAACTAATTTTTAAATTTTTTTTTTAAAAAAGCTTGTCGCTGGAATAGAAAAATGTCTGAGAAAAGGAACTATGGCAACAGAGGCAAGAAATGTGTACATGGGAAGGTTAATGTCTAGATGTGCTGTCTTATGAATTCATAACCTCCAACTCATAATGAAACACTTGGCTTTCGGGGTCCAACATTTACTGACTACCTATTCTCTGCCAGGATCTTTATTAGAAGAATCCATTTCTCTTAGGTTATGTAAGTTTGTTGCCAAACCAAAAATTCCTTAGGTCCAGAGAGTTAAAAATACCCCGAGTCAAATGGTAAGAAAATACTAGAGCTAGGATATAACTCTGATCTTTTACCTCCATGAATAATATTATACCGTAATTACCACAGTAGCATCACACCAAAATGTCAGGAAATTCTAAAGGCATTTCTCAGAGGATGGAAGAGGGGTTGCAGGGTGGAGGAAGATGAGCAGTGACTGAAAGGGGGAATAGTGGGGAAAGTAGTATTCCTAGGGTACTGGTTATATTCTCTGCCTGAACCTGTGTGCTGGTTATACTGGTATATTTGTTTTATGAAAATTCATTTAACTATATACGCATGATATGGGCACTTTTCTGCATTCATGTCGTATTAAAATAAGTTTTTTAATGGGGAAGGGGGAGGGGTGATCTTATCAAGAGAGTATCAGCTTGTTCCTTATCCCAGGCCAGCTCCTTGAGTACGCATTTCCTCTTACTCTCAGGTGCAGAAGATGAGCCTACTTACCTTTCTTCCTAAGGTTATTAAAAAAAAAAAAAAAAAAACCTATGTTAGCCAAATCTCTGCTAACCATCATAAAACTAAACTAAATTTTTCTGGAAAATAAGTTTCAACTATTTATATGGAGATAGGACAGAATAATGAAAGCTTAGGGGGTCTCACATCTAGTGTTACTACCAACTGCCTAGAAGCTCTGGGCTTCAATTTATTCAGTTATCCATAAATAAAGAATTTCAATTAGAAAACATCTAAAGTCCATTTTCTCATACTTATGCTTCAGGATATGTGTACAAGAATATTCATAGTAATATTGTTTATAATAGAAGGAAAAAGAAGGGTGGAGAATGGCCACTGACAAGAGAATGGATAAATTGTGATAAAAATCATAGAGTGAAAAAGTCTATAAGAATAGTATTATGAATTATGGCTATACATATCCACTGGATAGATGGTGCAAGCATATTAAATGAGAAAAGTAGATCAGTAAAATACACACACACACACACACACACACACACATATATACATAAACATACATATATATACATATATAGTGATGACATTTATATAAAGTTTAAAAGAAGCAAATGAAATAATACATTGTTTAGGGATCTATACATGTCTGGTAGAACTGTAAAAAACACCAATCAAATGAAAAATACAAAATTCAGGACATTGGTGATCTAGAGGGAGGCAGGGTGATGGGGGAGGGTATGGAACAGAACAGAATTTTCAACAGTACTAGTGATGTTCTATTTCTTAAGTTGGTTGGTGAATTCAAAGTGTTTGTATCATTATTATATTTCATTACTTACATGTCATATATGTATCGAATATCATAAATTTGTAAAGATTATGTGTATTTTACTGGAAAAATGTTGGGGATTAAGAGGTAAGTACTAAATCTTAAAGTTGCCAATAAATAGTTACTCTAATCTTTAACTGTCCTAGCACCAGCGTTTGCTCCACTTGGAGGAGGGGTAGCATCATAATCTTCTAGAGGAATTTTCCCCCAAGAATATCAGGTGGAGCATTTTAATCTTCCTTTTCTTTGTTGTCCTCACTGATCAACAACATGCAATAAAAAAGTTATAATAGAAGAATGTCAGGGTTACCGCTGAACTATGTGACAGCTAAAGGATGGCACCATTCCCCACTCCCCACCCCAGGAACACAGCTGAGTGTGTGCATGAAGCCCATTTATTGGAAGAAAATGCATCTCTTCCTCCCAACACAGCCTGAACCAAGGGACCCGGATTGGTGCGGAAAGGGCAGGTTGGATTTCATCCTGCAGTCTACCCTTGGCTACAAGCCTTGGTGCAATATACAACTGAAGCCAAAAGTGAGGTAAATAAACATAACAAAAACTTTATTTAGACAAGGAAGTGTAACCTAACTCTTCCTTGGAAAAGTTATTGATTCAAAGTTATTTGAATCAAAGTTATTGATTCAATCCATTAATATTTATTGAGTATCTTTCTTACGCCAATTGCTGTTCAAGATGTTGAGGAATTGTGAACACAACAAACCCCCGTCCTCGTGGATCTTACACCCTAGTGGAAGAGATCAACTATAAATCCATAAATAAGAAAAAATTATATAATTTTCAATAGTAAACAGAAAACATTTATGCAAATGTGACCTTCACATTTGACTCCAGCTACTGAAACCACAAATTTTTTCGTATGTAATTATTATTTTTCTACCTTTCAGTTTAAAAAATACTGCGCTTCAGAACTATTTTTAAAAAATACTGAGCCTCAATTTTTGGTCAAGATGGCCAAGTAGGGAAATGGCGTGCTTGCTTTCTTTCGACCACATCCAAATTACAACTAAACTACAGAGCAACCATCATTGCAAACCACCTGAAGTTTAGCTGAACAGAAGTCCCATAACTAAGTACATACAGAAGAAGCCACCTTGAGACTGGTTGGAGGGAGGAGAAGCTAAACAGGCTGGCCCACACCCATGTGTGGTGATTGAGAATTGGAAGGGATATCTTGGCTGTAGAGGCTCCTTCAAAGGAGCAAGGGGACCCAGCACCACACCAGGCTCCCAGCCCAGGGTCCCAGTGCAAAGAAGAAAAGTCTCCACGACTTCTGGCTGTGGATACCAGTGAAGATTGTGGCTTAGTCAGACTGAGGCTGCTAGAGTCTCAAGTGTTCCCTTTAAAGTGCCCGCACACAGACTTACTACTTAACGAACTCACTCTGAGCTCCAGTGCTGGGTCAGCAGCTCAAAAGATGCCAGGAACATATGGGGAGGAACTGAGTTGTCTGGCCTCAGGGTGAGGGCTGAAGGGGCAGCTTTCCCCAGGACAGAAGTGCTGGAAGAATTCGTTGTTCCTTTGTTGAGCTTTCTCCTAACCCATGTGTAGACACAGGCAAGTGCCATATTTGAGTCTCCATCAATTTGGCTAACACTGGTTGCCCCACCCTGGTGATTCCCCGAGACTCTGCCCCACCCAACTTACAGGTCCACCGTCTCTTCCAGTGTCTTTTTCATACAAATGACCAGCCTTGGCTCATGTTATGGACTTTCCTAAAATCTCTCAAAGGTTCACAAAACCCAAACAAGCAGCATCTGGCCTCGGCATGCCCCATAGCTCTTGCTGAGCAGCCCCAAACCCAGCACTAGCAGCAGCCAGCCTCAGTTTGTGATTTGGCCTCTAAGGCACCTCCAAGCCCAGTGTGGGTGGTGGCCATCTGTGAAATGCTTAGTGGCTCATGGCAGATGACTCTGGGAAGAATACAGGCCGTGGCTGAATCTAGTTTGCAGTGGGGTCCCTCCTACGAGGCCCCGGGGCCAGAATACCAGGTGGCCAGCTTCAGGCGAAGCTGGAGCCCCCTGCCCATGTCCACATCTGAGGATGACACACTCAAAAAGCAGACTAGACAGGCACCAGAGCCCTACTAAAGCTAATCCTGCTCTGTAGAGTCAGCCCTTGCACAACAAGCTCCTCCACTGTAGTCACCAGCCAGTCCTCACAACCAATCAGCCTGAGGATCAATCTCTCCCATTGACATGCAAACAGTAGCCAAGGCTCAACTACAACAGGAGGGCACACACAACCCATACAAGGGACATAGCTGGAGCACCGAGCTCAGGTGACCAGGGAGATTGCACCACTGTGCCTCACTGGACAACTACTAAGTAAGGCCACTCTGCTAAGAATTGGAGACATAGAAGCTCCACCTAATACATAGAAACAAACAGGGAAGCAGCCCAAATAGGGAGACAAAGAGACATGTCTCAAATGAAAGAACAGAACAGAGCTCCAGAAAAAGAACTCAACAAAATGACAACAAGCAATCTGCCAGAAGCAGAGTTCAAAACACTGGTTGTAAGAATGCTAAATGAATTTAGGGGAAGAGTAGATGAACCCAGTGAGAACTTTAACAAAGAGATAGAAAACACAAAAATAGAGATAGAAAACAAAAAAGAACTAGTCAAAAGTGAAGACTATAATAACTGAAATGAAGACTACATTAGAAGAAATCAAAAGTAGATTAGATGAAGCAGAGGACTGAATCGGTGATTTAGAAGATAAGGTAGCAGAAAACACCCAATCAGAACAGCAACAAGAAAAGAGATTTCAAAAAAATGAGGATAGTTTAAGGGAGCTCTGGGACAATATCAAGCGTTCCAACATTCACATCATAGGTGTAGTACTAGAAGGAAAGGAAAGAGAGCAAGAAATTGAAAATCTATTTGAAGAAACAATGACAAAAAACTTCCCTAACCTGGTGAAGGAAATGCAAGCCCAGGAAGTGCAGAGAGTCCCAAACAAGATGAATCTAAAGAGGCCCACTACCAAGACATATCATAATTTAAATGCCAAAGGCTAAAGACAAAGAGAGAACCTTAAAAGGAGAAAGAGAAAAGCAATTTGTTACCTATAAGAGAGCTCCCATAAGGCTGTCAGCCAATTTATCAATAGAAACTTTGCAGGCCGGAAGGGATTGATAGGAAATATTCAAAGTGATGAAAAGCAAGGACCTACAACCAAGATTACTCTACCCAGCAAAGCTATCATTGAGAATCATAGGACAAATAAAGAGCTTCCCAAATAAGAAAAAGCTAAAGGTGTTTATTAACATCAAACCAGTATTACAAGAAATGTTAAGGGTATTTCTGTAAGAAGAAGAAAATATATCAAAACATGAATAATAAAATGGCAATAACTACATCCCTATCAATAATTACTGTCAATGTAAATGGATTACATGCTCCAATTAAAAGACAGGGTGGCTGAATGGATAAGAAAACAAGACCCTTACATATGCTGCCTATAAGAGACTCACTTCAGATCAAAAAACATGCACAGACTGAAAGTAAAGGAAGAAAAAAGATATTTCATGAAAATGGAAATATAAAAAAAGCCAGGGTAGCAATACTTATATTAGACAAAGTAGACTTTAAAACAAAGGCTATAACAAGAGACAAAGAAGAACCCAGTAATGCCACTGGGTAATACCACAAATTCAAAACACTACTTCAAAGGGAAATGTGAATCCATATGTTCACGGCAGCATTATTTCCAATAGCTAAGATATGGAAGCAACCTGGCTGTCCATCAATGGATGAATGCATAAAGAAGAGGTGGTACATATAAACAATGAAATATTATTTAGCTATTAAAAAATATGAAATCTTGCCAACTGAAACAACATGGATGGACCCAGATGGTATTGTGTTGAGTGGAGTAATTCAAACAGAGAAAAACAAATGTCCATATGATTTCACTTGCATGTGGAATCTAAGAAACAAAATAAATAAACAAACAAAGCAGAAACAAATTCATAGATACAGAGAACATTTTGATGTCTGCCAGATTAGAGTAGGGGGCATGGGTCAATAAGAGGAAGGGATTAAGAAATACAAATTGATAGTCACAAAATAGTCATGGGGATATAAAGTATAGTGTAAAGAATACAGTCAATAATATTGTTATAACTATATGGTGTCACATGAGTACTAGATTTATCAGGATGATTACTTCATAAATTATATATATGTCTATAATCTCTGTGTTGTATACCTGAAACTAATACAATATTATATGCCAATTATAATTGAAAAATAAAAAAAATATTTTAAAATAAGATTTAAAAAATGAGTATTTAAAAAAAATACTGGGCCTCATATTCTACTATAATAAAAGTAACTTCTTAAATGTTACTAGTTTCTATGAACAAAAGAATCCAGAAAAGACAAATGGATGGTGTTACAGTCTTCTTGGTGTGTTAATTTGACTAGGCTACAGTCCTCAGTTATTCATACATTAATCTAAGAATTTCTATGAAGATATTTTATAGATGTGATTAAAGTCCATAAGCAGTTGACTTTAAGTATCTTAGATAATATGTGTGGGCCTCTTTGAATTAGTTGAAAGGCCATAAAAGTAGAGTTGAGGCTTCCCTGAAGAATAAATTCTACTTTAAGCAGCAGCTTCAGGCCTTGCTCTTCTTGAAATTCCATCTTAGGAATTTCAGACTTGGCTAGGCCAGCTCACACATTTCATAAGCCAATTCCTTGTGATAAATCTCTTTAATATCTATCTCCTACTGTTCTGTTTTTCTAGTTGAACCCTGACGGATACATGTTGGTTTAAGATGCATTATTTTGGGCTCCCATCATAAAACACCTTGGGTTTAAACATATTCTGAGTTGTATGTTTCTTCAATAAATAAAAAATGGTTTGGGATGGGGAGATGGGAGGTAAGTTACATTCACTGAGGGCATCTCAGGACCCAGTATTTCTATGTGCTTTGTCTCTACTCATCTTACCAGGACACATGCAAGGTCATCTTAGTATCCTCACTGTACTTACAAAGGGACTGAAAGCCACAGAAATCATATAACTTGTGTAAGGTCACCCAATAGGCAACCAAAGTAGGGTTGGATTGAGGATCTATATAAGCCCAAAAGCAAAGCCTACCATGTTACTTCCCTAGGAAGATAAACACTTCATAATCTTGCAGGCTTATATTATAAAATTCGCAACTAAGACACTACTATGGCACTGGAAAGTAAAGGGTAAATCAGAAAATAATTGAATTTAGTTAAAGGATCAGGAAAATCTGGAGGATAATCAAATTTTTTCTTAGGCATTGACAGAAATGTATAAAACTCAATTTTTATAACAGACTGTTGAATTTCTCGGAGGGATGCTGAAAAAGATGTTTAAGTGACCCCGAGGGTTCATTTAAGTATCTCCATTATAGGATTTGGGCTTTAATTTAAAGGCAAAAAAAGTGATACACATTAAACCAAACAAATTGGTGTCTGAAATGCAGCCATATAGCAATCTACCACTTAATGGCTTATACAGAAATACTTCACAGTTACTTTTCTATCCTCAGAGCCTCTTCCTTTAAAAAATTCACCTTGATTATTCTGTGTCTTTAAAGTGCTGAAATTGAACAGCCAAAATTTCAGTTCTATTTAAGTTTGCTTCCCTTGGAGCCCAGGGCAACCTGTTACTTAAATGTAATGGATGAATTTCACTGTATTTCAATGATTTGGGTGACATTTTCTTGACATTCACAATATGTCTATAAATTAGAAGTGCTGTAGTTTTAACACAAGATGAATAAAATTATCAAAAGAATCCTCCAGTTACTGCCTTCTCCTGGAGGAAAAGCCAATCTGATCGCTATTCTCTGCATAGATCAAGCTATACACCGAAACATGGGGAAAGAAATAATAAATTGCTTTTTCTCATTATATTTTTGTTTACTTTTATATTTTGTAATTCAGGTAGTTACTCATTGTCTTCTATCATAGCATATTATAGAAAACCTTGATTAATTCATTGAAACTCTCGATTAACCATAATTTAGTAACCAGAAATTGTTTTCTAAATGTTAAGGCTGTAGAGAGGCAAATGACAACATAACAACCTATGTCAGGGTTCTTTTGTATTTCTTTTTTCTTTTCTTTTTTTTTTTTTTTTACTATTTTCTTTTTTTACTTTTCTTAAGCACGCCATCTCCTACAATAGAATATATAGACCTAATCTGAAAATATTGATACATAAAAGTACAGACAGCACCAAACTCAGGGGAGATGGCTCTTTCTAAAATCTGGAGATTGAGGATTATGCTCTCCAAGGAAATCTCCATCCTCTCCTGCTATGGACCCTAATTTATATGCTGAAACCCGTACCTCCAATGTGATGGTATTAGGAAATGAGACCTTTGGGAGGTAATAAAGTTTACAGGAGGTCATGAGAGTAGAGCCCCCATGATGAGATTCGTGTCCTTACAGGAAAAGGAAGAGGCTAAAACCTTCTTTCTCCCCACCATGTGAGGATACAGCAAGAAGATGATAACTAGGAAGAGAACCCTCACCAGACCCCAACAATGCTGGCATGCTGATCTTAGACTTCCAGCCTCCAGAAATATGAAAATAAATTTCTGTTGTTGAAACCACATAGTCTATGGTATTCTGTTATAGCAGCTCAAACTAAGACATCTCCCATAGCATAGAGATTGGGGATGCACTCTGGGGCCTAACCATGAATAAGGCTACAGGGTGATAACTATCATCGCTAACACATGCATGAAGTGTACTTTATACTAGGCCTGTTCTAAGCACTTTAGCAATACCAAGAACAACCCTATGAGGTGAGCAATAATGTTATCTCCATTTTACAGAGGAGGAAATTGAGACACAAATACATTTAGTTCTTACTCAGGGTCATACAGCTAGCTAGTAGTAGAGCCAGGGTTCAATCCCAGGCAGTTTAGCTTTTCAGTAGGACATGTCTCTTTTCTCTTATTAAGTTATAAGTTACTTGCAAATTCCATATTATTTTAGAGGCTTCAATACCGAACCCATATCAAATACCTAAGGATTAAAAAACAGATTGAAAGTAAAATAAAATATTATGTAAAATTGACAGAGTGGTGGACAGAGGATGCCTGAGAAAATATTAAATAGACTAATCACAAGATCTAAAACAGAAAAATTCCAGCAACTACCAGCCACATTCTCTCTCCTTTGTGCAGACACCAAGGAAAATATAAAGAAAACAACTGCCTCCCTGTCTTCAACAGAAATAGAGTCCACAATCAGTCTCAGCTTTTATGTCAATAGGAAAACCACTAAATTAATAAAACATGGCCATACATTTCTAAAACACCGGCAACAAAAATTCAAATCAATGGGGTATTCTATTTAGCCATCTAATAACTAGGAAATTTACTTAACCCAGAACACATAATTTCATAAACATTGCAATGAATCAAGGTTTTGACTAAGTCTACTTCATTCTTGTTCATTGGATATGATAGCTTCAGTGTTTGCCTTGGGAGCTGACATGTAGGGGCATCTATAGATTCCTTAAGCCTTTGCGAGTCAATGTCACAATGTTATCATGTCATTTTCACCTCAGAGTTTTTATCTACTACTTCAAGTTAAAGAAGAAAGATCTGAAATGTGTGTTTTTAAAATAAATTCAGGACAACACTTCTATTTTGGAACTCTTCACTGGTTAAATAAAAAACCTTCCAGCAGCTGTTAGATAAGAGAGGAATACCAACCGTTTCAGAAGCTGAGAAATATATGATGAGCTACTACTTCAAATCTTGAAAAATAAGCCCATTCAAAGCTAGCTAGGGCTGTGATACTCCAAATAAAATGCTAAACCTAGGCTGCATTTCTTGTCATTGGTAAGAATGAATGTATAGAGTGTCTCAAAGGAAGCAATTTTTCTTGAATGTTATTATGGAGTGCCTTCAATTTTGAGGGAAAAATTTCTTCTTGCTTATATAGTATCTATAGTATCATTTTGGTGCAATGCCCTCCTTCTCAAGTTCCCTGAAATGATTACAAAATTGTACCTCTACAAGCTCTTTTACACAATGTATATGACAGAGAAATCAGATATAGTGTCAAAATTCATCATGTGCAATCTATAAAACAGGCTGTGCAACCATATCAGCACATGTTACAAGATATATTTCCATTTTTTTCATGTCCCTCTGAATTTATTTGACAGAATTTCAAAAGGGAAAATGTGTTTGCCAGAGGGCAGGTTGTTTTTGCTTCTTGGAGTCAGCAAAGATGCTGAAAGCTTCTCAACTTTCTTTGCCATTATTTAAACCTCATCATCTCAGACATCTAGCTATACTCTACATGCAGCAGCAGTGGGGATTCTTTCATAAACTGTCCTTTGCCTCAAATGTTTCTCAAGGCACTTCTAGGAAGGCTTAGATATTTCAAAGTCACAGCTAGTTTTAAAATACCCTTAAACCAACACCCCTCACCCCACCCCACCCCAAAAAAAGCAAAAAAAAATTTTTTGACTTAGCTAAATAGGCACCAGACTAGGTACTCTCCTAAATGCAAACTCTCCTCTATTATTTTTTAAAATATAATTCTGAAACTCTTCAGTGCCCTCAAACTACAAATCTTTTATCTTGCCTTCAAGGGAAGGTTTAAAATCATAATGAGCATTTGATAACTTTACTTCCTCACCTCTCATTCAATTCTCAACCCACTGTTATCTTATTCTGCTTTTACCATTCCAATAAAAATGTTCTTGCTCTTCTCTTGATCTATGTTGTCCTAATCTAGGGTCATTTTCAAACTTGGTGCTGTTAACTAGTACCTCCTTTTTGGAATTATCTACTCTTTTTTTTAGCTCTGGCACCATTTCCTTCTGATTTTTCTTTTACTTCTCCCATAATTCTTTTCAGATCTATCTACTAACTCCTCTCCTTACCATCTTAATTGTTAGAATTCCCCAAGTTGGCCTTTTCTCCTCTTCTCTGATGTGGCACACTATTCCTGAGCCATCTTATTCACATTCATGGCTCCAAAAACTTCTATTCATTGTTGACTCTAAAATATATTATCTCTAAACTAGACTTCTCTCTCTTGAACAAGCTTACATTACCAACTGCTTCCTGACCATCTCCACTCAGATGTTCCACAGAATCTCAAACTCAAAATGTCCAAAACTAAGTTCATCTTTTCCTTCCTAAAAGCTGGTTCCTCTCTTTTGATTAATGAAATGATAATCCACAAAGTCAGAACGCCGAGACTAATATAGTTCCACTAAATACCACCTACCCATGCACCTTGTTGCTTGTTGTTAGAGGGTTTTAACTACCTATCAGGCATAATCAAGAGGGAAGGCTAGGCTACTTGTTACCCCAGGAAAAAGTCCAAACCATGTGGTTTAGACTAGGCTGACCCTAGGGTTAAATCTGGAGGTAACCTTGACACCTATCAATAAAAAATCATCTGTCAAATACTGTGCCTTTATATGAATTAAGTTTAAGACATATCTCCAAAACATAAGAAACTTATTAATTTTGTTGATGCCCTAAGTTTCTGACTTTTGGTTATGCTCATTAACAAAATATAATATTTCTCAATCGATATAAATATATTAAGGCATCTTTTTACATAAATGTTTTATGTTGGGGGTGTTTTTGCTTGATTTCTATGTATACTCTATATTCTCTGAGAACTTGTCACACATTTGGAGTATATAACTTAAGAAAAAATTTATATTCTGCCTTGAGATTACATCTATTCAGTGAAAATCCAAAAAGAAAAAATATCAAAGGCCAGAATATTAAAAACCCAGAAAAGGATCTGCACTGCAAACGCCAGAATTCATTTTAATTGAACAGAGAGAAACTTAATGCCCATTACAGACAGGAAGCAGGGAACTGGCTAATGAATGTGGTTGTGCTTACAACAGACTTCTCGCCCCCTAATGAACAATTATCTCTTAGAGCTAATGCTAGACAATAGCTCCCTTTGCCTTCCAGTTTAACTCCTCCACAGAAGAGTACATTTGTTTTTCTGCCCTTAACCTTTTAAGCCAAATGAATATTAAAGCATTTTAATGCTCGCTCTGAAAATAGACACATTAATGTTCCAACAAAACATCTGGGCATTAGTCGTTGTCCTCAAAGATTGTTCCAATTCTTTTCTCCTTTCTTTATGTCATCTATTACTTGCTAATGAATGTGTGAAAGAATTCCCTTCTTTAAAATGACATTCTAAGATTATACACACTAACCCAGTTAAAAAGATATGATAATACCTGCAAACCTCAAATCTTCATTCAGGGAGAAAAAAAGAGAGGAAAGTAGAATTGGAGGTATATTTCTAGCTGTTTTAAAAAAGAATGTTCAAAGAAAATGTGCGAATTTTTAACATCTATCAAATAAGAATGAGAATAGGTGGTTGCTTTATTTCATGGCTTTTTTTCTGAATGTTTAGAATAGCTCATGACTTAAGGTTGGAAAAAAAAAAAAATGTCTTTCAACCAGACAAGCCAAATTGCAATAGCATTAAGAGTTAGAATGTCCCACCCCTTAAATAGCCACTGTTCTTGCTTTTCCAATTCTTATCCCTGATTAAACTTTACCTTTTTTTTTCTAATCCTACTTCCAAACTGCCTAGTATTGCTGCACAACACCATGAAACTGTTAGTTGGTTTCACTACAAATTCATTCCAACCAGTCTAAGATTAACACTGACTGTTACTCAGCAATTTATCTCTCCACTTTAATCAATTATTGTCATGCTGCCCACCTGGACTATCTCTAACCCTTTCTACTTTGTTCAGATCTCAGCACTCTTACCTCATTTTCTGAAAGGTCTCTGCAACTTGTTGAACTTTCCTAAGCTTCTCATCTTTAAGGATCTCTTCAAGGTAAGTACCTTCAGGTCATAATTTCTATTGTAGTCCGATTTTTCCAAGAATTCCAAATGTAGTGCCATATTTCGATATCTTCCTCATAGAATTAACAATATTAAAGTTATAGAAGAGGTCAATATGTCCTATGACATTACAACTTGTCAAGCATCTGAGCATGGTACACAGACACTAAGGTGACCCCCCCGCAAAGACTGCCTACTTCCTAGTATCTGCACCTTTGTGTGGTCCTCTTCTCTTCACTGCAGGACAGACCTGTGACTTGCTTCTAACAAATATAAAAATAGCAAAGATGATGGAATGTCATTTCCATGTTTATATTAAATCACAAAAGATTCCATCTTAGCAGATTGGAGTGAGAGATTCTCCCTGCTGTATTGATAAAGCAAGCAGCCACATTGAGGAAACCATGTGGAAAGAAACTGTGAGAGGTCTCCAGCCAATAGGCAGCAAGAAGCGCAGGCCCTCAGTAGTACATCTGCAAGGAGGCGAATTCTGCCAACTTGAATGAGCTTGGAAGCAAATTCTTCCCCAGTTGAGTCTCCAGATGAAAATGCAGCCCCACCAACACCTTGGTTGCAGCTTTGTGAAACCCTGGGCAGAAGGCCCAGCTAACCCATGCCCAAGCTCCTGGCCCACTGGAACTATTAGATAATAAATGTGTATTGTTTTAAGCTGACTTTGTGTAATTCATTATGCAGCAATAGAAAACTAATACACTGGGTTAGAAACAAAGGAAAAAAGGAAACAACGGAGAAGAAAGAAAAGGGAAGGGAAAGGTGAAAGATATGGACTTATATCTTATTGGAGGCACAAAAGCAGGAGAAATATAGGCTCCCCTGTAAGAGAATCAATAACTGGCACAAATATTGAACACAAAGAGTTGAAAATGAATTCTCTCTGAGGTGCTGGTGCTGGAAGTGAAGAGCTTTAATAGTATGACACAGGAAGTATTATGGAATTTTGTTTCTACTTAATATTGAGTAAATATATATTCAGTCTAGGATTTAACCAGCAAATACTAATAAAGATGAAAGCTTTAGTATGTGCCAGTGCTATGCTAAGCACTCTGCATTTATTGTTTTATTTAATCCTCACAACAAATTATGAGGTAGGTACCATTATGACTCCATATTAGAGATGAGAAAATTACAGCATAAAAATGCTAAATGATTTGTCCATGACCACACAGCCAATAATAAACAATGCTAAAATTAAACTCCAGCCTGTCTCATTCCAAAGTCTCAGCTATTAACTATCACCACAGTGAAGAGAATGCACATCAGAGAGTGCTGCACAAGATAGGTAAGCAAGGACTACAAGGGTTCACATGAATGAGATAATGCAGGGTCAGACACAGGGCAACAGCAATCAGCCATTTCAGGGGTAAGAAGAAAGCACGTACCAACATTTTGCAGAACAAAATGAATTAAACATTTTTCCCAATATCTGTGGGGAAAATATCATTCAAAACTGATCTTTAAGCAAAGAAACTATAACCCTGGGCAGAAGACAGTCGGTAAAACAGCATGTAACACACGGAAGAGGAAGGTCAGTCAAACCTAGCCAACATAAGAAAATTCAAACCAGACCAGAACAAAACCTAACTCTATTGTTAAGGGTTTTTCACCAAGAAACTGTAAATTTGTATCAAAAGCCACTTATACTTTGTGATATTGAGCTGCATGAAATAAAGTAGTTCCTTCCAGACTGGGAAATCAGACATTGTCCACAAATTCTTTTGTTGCTTAATAAACTTCTGAATTAGAAAACTCTTTATATTGTTATAGGTAGAGAACTGGATTGATAGAGCTGTCAGATTCTTACAATCAATATGCTGGTAATCAGGGTAGGCAAAATCCTTTACTCAAGTCTGTCTTAGCAAGATGTATTTCCGCCAAAGTGACTATACTTTATAAGACATGATATGATCCAAGAAGGTGAGCCAAAATCAGCTATCAGTAATTTGCTGGAAAACGCAATAAGCCTGGGTAGCAGAGGATCCAGGGATACAGCCCAAAGCAAAGCTAAAGATTAGTAACCAGAGAAAGTGGGTCACTGAGGGGAGCAAGTAGGTGGGAAGCAGACTCAATCATAAATCAAGTATGGGGTCAGCCTGCTCGCCTTTGCTCCAGTGCTATTCTTATCAGGTTAAGCAAGTCCTTGATCAGATAACAGTCTGCGCAGCAAGACATCCACACAGGGAAACTTTGTCTCCAGTCCTCTCAACAAATTAGAATTTCTAGGAATATCTCCCTTAACTACCTCAACAATACTGTTGAATTCACATCTCTCAAAATGTGGTACATGATATCTTTGGCATGCCCACTCTGAAAACAAAGCAAGAGCTTCAAGCCTTCTCAGTGCATCCAATTAACAATCATGGTTTGTTTTCTGGGTTTTTTTTTTCACAAAAGACAAACATTGCTGAGGCATTTAAGTACTTCCAGTAGCATTGGATCCATCATCAAAAGGATGCTTTCCAGAGTGTCAAGCACTTATTGATTTCTGTATCTGTGTAGTATATGATAAAGGACTCTTCTTCCAGTGGACATTTTGCCTTATTGTGTTGGAACGGTTAGTTGTTTAATGCCAAGTGAGCAGTTACATGTAACTGTGTAGGATTTCTGATTTGAACCCCGGATGTGAAATGGTGGGTCAGCAGAGAACATGTCTCAGAAATGTGGTATCAATGTTGCAGAATGTCTTTAAGTACACTAACTAGAGCCATGCCAGCTAAAACCATAACATATTCCAATAGAATCTTTATGAGCTTCATGTGTGTTCCCTCCCTGCTCCTATCTGAGATCATTTGCTGCTCATTTTGGCCTCCAAATACAGTTTTGCCCTCAACAAGGACTTTTGATCTGTTCTCATCCTACTATTTCATTTTTCATTCCTAACTCAGCTGTTTATATTATAACTAGACACGAATCTGTCCTAAACTCAGCTCTGTCCATACTGCTCTACTGAAATTTCTCAGGTCGAAAGTCACTAATTATATCTTTATTACAAATACAATAAAAAAAATTCTCTGTAGTTCTTAGTATATGTTTGCAGGTATGACATTAATGATGTTTCCTCCTCCTTTAAATCTTTCTCTGTTTCCCTTACATTGCTCCTCTCTGGTTTTTCTTCTATCCCTTACTTCTCCTGCTTATCTCTTTCTTCTATGTATTCTTCAGTCCTCACTTCATCACCCTTGGGATCCATGAAAATGGATCCATCTATCTCTCTTGCTCAAAATATTCAGCCAAGTTTCCTAATGAACATTTCTTCTTGGATAACCAATGAGAACTCAACTTTCACATGCCAAAATCTGAAATCACTTATTTCCCTAAATAAGATCTTCCTTCTGTATCCTCAGTGAATCATCCCAT
Organism: Pteropus alecto; assembly: GCF_000325575.1. Lineage (NCBI taxonomy): Eukaryota > Metazoa > Chordata > Mammalia > Chiroptera > Pteropodidae > Pteropus > Pteropus alecto. Next base: position 2,414,586 of record NW_006436664.1, read on the forward strand.
TAAAGATTCAAATATTCGAACCAAATATTTGAGAGATTATCCCTATCATTTACTCCATCAAGTCAGGCTTCAAGTCCCAAACTATCTAAGATAGTGTCTTTATGATGCTTGAATCTACCCCTTCCTCTTAATTTCTCAACTGTCTTAGCTTAGGCTCTCATCCATTTCTTCCCTAGATTTCGGCAGTAGCTTCTAACAGATTTTTCTGCCTCCAGTCTTGCCTTCCTCAAGTCCATTTTCCATTCCTGTGCCAGGATAATCTTCCTAACATACAAATTTATCAGGTTAATCCCTTGCATAAAATCCTACAATGGTTCTCTATAGCTCTCAGGAATTTGTTGAAAGTTCTTATTTAAACCCAAGACTCGTAATTATCTATCTCCTACTTACTTATCTAATTCCACCTCCTAGAATTTCCCAAATAGGCCCCTCTTTTCAACTATACAGACTATTTCTAAATCTTTGAATATGTCTTTAATACTCTGGTTAGAATGGACTCTTCCATCCCAAAACTCTTTTTGTCTAGCTACTTCTTATTTATCTTCAAAGCTCTGCTAAGATGTCATCACTTCCAAGAAACCATTTCTACTTTAATCTCCATGTCCAGGTCTGACTTAGTTCCCTTTTCTATGCTCTTCTATCAGAGCATTTATGATTCCACCCCACTAGACTATGAGATCCCTAAAAACAGAAATTTATCATCAATTCTTTCCTAGCATAATGTCTGGCATGGAACAGGCATTTAATAAATCTAAACTTTAACAGAAAAGAATAGAGGGTTCATCCTTCTTGTGACAAAATCAAAGTTGTGACAGAAATACAGAGCAAACTGCAAGCAAAATTGCCTGGGATCTAGATAAACAGAAGCACTACAACTAGGGAGAAAAATAAGAAATCACTTTGCAATGGTAGAAGGTAGGAGGGAGCAAAGATGCAAGGCTACTGGGTCCTGAGTGGCTGACTGGGACAGAGACTGCAGCAGTTACAGACGCCTCTTAAAGGGGCCCTGTCCACAACCGGACTTTCGCAGTGACGGACCTGCTTGTTCTGAGCACCAGCACTGGGTCAGCTGCTAGGGGGACACCACAGACTTAACAGGAGGACACTGAATTGTCGGAGCGAGAGCAAGAGGAGGCTCTCTCCCAGGCAGAAGTGCCAGTAGCCATTGCTCTTCTGTTGAGCCCTCCCCTCTCCCAGTGTGTGGACATAGCATCACCATGGTTGAGACATCATTAAACTGGATAACAGAGCTTGCTCCGCCCAGAGGATTCCCTGAAACTCCACCTCCCCCAACTCATGACCCAACCCAAGCCACATCTAATAGTGTCCTCGGTGAGTCCGGTGCTCCTTGCTGAGTCAACTCCAAGACTCGCACTGTTAGCAGCTGACCTCGGTTTCTGGCATGGCTTCTTGAGGCAACTATAAGCACAGCATCTGTGAATAACTTGCTGAGTCTTAATATATGGCCCCAGAGGGGCACAGCCTGGAGCTAAACTTGGCCTGCAGCTGAACCCCTCTCAGGACTGTGCCACTGGACACCTACTACACAAAGCCACGCTAATGAGACCAGGAGACTTAGGATCTTTGCTTAGTATATAAAACAGACACAGAAAGACAGCCAAAATTGGAAGACAAAGAAGCAGAAACCATTTGAGAGAACAGAACAGAGATCTAGGAAAAATGGAGTCAAGTAGTCTAACAGATGCAGAGTTCAAAACACTGGTTATAAAGGTGCTCAATTAACTTAGAGGAAGGGTAGATGCACTCAGTGAGAACTTGAACAAAGAGATAAAAAACTTAAAAAAGGAAATGGAAATTATAAAAGGGAATCAGTCGGAAATGAAGAACACATTATCTGAGAAGAAGAGTATATTAGAAGGAATCAACAGAGTGGATAAAGACAAGGATCAAACCACCAATATGGACGATGGGGAAGCCAAAGACAGTCAATTAGAATGGCAAGAAAAAAGAAGCCAAGACTACAATAATAATTTAAGGAGACTGTGGGACACAATTAAATGTAAAAATATTCATGTCATAGGGGCATCTGAAGGAAAACAAGATGTTGAAGAGCTATTTGAAGAAATAATGATGGAAAATGTCCCTAACCTGGTGAAGGAAATAGACATACAACCCTAGGAAGCTCAGAGAGTCCTAAAAATGATGCTTCCAAAGAGGCCCACACCAAGACACATCAAAATTAAAATGCCAGAGGTTAAATATAAATAGAGAATCTTAAAAGCAGAAAGAGAAAACCAGATAGTTACCTACAAGGGAGCACTCATAATACAGGTAGCTAATTTCTCAAAAGAAACTATGCAGGACAGAAGGGCTTGGCACAAAATATTCAACGTGATGAAAACTCAGGATCTACAACCAAGAACACTTTATTCAGCAAAGCTATCATTTAGAGCTGAAGGACAGATAAAGAGCTTCCCAGACAAAAATAAGCTGAAGGAATTTATAAACACTAAACCAGTATTACAAGAAATATTTGAGGTACTTCCTAAAGAAGAAAAAACATATATCAAAAACATGAATAAAGAATAGTAATAACAATGCTTTTATCAACAAGGACCTCAAATGGAAAAGAATTAAGTGCTCCAACCAAAAGATAGAGTGGCTGAATGGATAGAAAATAAGACCCTTACGTATGCTGCCTACAAGAGACTCACTTCAGATTAAAAGACTCACACAGATTAAAAGGAAGGGGATGGAAAAAAGATATTGCTTTGATGGACCGAGAGAGTATTGCACTGAATAAAATAAGTCAGATAGAGAAAAATAAATATCACATGATTTCATGTACATGTGGAATCTAAAGAACAAAGTAAACAATAACAACAACAAAAATGGAAATAAACTCATATATGCAGGGAATATTCTGAGGGCTAGTAGATGGAACTGGGGTTGGGGGAATGATGAAAAAGGGCAAAGTGATTAAGAAGTACAAATGGATAGTTACAAAATAGACACGGAAATATAAAGTGTAGTATAAGGAAAATAGTTAACAATGTTGTAATAAATATGTAAGGGGGAAGAGGGGTACTAGATTTAATGGGGTGATCACTTTGTGAGTTATATAGATCTTTAATCACTATGCTGACAACTGAAACTGGTATATTATTGTATGCCAATTATAATTGAAAAAACTCATTGAATTGTACAATGTAAATATGAGCAACTAATTATCTATTATATTTCAATAAAGCCGGGGGGGGAGGGGAAAGAGGAGAAAAAAGGAGGGAGTAGGTAGATTTGAAAAACCTCTCTTAGAAACTGAATTCCAGTGTGATTAGTAGAAGACAAATGTAGCTGGAGAGTTAATTACCTAACAACTGTGACCCACCTAAATTAAGCAAATTCTAGAGCTGCCGGATATCAATTAATAAAATAAAACGTAACCTCTAGATCAATCTGCCTATTTCAAGCACCAATTGATAAAATGGCCTCAAGATAGAAAAAAATCCTATTCTAGCCATATCTCCTTATAGGAGATTCTTAACAATAATGTTAAGCAACCAAATGGGCCTGAGGAAGGGTCTTGGCCTTTAGATAAAAGAAGCACTGTTTTGAAACTTTCTGGGGTCATTTCGTCCAAATCAATTCTGAAATTAAAGCTGTCTCATTTTTTATGAATCAGAAATGACCATTCTAAATTCACTGTGGTAACTATTATGAGTTATCTGTGCAGGAATATTTGTATGGATGTATATGTTTCTGCATCTGTGTCTATTTATTATTAAAGTGCTTCTATTTATTAACTATAGTCATTCAGGATCTGTGATTAATACATCTGTTGAAAATTAAATAATGTTCCCTTCTGTACTTAGTCCTAAACTTTCTTCACCAAGGTTTTCACATACAGAAATATTATAAGCTTTTTTATAACATTCCCAATTTCCAACCTAATAAATTGCCCCAAATTGCTTGCCATTAGCTCAACACAACCAAAAATTAACTTATCCTTCAATTCTTCCTTAAGTAGCCTTCACCAACTGATTCCTCTAGTTCTATTATGTTGACCTTCTTATAATCCTCCAACCTTCAAACTCTAAAATTATCCTTAAGCTCTCCTTCTGCAACAGTAATAATGTATGTACACATATTCAATTAATTGTCCAACCCTATCAAAAAATAATTCTAAGATTCATCTTAAATTTGTCTCTAATTCTTTATTCCCATTGATGCCATCATAGTTCAGGTCCTTGTTTCTAATGTAAATGATTTTTTCTAATGTACACTACACTTTGTTCTAATCTATACTATTGTCTAATAGTACGATCTACATCATTTTTTAATCTATGCTATTGCAACAGCCTTCAGTCCTTTTCTACTTCATTCAATCCTACACATAGCTGCAAAACAATCTTCTGAAATCTGTGCCTACAAAGCACAGCTCATTGTGTCACTCCATGACAGTTGTAAGAATATCAAATAAAAATAATATGTTACATTTCAAAATATTTTTGACACTCACAATTGCTTACTTAATAAAACCTGTGTGTCTTCTCATGGCATTCAGAGAATTTATAGGATCATAAAATTGTTAAAAAGAAACTTAAGTATCATCTTGTCCAGGTCCCCCAAGCTCTAATCCCTTTCCTGTCTTATCTTTTTCACCACGTTTAATATATCCTATACTCCAGTAAAATTAAACTGATAATCATTTGACATTTATGCCTCCATGACTATTTTCAAACTGTTTCTTCTGCCAGAAGTTCCTTCCCCCGAAATCTATCTAAGTTCTAGGTCAAATGTTCTCCCTTTCATTAACACTACCTTGATCCTTACAAATTAAAAACATCTCTCCTCTAAACTTTTACAACTCTATTTGAATATTTTCTTAAGGCATTAAAACATTCTACTCTATATTATAAACGCCATGAAAATTTCCTATCACTGTACCTTGGCCGTGAATTCCTAAAGGATAAGGACCTCGGCTTATTTATTTGTATCCCCTCTGAATATTTTCTCCTACTCTTTAGGGAAAAGAGATTACTATGTGTAAGTTGTTATCCTCCTTGTTGTTTTTTGTTTTTCTTAAGAAAGCATTGATAGTGGTAAAAATTATATTTCAAATGAGATTTTATATTTTAATTACCAACACTAGTGGGTTTGGGTGGGGGGAGGGAGAAAAGTTTTGAACTCTAGATATATATCAAGTATAAAAATGTCAGATTATTTAACAATTTTATCCAATAAATATTTATAAAACATCTACTACATGTAAGAAGCACTATAATAGGTGCTTAGGAAATACAAATATACAATTCTATTCATTAAGAAGAACACAGACTAATGAGATAAAACCGTTATTTGACATAACTGTAATACCAGGGTAAGTGTCACACAAGGGAAAAACTGCTATAGAGATTTAAATAAGTGTGAAACTCAGGAGAAACTCTCTGTAGAATAATAAGGCTAGTTTGGATCCTGGCCGACTTCTTAAAAGTGGTGCAGCCATGGAGAAAACATTTAACTACTCTGGTAGAATGGGAATAATTCCTACTTTTGGCTAACATTCCTAAAACATAACAAGTGCTCAAAAAACTAATACCTTCCCTCCTCCATTTCCTACTGATCTAAAAAGAGACCAAAGATATTAACCATAGTTCTGGGTTAACTTTAGTTCAAAGTGTCAAATTTGGAATGATATGAATCCTTTCACCACACTTCAAAATGATATCCCTAGGAGAGAGTAAAACTAAATCAACAGTAATTAAAAGCCACAGTTCTGGAGCTATAATATAACCAGGGCTGAATCACTGAAAAGATAGCAAATCTCTTTATAAATGATGATTTCCGTTTGGGGTAGTAAAATCAAGTGCCATTAATCTAGTATATCAGAGTCAGTTCTATTCAGTTCTTATGATTAATAATTGAGGCCATATCTCATAATTATGAATATGTTTCAGTCCTAAAATGTGTCCAAAAAATTTGCCATCTTTCTCACATGGATGTTTTAGCAACAGAATGTAGCTTCATATTCCTATTATATTGGCATTGGCATTGAGTAATATAGGTTTCAAAAGCCCAGTAAAAGAATGGATGTTATATGAGGCTTTAACATGCCATTGTTATGAAAGTCCATTTTAATAAGAAATAAAAATCTTCCTGCTCCTAGCTTCTCAGATCCTCTGAACCCCTTTAGCAGCACAAATTTCTCCAGTTGGAAGAGAACCAAGCATTCCCCAGACTGCTAGCATTACAAACCCAAGGTGACACCAAACTCAATTACAAACTTAACTACCTTTTCCAAATCTATTGTTTCTATCAATCCTATGGCCTTAAGATCAATGGCAACCCTAAACCAGGCTGGATTCTGGGTGGGGGTCAAAGAGCCCTCTGAATTCACTGTTCCTTTGAAAAGAGACAGAAAACCCAAATTCTAGATCTTAATCTGCTCTCAGCTACCTGATTACTCACTGTCAAAAGTACCAACTCAAAGTGATGCAACATGCATTCATCAAACTCCTGTATATGCCAGGAACTTGGTTAAGTATTAAGTATAAAAACACAAATAATACAAGGTATGGTTTTAAGTGTTTATAAAACTGGAATGCTTGCAAAAAGTAGGCAAGTTACGTTACAGGCATGTATTTTTTTTTTTTTAAGTAAAATAAAATAAGTCTTCGTACCAAGGTGAAAAGTAGCTAGAGGGGTTGTTTGTCAAGGAAAAAACTGAGGAAAACGGCACATGCTCTCCAGTCCATGGTGTCTAGACTGAGAAGCCAGGTCACCCACTTGAGCTTATCACCATCTTTTATTATCTGGGCAACTCTCTCTTGTGCCCTGTTTTGAACATAATATAACAATGTGGTCCCTGCCCTCAAGGCTAACAATTCGAGCTAGAGAGACAGCTTGTTCTGACACACTCCTAAATAAGCTTCAAATGTACAAGAGAGAAGCCAAATCAAAGGAAATAGCATCAGAAACACAGTAAATCTATGATGACTAACTGACCTAACTTATGACCTATAAAAATCATTTTTCTTCCAAAGACAGCTAATGCTCTCATAGTCACCACTATGACAAAACAGCAGCTTGATAAATCAATTTATTCCAAACTAATATATGATTCAAATATAATATGGTTTTACATAATTTGAAAAATACTTCTAATTTGAGAGAATTTGCATATTTTTAACTGAGACGCACAGCATCTGAAAAATGCTTCATTAATTCAACAAATAACTATTGAGTCACTGGACATGCACAACACTATGTAAGGTATTAGCAGGCATAAATAAGAAAACTCTGCTTCTGAGGCATTTACTATCAAAAATAAAATTTACAAAATTAGAACCTAATATTTATTACATGCTTCTGATCACATACATTTATTCTAATTGCATAATTAAATGCAATCATCCTTAAAACAAAAGGGAGACTGAATTTTATTTTAAGAAAGCTCTCAAGGCACAAAATGAAGGAAAAAATTCATTATGTAGGCCAAAGGCCAGAAGCCAGGAATTTAGTGTAAACTATCAATACCAAAAAAAGACTTTGTACGAAAGGCAACCATAAAAGCTTAAGTCTAAGGGTATAAAGAAATGATAATCACAGACTATATAGTAAAAAATCTTAGTGTATGAAGTACTCTAAAACTTTACATGTGGAGAAACCTGAAGGATTACCTAAATGACTCCATGATTGTATGAAATTAAATAACAATAATTTCAAAAGCCACCAGATACCTCGCTAATTAGTGTCAAAGGAGACTCTGGTCCTTTGCCACACACCTAAGTATTTGCTTTCTCCATTACATATGCTACAAATAGTCACTTACATTTTAAAAGCCTCAAAGTATTATATCTTCTCTATACTGTTTGAACCCCCTTAACTCTAAGTTCAGAGAACACAAGACAAAGATACTCTGATTGTGCTAGCTGGTGAGATGCCACATCATTGGCCACTGCCATAGGGTAATAAGTATTTCTCTAAACTGCATCAACGAGATTGGTGGATGGGGAGCAGGATGAATTGTCACAGTGCAAAGCAGTCAACTTATTCACTGAACACGTACCCATCAAATTCCCATTTCCCTAAGAGGTAGAAATAGTGTGATCCTTGGTTTAATGATCCCTTGGATTAAAGGACTATGCCAAGGGCCTCACGAACTGCTATCATTTTCTCATGCACTTGAACTGAGCTCCCTACCAGTGCCAACCATCCACAGTAAATGTGAGAGTCCAGCCTGGACGTTGCATTTCGATAACAACTGCTTCCGTGCCATCTCCAAAGCCGTTCTGCCCTGCACCTGCACGGCTGTCTCTATTTAGCAAGTTCTTCTACAAGGCAGACATCCTTTACAGTTCTTTTAACCGCATAGCAGAAGTTCTTCTCCAATTATCCTGCACTGCTAGATGGACCAGAGGGCACAGTGCTGCTGCCTTGAGACTCTGGGATGGTTCTTTTATTGCAGATAAAGCTGATTCTAAAAAGGAAGATTTCTGTCTTCCTTTGACTCTCCTCTTATTTCAGCCTCCTCTTCCCATTCCACTCCAACAATACATCCCATCAGCCCAGATCACTGTTCTTGAGAACACCAGTCTTTCCCCTTCACTGTTTCCAGTCTCTTCACCCGGGCTTCAGTCTTGTGCTTATCTTCAATTTTAATCTAATATCTATTCACACTTGGCATTATGGAAGATAGATATATAGCAAAATAAATAAAAATATTCTCCGTACTCTTACATAGTTATTAACATTCTTTGTGAAATTATATTACACAAATAACCTTCATTCTTGCCCACCAAAAAGTGCCATCATATCATAGGTACCTTATATGGCCGTAAGTAAGAACATTATAATTTTATAATTTCATGACACTCAATAAGGTGATCACAATCACCCATAAAGTGTTACAGAAAAACAAGAGAAAATCATTAGTTGAGGACTTTAGTAAGAAGCAGATAATGGTATGGATCATAGCTGATGTTTATTATATACATAAACAGAATTATATGAGTAAGAATCTTGAACCAGAGAGAGAATTCCAAGTCTGCTCTCTAGTTTCCTAGTTTTCAGTATAGAGCTTATAATGTTAATAGTGTCATTTCATTTTCCAACCTGAGGTTATGAAAAAAAAAAAAAGCATTAATCCAAAATATGAAATTGCACTGGAGTTATTGTATCATCATTATAAGTGGCTCATAGGTGTTTCCTGATCCACAAGCCTCATTCACAAGTATGCACTGGGGGAAAAAGTTTCTCTGGCTCTGAAAGCCTAGCATGACCCCATGGAAATTATCTTTTCTATTCCACTCTCTCCTAGCAATTCCGATCTTCCAAGAAGACTGGCAGCATAAGTGCCAAGAGTGTGGACTCTACACCCAGAGTTGTAACCCCAACTCTGCCACTTTCTAATCATGAGACATTGGGCCACAGGTGAGACTAGTTACAGGACTCTGTGCCTTACTTTTCTCATCCCCAAAACAAGGATAATAATATTTGTTATATGTAAATCACTTAAATCAGTATTTAGCACATTGTAAATGCTCGGTAAATTTGTTGTAAGCATGAATGTTATGGTAGGGAGTGATACAGGAGTAATATGGTAGGGAGTGGTATGTTCTCGTATGTCAGCAGTGTCCCATCTCAAAAACACACAATACTTCATAACGACTTCACCTCCAGTTCAGAATTGCTATGAAAATATTAGGAGTACAGATTATTGTTCAGAAAGATATTCATATTGGTGAGAATAAATTATAGACAAAATGTAAACATTTACGAACAAACATGGTAATTTCTTGTCTAAATTCTAAGATAATAACAGAAAGCATATTAGTTAAAATTGTGAAAGAGTTGGAAAGCAGAGATAGTAATGAAAGGCAAATGATCTGTAGTTCTTTGACACTTTGGGGGCCCAGAGATACGGGAGGGGGTTTGGGGAGGTCCCAAGACCAATGAGGAGCCTACCCACTCTTGCTGGAGGATCTGACAGTTGAGATCAATATTCTAAAGTTAATGACTATTGTTTTCCATGTCACAAATCTATTCTTTTACATGAATAAAAGTTGTAAGCCTGTCATGCCAAGATTCACCAAGTATATAGTTCACTTTCTATCTTGGTATTCCATCCTATCACCCAGGCTGCTTCACACTCCAACTAGAATTTCAGTGGAGAGCAGGTTAACTCTGAAATCCCATCAAAGCCTCTATCATTTGAGTATCTAGCTCTAAAGATGAAAAGTGCATGGAACGGTAAAACTGGTGGATCAACTTTACTAGCCTTGGTAAAACCATGAGATAGTCAGAGAGTTACTATAAAGAGAAATTAATAAGTCTTTGGAATTCAAATCTAATACAAATTTTAAAACAAGTTTTAAAGTTGTCAGGTAAAGAATTACTAAGTACAGTATTTCAGCATTGTTTCTGAGTATGGAGACCACAAATCCTACCCTTTTGTATTCCCAGAACCAACAGAAACATTTGCTATTAGTGATTACAATGATATATATGTATGAATAATTTATAGTACACCTTACCCATATATTGGCATTGAGTATATTAAATACATCAATAGTAATCTTCACAACAACCCTGAAAAATGTATTCTCTTTAAAAGGAAAATGCACTTATGAGAGGCTCAAAATTTTGACCAAGGTGACACAGATTAAAAGTTACAGGATCAAGTTTCAAATTAAGGTCTATATTAAAGATGCAATGCATTCAAAATATAATATCCTGTAATAGGCCACAAAATACTGTGTCTCTAAGCACATTTCTTTCTTATGAAATAATGGAACCGCACTGAAACTGAAAATGACCCAAGTTCTTACAGAAATGTGTGTTTCACATATTTCAGTTGTGTATTATGAAGTTAAAAGTTTGTGATGGAAAGAAGAGGGTCAATTTTAGAAAAATACAGAAAGTAGAATCAACAAGATCTGCTAATTAGATGGCAAAGATGAGAAATTGGGGTTTGTATATCCTAGACATTAGCTTGAAAAAAAACACTATAATAGGAAACTAGAGATAAATTGATGGAGAGAATATGGGAAAGTATTAGTATTTTGAAAGTTATGTGGAACATTTTCCCCAAATATTTTCTACATAAAACTAGCTGAATGTGTTGACATGGTAAAAATTCTCTTAAATCATCATCACGAACAAGATTTGATGCTTGAGTACTTACATGAGGAGAACAAATTACATGACTGGTCATGTAAAATAAGACAAGGATGATTTTATCTTCAAGGTGAATAACACCTCATTTTAATAGGAATCCATTTTGAACCACACAATAATTATAAAAGTTATAATTTACCAACTTAAAATAGAGAATTAATGAACCTGAGTATATAAAATGTAATTAATATTTTCTTTATAAATTATATATGGAAGATTTGCAGTCATACCTTAATAAATATAAAATTCAAAACAGAAATTTAACATACGTGAGCTTGTTTAACCTATTAGAGTTCTCAGAACAAATCCCCCCCAAAATGAGGCCAAATAATGGAAAAGCAACAGTGACATCTGCTGCCTGTTTTTATAGTTTCCTTATAATAATCCTTTATATTTCAAATCTTTTCTTCCAATTTACTTCTATATTTATCATTGTCATATCTATAAGAAATGCTTTGATGACTAGGCACATTCTGTCTACTCCATTAATTTGTTCCCAGAGAATAATCTGAAGCAGACTATTTTTGGATATATGTTCTGTGTTACAGATCTTTAAATATACACACATTTTAAAACTCTGAACAGAGATTTCAGCAAAATTTAGAATGTATAATAATGATATCCATGAACAATTGAGAATTTAATAGTCTTATTGATGCTGTTCTTTATGTTCCACTAGTAATATTTTTTTAAAAAATAAATTTTAATTTCTTTAATTTCTGATATTACATGAAGCACAATGCAGTTACCATGACATAAAGGATTTAGAATCCTCCAGAGGGGAACAGAAACGTACAATTTTAGAACTGGAAATCCTTAGATTGCTTTTACATCCATCAATACCAATCTTACAAATAGGAGGGTTAGGCTCCTCTAAGGACGGTGTCTGCAGATTCAGAGTGGTCCGGCATTTGATAGTCCATTGGAGGCTGTCCTACAATACAGCCTCTAACAAAACTAGGCTGTCTCGAACCCCTGGTAATAGAATTGTTTATCTTCATACCAAGAAGGTTGGGAAAGCACCAAAATCTGTGTGTGATGTGTGCCCAGACCAACTTCTCAGAGTTCATGCTGTGAAACCTAAAGTTCTAATGAGGTTGTCTAAAATGAAAAAACATGTCAGCAGGGCCTAGGGTGAATCCATGTGTGCTAAATGTGTCTGTGACAGGATCGAGAGTGCTTTTTTTTATCAAGGAGCAGAAAATCATTGTGAAAGTGTTGAAGGCACAAGCACAGAGTCAGAAAGCTAAATTTTAAAAATGAAGCTTTTTTGAGTAATAAAAACAATTTAAAAATAAATAGGAGGGGTAAGCAGCAGCTTACACACCTCTGCTAGATGTGTAATATCCCAGCATTCCACCTAATGATGACTGAAATACCACATTTACAAAGTCACTTCCTCGGTTAATGAATTTGCCATGAAGTTTCTTACCTGTTCCACAACATTTATTTCATCCTAGAAGAATAAGACATTGGGCCATTAATAATCAATAGCTCCCTGGAGAGAGGAAGTTAATCAGATTGGTTTTCTGTTTCACAGACAACTGTTGAGCATTTTAGTTGGAGAAAAAAAGAGAATGATTTCATTGCTGGGACACTGGCTCAAGAAGGCAAGCAGATTGTGAGGAAAACTGAGTCATCAAGGTGTAAGGATACTAAGTACTTGGTCAAAGATCAAGAGGGAAAGAAAACATCACAGGAAAGAGAGGTAGGATAACACCACAAACAGATCTGGACTGCCTTATAATTTTTCTCAGTTCCCGAAGTGCCCACTAAACAATCTTATGTGTATGTTGAGTAAATAGTGACAAAGAGCTGTGAAACAATGAAAAGTGAAGAACCAAGATCCTTTAACTTTTAAACCAGTGATGTAAGACCAGAAAAATCACAAGAAAGAGTAAATGCCCCAAGTACATTTGTCCTATTTGAGCAGAGGAGAGCTCGTTTTTCGTATTTGGTATAAGAAAGAAGGGGTGCTACTTGATCTAAGGCATGACAAATGACATCCTTCCACTGACAGCACTTAGCACAAAACAACATCTGTGGAAGCTGATCTCAAAGCTCCACATAAAACAATGCATGTAAAAGTTATTGGTTTGATAAGAGAAAATCCATTTTTAAGATGACAGTATAAAAAATCCTCTATTGGCAAGAAGCAGTTTTCATTCTAGGGAAATGTGAAATTCAAGAGTTCATATGGGAGAAAGATCATTTGCTCTGTTTATTCTTGCATGAACAGACACATTCTAAATTGATCATCAGTGAAGAATAAGATAAACATTCAGGAGCAAATGTGCCTACACTCTTAATTCTGACATTTGAAGAAAATTTATAAAGAACCTTTATATAAAAACAAATCTACCCAGATATACAATAAAGGCAGTATAGTTCAGGAATCTAAGGTTGTGATTAATGTTCCAAGCCAATGAGGTAACATTTTTCAATGAAATCGTTATTTGATCACTTAACCTCTAAAAATGGCATCATCAAGAAAATGATCAAAATTATCACTGAAGGACATATTGGATATATACAAAGATTAGTAAGTCATGAACTCTGTACAATAGAGTTTTCAATAGATAAATAGGACATTAACATATACAAAAGAAAAATATTATTCTTGCCTGTGATTTCCTTGTTCTGCATCACTAGTTTGAGAGTGAAAAAAATCTTGGTTCTTTGTTTTTCACTGTTTCATTGTCACTATTTACTCAATATTCATGTAAAAATTACTTTATGGGCATTTTGGGTACAGAGTAGGAACCAAGTCAATTTTCTATAGGGAAATCAGGAAAGGCTCTATTGAGATGGGAAACGGGATGCATCTTTGAAAATGAGAAGGCACTCAAAATGTGAACGTAGGGAAGAAAAATGGCATTTTATGCAGAGAAAAAAGTGCAAGGAAGAGCTATAAAACAACATGCATATTAGGGAAATTCAGTTCACTATGGCTGAGCATGAGGCATGAGGAAGGGAAGGGGTGAAAGACGGAGCTGTGAGGGAGGGAGTCAGATTCTGGAAGGGAATTGACATGATTAATTAAGCTCAACATCAATTTTATGTCTACTTTTTTGAAGTTTTGTTTTATAGATATGAGACTGGAGAAAACGTCTCAATCACATTTACTCATAAGGAAAGAGTTACAGATTTCTCTCTAACAATTGGGTAAAAGAGGGCAATAATAGGTAATAAAAAAATAAATGTCTGAAGAGTTCCAGTCAAGATGACAAAGTAAGTGAACACTGTGCTTGCCTCCTCCCATGACCACATTAAAATTGTAACTAAAATATAGAAAAATCAACCTGGAGAATTATTTGAAGACTAGATGAACAGAAGTCCTATAACTAGGGATATAAAGAAGAAGCTTACTCGAGAATGGTAGGAAGGGCAGAAATGCTTACAGGTTGACCCCACACTCACATGTGGCAATGGAGAATAAGGAGGGAAATCTTGGCTGCAAGAGATCACCCCTGAACAATAAGGGGCCCCAGCTCCACACTGCACTCCCCAGCTTAGAACACTAGTACTCGGAAAAACAGCCCTGACAACATCTGGCTGTGAAAATCAGCTGGGATTCTGTCCATCCCATGAGACAGAAGGAAGGCAGCTGGAAACCCAGGTGTCCTCTTAAAGGGTCTGCACACAGACTCTCTCACTCCTAGGCACTCACCCTGAGCTCTGGTGGAGGGATAGCAACTGGGAAGGTGCAAAGACATATAGGAGAGAGACTGAGTTGTGTGGCTTCAGGGAAAGGGCTGGAGGGACAGCCAGCCACCATTGTCCCTATATTGAGCTCTCCTCCTGTTTAGCCCACTGGCAGATGCCATCTTTCATGTGTTGAGCCCTCCCCGCACACGGCCAAATCTGAATTTTCACTGGCCTGGTGAGCCCCACTTACTCCACCCTGGTGACTCCCCAGGACTCCACCCACTCAACTTGTGCAACGCTAGAGGCTTCTTTGTGGCTAGCAGGCAGCCGCTGTTGGCACACACTGCAGGGTTTTTTTTGGTTTTTTTGTTTGTTTGTTTGTTTTTTGACAACTCTAGGGGTTCTGTAGGACCCAGCCAGTAGCAGGCCTCAGTAGGCTCTGAGACTTTCTCTGAGAAGCTGCAGGCTCAGCTCTGGTACAAAATCTGAATCTGCATCAACCTGTTAAGCACCACTTGCCCAAGATGGTGACTCCCCAAAGCCCTGCCCTCCCCAACTCCTATACCACCTTTAGCACCACAGCATCCTTCAGTGTCTGAGCCTTGTGGACAGCTGGCAGAGGGTGGCAAATTTAGAGGTTCCCTGAGCCTTTTGCTGAGCTTTTTCAAGCCTGGTAATGGTGATGACAGGCCTCAATTCACAGCATTGCCTCTCCCACACACCTCCAGACCCAGCACAGGCAGCAACAAACTGAAGATCACTTTGTAGCTCCTACAAGGTATCCATGGACCAGTCATAGGCAGTGGCTTACCTTGGCTTGCAGAGAAAGCCCTTCCAGGAGGCCCTAGAATGAGCACACACATTGGTTGGATTCAAACTATGAAAGAACTCCAACCAATTAGCCCCAAAGGGTAGTCTCCACAGGCACCAGAGCCCACTGGGGTGATCCCCTCCATGGGATCAGCCCCTGTACAGCAGCTCATATGCTGTGGTCACAGCCAATTCTTATAGCCAGTAAGCCTGAAGGTCAACCCCTTCCACTGACATGCCAATAGCAATCAAAGCTCAGCTACAACAGGAGAGCACACACAACCTATACAAGGAGTATAGGAGTACGCTCTTGGAGTACCCGGCTCAAGTAACCAGGGAGACTGCATCACTGAGCCCCACAGGACACCTACTACATAAGGTCAACCTGCCAAGATTGGGGATGTAGCGGATCTATCTAACACATAGAAACAAACACAGAGAGGCAACCCAAATGAGGAAACAAAAAAAAAAAATGTCCCAAATGAAAGAACAAGAGAAAACTCCAGGAAAAGAACTAAACAAATGAAGGCAAGCAATCTACCAAATACAGAGTTCAAAACTATAGTTATAAAGATGCTTAAGGAACTTAGTAAGAACTTCAATAAAGAAACAGCAAGTGTGAAAAAAAGGGCATAGAAATCATAAAAGGAACCAGTCAGAAATAAAGAATACACTAACCAAAATGAAGAATACTAAGGAGGAATCAATAGCATATTAGATGAAGCAGAGGACCAAATCAGTGATTTAAAAGACAAGGTAGCAGAAAACACCCAATTGGAACAACAAAAAGAAAAAAAAAATCTTTAAAAAAATGAGGATAGTTTATAGTTTAAGAAACCTCTGGGATAACATCAAGGGTATCAACATTCACATCGTAGGGGTAATAGAAGGAGAAGAGGAGAGCAAGAAATTGAAAACCTATTTCAAGAAATAATGACTGAAAATCTCCCTAACCTAGTGAAGGAAATAGATATAAAAGCCCACGAAGCACAGAGAGTGCCAAACAAGATGAACTCAAAGAGGCCCACACCAAGATACATCATAATTAAAATTACAAAGTTTAAAGACAAAGAGAGAATCTTTAAAGCAGCAAAAGAAAAGCAGTCAGTTACTTACATGGGAGCCCCCATAAAACTGTCAGTTGATTTCTCAACAGAAACTTTGCAGGCCAGAAGGGATTGGCAGGAAATATGCAGTAATGAAAAGCAAGGACCTACAATCAAGACTACTCTATCCAGCAAGGCTATAATTTAAAATTGAAGAAGCTATAAAGAGCTTCCAGAAAAGAAAAAGCTAAAGTAATTCATCACCATCAAGCCAGTATTACAAGAAATGTTAAAGGGACTTCTTTGAGAAAAAGTAGGGGAAAAGACCATAAAAAGAACGTGAATATGAATAATAAAATGGCAGTAACTATGTACCTATCCATAATCACTTTAAATGTAAATGGATTAAATGCTTCAATAAAAAGATATAGGGTAGCTGAATGTATTAAAAAACAAGAACCATCCATATGCTGTCAAAAGAGACTCACTTCAGACTGAAAGACACAGAGTAAAAGTAAGGGATAGAAAAAGATATGAAATTAAATGAAAACAAAATAAAACAAAAGCTGGGTAGCAACGCTTGTATCAGACAAAATAGACTTTAAAACAAAGGTTATAATAAAAGACAAAGAGGGATATTACATAGTAATAAAGGGATCAAACCAACAAGAGGATATAACTCTTGTAAACATTTATGCACTAAATGTAGGAGCACCTAAATACATAAGGCAAATATTAACTGACATAAAGGGAGAGATGGACAGAAATATAGTAATAGTAGGGGACTTTAACACCCCATTGACATCAAAAGATAGACTTTCTAGACTGAAAAAAAAAAAAAAGCAGCGGCTTTAAATGACTCACTAGATCAGATGGATTTATGTGATAATTTTAGGGCATTCCATCCAAAGCAGCAGAATATGCGCTCCTCTCAAGTGTACATGGAACATTTTCCTAGGTAGACCACATGTTAGGTCACAAAGCAAGTCTCAATAAATTTAAGAAAATTGAAAACATACCAACTGTCTTCTTCAAACACAATGGTATGAAACTAGAAATCAATTACAAGAAAATAACTGAAAAACACACAAACATGTGGAGGATAAATTACATGCTACTAAACAAGGAATAGGTTAACAGTGAGATCAAGGAAGAAATCAAAAGATACCTTGAGACAAATGAAAATGAAAACATGTTGACCCAAAATCTACGGGACACAGTGAAAGCAGTCCTAAGAGGTAAATTCATAGCAATACAGGTCTATCTCAAGAAACAAGAAAAATCTTAAATAAACAATCTAATTATATACCTAAAGAAACTAGAAAAAGAATAACAAACAAAGCCCAAAGTTAGTACGTGGAGTGAAATAATAAAGATCAGAGTGGAAATAAGTGAAATAGTCTAAAAAAATACAAAAGATCAATGAATCCAAGAGCTGGTTCTTTGAAAGAATAAACAAAACCGATAAACCTTTAACCAGACTCATCAAGAAAAAAAGGAAGAGGACACAAATAAATAATACCAGAAATAAAAGAGAAGTGACAACTGACATCACAGATTTACAAAGGATTATAAGAAAATACTAGAATTATATGCCAACAGATTGGACAATTTGGAAGAAATAGATAAGTTCCTAGAAACATATAATCTTCCAAGACTGAATCAAGAAGAAACAGAAATTCTGAATAGAGCAATTACTACCAACGAAATCGAATCAGTAGTCAAAAAACTCCCCACAAACAAAAGTCCTGAACCAGATGACTTCACAGTGAATTTCACTCAACATTCAAAGAAGAATTAACACCTATCCTACTCAAACTATTCCAAAAAATTTAAGAGGAAAAAAGGCTCCCAACCTCATTGTACAAGGCCAGCATTACCCTAATTCCAAAGCCAGACAAAGACATTACAGAAAAAGAAATCTATAGGCCAATATCCCTGATGAACATGGCTGCAAAAATCCTCAACAAAATATTAGCAAACCAAATTTAGCAAGACAGTAAAAAGATCAGACACCATGATCAAACATAATTTATTAATGGGATGCAAGATTGGTTCAATATCCACTAATCAATTAATATGATATACCATATTAACAAATTGAACAATAAAAACCTTATGATCATATCAATAGATGCAGAAAAAGCATGTGATAAAATCCAGCAACCATTTATGATAAAAACTCAGCAAAGTAGGAACAGAGGGAATACACCTCAACATAATAAAGGCCATATATGACAAACCCACAGCTAACATCATACTCAATGGTGAAAAGCTAAAAGCATTTTCCTTAAGATTAGGAACAAGACAAGGATGTCCACTTTCGCCACTTTTATTCAACATAGTATTGGAAGTCTTAGTAACAGCAACCAGACAACAAAAAAATAAAAAACATCTAAATTAGAAAGGAGAAAGTAAAACTGTCACTGTCTTCAGATGACATGACACTATATATAGAGATCCCTAACAATACTCCCCCAAAACTGATAGAACTGATAAATGAATTCAGTAAAGAAGCAATATATAAAATTAATATTCAGAAATCAGTCACATTTCTATAAACCAATAACAAATTATCAGAAAAATAAGTTAAAAAACAATCCCATTTACAATACCATCAACAAAAAAATAAAATAAAATACTTAGGAATTTAACTAAAGAGATAAAAGACTTGTACTCGAAAAAGTATAAGACATTGACGAAAGAAATTAAAGATACAAATATATAGAAGCATATGCCATGATCATGGATAGGAAGAATTAACATAATCAAAATGTTCATACTACCCAAAGCAATCTATAGATTCAATGAAATCACTATCAAAATACAAATGGCATTTTTCACAGAACTCAAACAAATTAGCCAAAAACTTATATGGAGCCACAAATACCCCAAACAGCCACAGCAATCTTGAGAAAGAACAAAGTTAGAGGTATCACAATATCTGATATCAAACTATACTGTAAGGCAATAGTAATCATACAATAGTAATTGTACTAGATGGTACTGGCATAAAAAGAGACACGTCAATCAATGGAACGGAATAGAGAATCCAGAAATAAACCCACACCTATATGGTCAATTACTCTATGACAAAGGAGGCAAGAATATACAATGGGATAAAGACAGTCTATTCAACAAATGGTGTTGAGAAAACTCAACAGATACATGCAAAAAAAATGAAACTAGACCACCTTCTTATTCGTATACAAAAATAAATTTAAAATGAATTAAAGACTTAAATGTAAGACCTGAAACTACAAAACTCCTAGAAGAAAACATAGGCAGTAAACTCTCTGAAATTGCTCCTAGTAATATTTTTCCTGATACACGGCCTCAGGCAAGGGAAACAATAGAAAAAAAAACAAACAAACAAATGGGACTACATCAAACTAAAAAGTTTTGCACAGCAAAAGAAACTATCAACAAACAGAAAGACGACCTACTGAATGGGAGAAAATATTCGCCAATGATACATCCAATAACAGGTTAATATCCAAAATATATAAAGAACTCACGCAACTTAACATCAAAAAAACTAACAATTCAATTAAAAAATGAGCAGAGGATCTGAATAGACATTTCTCCAAAGATGACTTACAGATGGCCAATAGACATATGAAAAGATGCTCAACATCACTGATCATCAGAAAAATACAAATTAAAACCACAATGAGATACCACCTCAAACCTGTCAGAATGGCAGGTGTGAGGTGATATCTCACACCTGGCCATCATCAATAAATCAACAAACAAAAAGTGCTGGTGAGGATGCAGAGAAAAGGGAATCCTCATACACTATTGGTGGGATTGCAAATTGGTGTAGGCACTATAGAAAACAGTTTGGAGTTTCCTCAAAAAATTAAAAATGGAACCACCTTATGACCCAGCAATTCCACTTCTGGGGATTTATCCAAAGAAATACAAAACACTAATTCAAAAAGGCATATGCATCCTATGTTCACTGTAGCACTATTAACAATAGCCAAGATATGGAAGCAAACGAGATACCACCTCAAACCTGTCAGAATGGCAGGTGTGAGGTGATATCTCACACCTGGCCATCATCAATAAATCAACAAACAAAAAGTGCTGGTGAGGATGCAGAGAAAAGGGAATCCTCATACACTATTGGTGGGATTGCAAATTGGTGTAGGCACTATAGAAAACAGTTTGGAGTTTCCTCAAAAAATTAAAAATGGAACCACCTTATGACCCAGCAATTCCACTTCTGGGGATTTATCCAAAGAAATACAAAACACTAATTCAAAAAGGCATATGCATCCTATGTTCACTGTAGCACTATTAACAATAGCCAAGATATGGAAGCAAACAAAGTATCCACTGATAGACAACTGGATAAAGAAGAAATGGTACATATATACAATGGAATATTACTTGGCCACAAAAAAGAATGAAATTTTAACATTTGTGACAACATGGATGAACCTGGAAGTATCATGCTAAGTGAAATAAATCGGACAGAAAAAGACAAGCACCATGTGATCTCATTTAGATGTGGAATCTATAGAACAAAATAAACAAACAAAACTGAAACAGACTCACAGATGCAGGGAACAAACTGATGGTTGCCAGATGAGAGAAGGTTTGGGGGTGGCATGAAAAAGATGAAGGGATTAAGAAGTACATATTGGTAATTACGAAATAATCACAGGGATGTAAAATCAAGCATAGGGAAAATAGTGAGTAATATGCTAATAACTACGTATAGTGCCAGGTGAGTACTAGACTGGTCAGGGAGATCACTTTGTAAATTATATAAATGACTGACCACTATGCTATACACCTGAAACTAATGTAAAATAATATTGAATGTCAACTGTAATTAAAAATTTTAAAAAATGGAGTGGGGGGGTGAAGTAGAATAAGAGGTTCAAATTTCCAGGTAAAAAACAAATAAGTCATGGGGCTGGGTATACAGCACAATGAATATAGTCAATAAGATTGTGTGATAGCATTGTATGGTGTCAGATGGTTGCTAGACTTATCATGGTGATCACTTTTCTTGGTATATAAATGTTGAATAACCTGATGTGCACCTGAAACGAATACAAAATTGTATATTAGCTATATTTAATAAAAATCTTTTTAAAATGAATAAATCATTTCAAAAAATTTAACAATAAAAAAATGAAATGAGGGTAGTGTCCTAATAATGGTAAAGGTGTTTATAGTTAAGTTACAGTCTTAAGAACAATCAGGAAAACAAACCAATTCAGAGACGCCAGTTGTCTTCATTAAACATTCTTTGTGGGCATATAGCTGGAAACTTTCCATTCACTCAGCACATGTCCATAGGCAAGACAATCTTAGTTCTTTCTTAATGCATGCATTCCAAGACTTAATGGGCCTGGACAGACATCTGGTTAGGACTACAATAGCCACCTAAACTTTTTTGGTTCTATCAAGAAAACCTTATGATTCTTTTCTCACAAATGTATCTAGGACAGGCAGATGCCCCCTGAAACGAGAATTTAAGTAATCTTTGCATGAAAATCCTACTCCAGGATCCATGAAAAAAAAAGAGCAAAGAAGGCAAAATAGATATTGGTCCAAGTCAGTGAGGGCTACGATTGAATTATCTCTTAGGCACTATGTGACTTGCAAACTCTACAATACTACTTGGAATTTAAAAAATTGGAAGAATAAAGAGCACAGAAAATACTAAAGAGATAGTAGTGAGGAAACATGGACTCATAGTTAGATCCCTTAGTATATGTTACTATCTTTCACTTATATAGGTATACATATATTATTTCTTATAATGTAATTAAAACGAGAGAACAGAAAGAAAATATATCAGGAAAAACTTAATTGTACAATTTGTCTATGTTACCCACAATGAAATATTTTAATTAGTACACAAAAAACTCCCCTACATAAAAGCGTGAAGGACTTCATCTGGAAAGCTTCTCAACTTCCTTCATTTGCTATTCCTATTTCATTCTTTCATAAACAAAGCCATTTCTAACAACGCCCCAGGTGATGTCAATACTGTTTCTCCATGTACCATACTTGGAGTATGAAGGCTTTCAAGCATAATGAGCATAACTCAGCTGTCCTAGGAAGATTTTCTTAATTCTTATACAGGAGAGATCCACCCAGGAGACACATTAACTTCTAGCCCATGACTCCCGCATGTAGCCCTCATGCTGTTTCTCTGCCTTTCTTTGTTAAACATGCATCCTCCATCTTAATTTTCTCATCAAATTCTATTAAATTCTAAGTAGAGCAGTTAAATCTACATTCAATAATAAGAGGCAGTGTTACTTAATGACATAAATGAGGAAAATTCAGTCAGATAACTACTCCTGCCAATCTAGCTGAATGACCTTGGGAAAGTATTTTAACCGGCCTAAACCTCAATTTCCTCATCTGTAAAATAGAGATGCCAATACTAAATATTTAAGTTTATTGTGAGGGTTACATAAAATAATCCATGTAGCATTATCTAATGAGCACTCAACAAATACTAATTAATATTGTCACAATGCCACCACATCTGCAATGCTTCTAATGTGTACTCACATCTCTATTGATGACAGAATTTGAAACTTGAAACTTCAAGCTGTCAGTGATGCAAAGTATGACACCAGTTTCAATAGCAGCAGCAATGGAGTCTTTGTAGGACATGACTTAGAGCATTGTTCTTAGCTCTGTAGCTCTGGAGATTCTGTGCAATTATCTGTCCTAATAATTAACTCATTTTCTGCTTATATCATATAGAGTTGTTTTAGCTAAGAACACTAAAATGCAGATTGGTACCAGTTGCAGCTACAGGCAATGGTCCCTCAGAAAAATAGAAGTGGATATTTTGCTTGGATGAAAATAAAAACAATGAAAATCCAGCCAGTGTTAAGAATGAGATTCTGAAAGCCCATGGCACAAATTATCCAATTATTAAGTTTAAGGAGTCCTCGTTGAAGGCAATGCTAACAAAGACTACATAACCCACTGCCACAGAAGTATATGACAGGTGTGAGGAATTCAAGAACTATGAGACATGAATGTTGCTTCTAATAGTGCTATGCTGCTTAACGGAAAAGAATGACAAGTTGAAATCACAAATTCTTGGCTAGAGGCATGAAGCGAAATCCCAAGTGTCTCTGACTGCTAAAGGAATCTCTTATCTCTTTCATATGCAGGGCTAAGAGAACTGAAAATCAAACGCAAACTTTGATCCTGCAGGTTTCTAAATTATAATGTCAGCTGAACTCATAGCCCACCGAGATCACTTATGTAAAAGCATTGATCAGGCTAGAACAAAACTGAGATATGGAGGAAATGGATGAATTGGATGTCATAAGTACCCCCCAAAGTCACGAAATCTCATAACAGACTCTTGCTGGCCAAGGCAGTCTCACTCCCCTTGTCAGGCGAGGTACAGAGGAATAAATGATCTGTGGTAATGGAGGTGGCTGTCAAAAATATCAAATTCTTTAGGTAGCAGAGATAGCAAAGCTCAATGCAGCTTCTGGAGTCCATTGCAAGGGAAGTCAACAATGTACTTCTTAGAAGCAATGACAGCAATGTCCCCACTGAGCTAGTTCTGCAGCATAATCTGGACAGTTATTATCATCTGCATAGCCCCGAGACTGGGTCTCTAACCCAATGTCCTTTGAATAAATAATTTTCTTCTCAAATCAGCTAAATTTGGTTTCCATTGCTTACGACTAAGAACTATTATGCTTAAAATGTTCAATAATGGCTTTTTATTTTACCCTTGACCCTGCCCTCCCCACCAAAAGAAAAACTGTGGTCAAAATGTAAAATAGTTCAATTCTATTTGATTGCTTTAGAATAATAAGATCATAACCGGTCTAAATTTTCCTTACAATAAAAACAAGTTTAGAGTGACAAGCTCCCTGCCTGGAAAATTTAATAAGATATTCATGACTATCTGCTATTTACAGAGAAAATTTATTCCCTTATACTGTTATCCTTCCTTGTCTCTTTTATATGTGATATTATTATTCACAGTTTTCCAGTGAATTATCAAAGAAAAGGCAAACACAAACTGCTCCTTATGTAGCAGCAATCATCTAATTTATCAAATCATTACCTACAAATACCAACATGAGCAATTGCCTGGTCAATATAACACCATAGCAAACTAAATGTCTGGTAAACAGTCACAATTCCTTAGAATATTATGGCAAAGATTGTCAAAACCTCCAACAAAGGGCATTTTGCTGTGATGGTGAAACCATAGATCAAGTGCAGCCCACACCTGTTGATAAGGCTATTCAGGCCCTTGAAAATTGTACTATTAATATATCTGTTTGACTTTTTTTTTGAGCCGTAAGGAAAGAGCTATTTTGCTGCCGGAGACCCATAATATGTCACTATTCTCATGGTTTTCGATTGGGCTGTTTATGCACCTCTCCAGACTTGCTCCACCCTACCATCTCCTGGGCCTTGGATGCTTGTTCAAGGAGAACCCAACCACCGCACCAATCTAACATCTCCTCATCTCCTGCCCAAGAGAGCTTCAGCACTGCCTTCATCAGAGATACCACAGCAGAAGCCACAGTGGCTCTTCCCACTGCTCTGGGTTCAAATGAAGTTAGGCTGGCTCCTTCTTGTCATTTAAGTGTCAATGCATTCTCATATTCTCTCTCTCTCTCTCTCTCTCTCTCTCTCTCTTTCCAGTAGTTTCTTCATTTTCATCATAACATTTATCACTACCTGATTTTCTTTTCATGTGAGCTCCATGACACCAGGAATTTCATCTGTCTTGTTCAACACTGTATCCCTGTACCTAGAACAGTGCTCAGAACATAACAGGAATGCTAATTATGTTTGGTAAATAAATAAAGATTGAAATTTTCCCACTGGGTTCAGTGGCAAAGAGGTGATGAATGACTTCAGCAACTTCAATAGAGTTCGGATGAAGAAGCCTAATTGGAGAGGGTGAAAGTGAGAAAGTGGACACAAGAGAGTGTAGTTCTTTAGAGAAGTGTCATTGTGGATAGGGAATTTCTGTAAGGGTGAGGTTAATAAACAGAAGCTCTTTAAAGATGAGCAGATGAGGATATTTAAATGCTGAGAAAACTCAGGAGGGAGAAAACTCAGGATTCAGACACGTCTCTACTATTGTTCTTATCTCATCCATTCACTCATTAATTCTTTTGGGTTTAGGAAAGCAAGTGAAACTAATGAATTGACTAGCATACACTCTCCAGGAAAAATACATGCTGTAGGAAATAGTTTCAATAACCGACATATTTGTGTGACAGCACCACTTACAAATACAATGAAGTGAATAAACAAGCTGAACTTTTTGTCATTACCCCACATTAGGATAGCAGTTTTCCAGACAAATTCAATATTTTCTGACTCTCAAAGAATAATTTTATGTTAAAAGGGCTCTATGTTCAAGGGAGAAACTTTTAATATTAAACCTTTGAACTGAAGAAACTACAATGGCTAACATGATAAATAAAAAATAATAATAGTTTTCTCTTGTAAAATACCTACTTTAGGTAGCAGAGGTAAAAGCAGCTAAAGGTGAAAGTCTTTCAATGTTGATTATTTTCAAATCTTTCATCAACTCCATACAATATGGTAATTTTTAAAGTAGTCAATTTTTGCTCTTTTATTCTTCCAAAAGAAACTACTTTTTCAGATAAAATTCCTTAATTAAGATAAAATTTTCATGTAATACAAGAAGAGATCAAGAATACGCCCCTGATTCCTATTCCTGCCTAAAACATGCCTAAAATTAATTTTATAATTTTTTTAAGGAAAAAATCCATATGATATCTAGAGAATTTTTAAAAAGTGCCCTTGGTATATCAGAACTAACAAAGAAACCCTAAAAGACAAAAGGCAGACTGAGTTGGTAGTATGAATAAAAGCATGGTCCAAACACAGAAAAGACAGAAGATGAAACAAGATGGAGAGATGCCAGGAGTGCCCTAAGCTCTGAAGTGGCAAAACTGGTGAGAGAAGAGGGCCTTGGAAATCATTTAGGTTATTGTTAGAACTACATTTAGTGCAGCCAGTGGGTCAGCAACTCTGGGGCAGACTGTTAAGATGGTCGCTAATCTTTCCCCCCTCTCCATTCACACCCGTGCAGTGTGATGTTACTTCTCCCTCCATCAAGAAATAGAATTTAGTCTCCAGCCTGCTACCCTGAACAAGCCTGACCCTGTCTGATCTTGGAAGCTAATCAGGGTCAGGCCTGGTTAGTACTTGGATGGGAGACCACCCAAAAAGATCAGGTGCTGTAGGCGTAAAAAATAAAAATAAAAAAAATAAGGGACTGTAAGCTGACAAGTTCCTTGCAATCTGTGAGGTCAACAAAGCGTTGTTTCATCCAAAAAAAGAAAAGAGAAGAAAAGAAGAAGAAGAAGAAGAAGAAGAAAGAAGAAGAAGAAGAAAAGAAGAAGGAGAAAAGAAGGAGGAGGAGGAGGAGGAGGAGGAGGAGGAGGAGGAGAAAGAAGCATATGAATAAGCCTTAGCTGGCCTACTAAAGATGAGAGGCCTCATGGACAAGAATCAAGGTATTCAACAAACTGCAAGACATATGAGTGAAACCATCTGGGACCAGCCAGCCCCCAACCAACCCACCAACTGAGAGCAGAACAGCAGAACCACAGAACCACTTGCTGAACAAAGATGCATAAACAAGATCAGTAGCAAGAAGCAGAGCCAGCCAAGACCAGAGAGGTAAACCACTCAGCAGACCCACAAAATTATAGCTAAAAACTATATTGTTTCATTAAGCCACTAAGTTTTGGAGAGGTTTTTGCTGTTGATGTTGTTACAACCATAGATAAGTGATACAACCTCCTCTTGTGCTACTGTGCCAACCAACACACAGCAAAGTCATCCATCTCTAGCAAGAGTAGTTACTGTGAATGCATACCTTGCCAAGAAAAGTCAAAGTATCTTGTGGCTGGCTACGTCTAGGAGAAACAGGAAGTATCCGCAACCAGAACACGAGCTACTGGCTTACCCTTCATCCTTCCCTATAACAACTGAGGCAAGCTGTGGTAAACAGAAAAAGCATCCACTGGCCGTCCACAAATACTCAAATACAAAGATGAACACACAACCCAGAACTACCGAAATATTTAAGGAAAAACAACACAATGAAAGAGAAGCACTATATAACAGTAGAAATAGAACACATGAACTAAGTAAAAATACATATTAGAGGGAACATAAGGTAAATTTAAAAGAAATTTAATTAATAATGTTAATGAAACAAGAAAAGACATGTTACCCATAAAACAAGATCAGACTATGAAAAAGAACCAGTTATAGATCTTGCATATAAAAAAATATGATTGTCAAAATGAAAACTCAATAGATAGGAAGAAAAAAAGAGAATGAACATAGCTAAAAAATTTTAATTCTCAGACTGTAACACAAAAAAAACAAAAAGATAAAATGTATAAAAAATTTAATTAGATAATACTAGTGTCAATGTTAAATTCCTTGATTTTAATTAATTGTAATATAGTTATAAAATAGAATGTTCCTGCTCTCAGGAAATACACACCAAATTGCTAAGGGGTGACAGGAAACTAACTCTGTGACTTATTCTCAAATGGTCCCGAAAAAATCATATACATATAAAGTGAAAGAAAGTGATAAAGCAATGTGGCAAGAGGATAAGTTTCTAAAGTTTGTTGGAGGCTATGCAGAAGTTCTTTGTACTATTCCTGCAATGTTCCTGTAAATTTGAAATTATTTCCAAATAAATGGTATAAAAATTGCAAACTACATGGAGGATAAATCCACAAGATCCAGCTTCCATGTGTCAAAGTTCCATAAGAAATGACCAGAAAGAATAAAGCAGGGAAAATAATCAAGAAAATAATGGATGACACTCCCACATCTGAAGAAAGACTCTGGTCTTAAAATTGAAAGACCGAGGAGTATGAATAAAAAGGACTCACATCTGCACACATTTTTATATAATTTTAATACACCGAAAATAAAGTAGAAATGGTAAAAGCTTTGAGAGAATAGTAAAAGCTTTGAGAGTTATCTAATTTTTCAAAAATCAGACTGTTATCACGTCATGTCAACTCCAGATTCAAGAAGACATAAGAGAAATGTCTTCGAAGTTCTAAATGAAAATTATTTTAAACTTGAACATTTTCTATGTTCAGTCAAAATATTATTTGAATATGAAGGCAAAGTAAATATCTGTTCAGATCATCACAGATAAAGAAAGCTTATCTCCTATAAACCCTCTATAAACAATATGTTGTACAGGTTTCCTTCACCCCCTGAAAGTAGAGCATTCCTGTGAAAACTTCCATAAGCCAAAATGGCATAAAGCAAAGAAGCTATTACCACCTTGCCAACTGATACACAAAACAAATCAAGATAAAGCACAGATGTTCAGAGCTCTGGCAGTTTGATGCTGAGATGTTGAGTGTAGTTCCCGAGGATGGAGCTTGGTGGTGCAACTCTCGCTGCTGGGGTGTGCACTGCCTCTCTTCTATAATTGCTAACTGCAAGACAAACATTGAATGCTATTTTCACTTTTTGATTTTTTCTGTAAAAGTGAAAATCCTCTTTGGATTTCTTTCGATTGGCAAAAACAAGCACTAATGTATGTCTTTCATAAAAGCAAAGTGGCATAAAGTTAACTTCTGAAAAGCAAAGGACATCTATATATCAAAACAACACATTGTATACCTTTAAAAGATAGAACTTTAGTGTATTATATCTCAATAAAGGGAAGATCAATATGTGAATGCCAGAAAAACAAATAAATAAAAAGTGTCTAAGAAACAGTCAAGAAGAAACAATGATTAGCAATAAAACCAATAAAATATTAGCAAATAAAATTTAATGTTAAATAATAATGAGCTATTATCTCAGATGATCTCAGCATGGGAGAGGCTGGGAAGAGGAGGTAAGATTAAGTAAAAAATACTGAGGTTCCTGCCTTGTTCTGCAAGCGTATATTTTCTAATATTTTTCTTCTTTTTTAATTAAATTTATTGGGATGACATTAGTTAACAAAATTATATAGGTTTCAAGTGTACAATTCAATAATACATTATCTGTATATTTCACTATGTGTTCACCTAAAGTCAAACCTCCTTCCACCACTATATATTTGACCCCCTTGACCCTTATCTACCTACTCTCCTCCCCCCTTTCCCTCTGGTAACCCCTAAACTGTTGTCCATGCCTATGAGCTTTTGTTTGTTTGTTTGTCTTTTTTGTTTGTTACTTTCAGCTTTATATTCCACATGTGAGTAAAATCATATGGTTCTCAACTTTTTCTGACTTATTTCGCTTAGCACAATAATCTCAAGATCCATCTGTGTTGTCACAAATGGTAGTATTTCATCTTTTCTTATGGTTGAGTAATATTCCATTGTATATACGTACATCTTCTTTATACAATCATCTATTGAAGGACACGTCAGTTGTTTCCATGTCTTGGCCACCATGAATAATGCTGCATTAAACATCAGGTGCATTTACTAATTTATTTTAGATACTGATAGGAAAAAATATTCAAATGTATGCCTTAAAAAAGAAAAGTTAAGTTCTAGAGTATAGAGGAATAGGATATATTACTTCCTAACCATAAGAAAGGAAAAATAGAACACAAATATTTTTATTAAAACAAGAGCAAAAAAAAGGGGAATATAGAAGGAATAATTTAAAAGTATATAAAATAAACATTACAAATTAACATGGCAAGAATAATTTCAGACACATCAACAATGACAAAAAAATGGCAAATGAGGTAATTTCCTTCATTAGAAATAGAAATTCATATTGCATTATGAAACACAGCTATAAGCTACTTATCCAGGACACATCTTAAAAAATAATTCAGAATAAAAATATGAAGATATTAAATGTTTTTTAAAGTAAAGTAAGTACTATAGTAAACCACACAATTTATAATTAAAGATATAAATATAAATTGGGTATGTGTATATATGTAATTAAGATGTTTCATATGATAAAGCATACAGTCAATATATCTCATGAAATTCTAGATATAGTCTTAAAATATATATAATCTGATAAATCTACAATCATAGTAGGAGACTATAACATTCTTCTCTTAAAATATATATAATCTGA
Organism: Pteropus alecto; assembly: GCF_000325575.1. Classification (NCBI taxonomy): domain Eukaryota; kingdom Metazoa; phylum Chordata; class Mammalia; order Chiroptera; family Pteropodidae; genus Pteropus; species Pteropus alecto. The sequence goes on from NW_006436664.1 coordinate 2,445,329, forward strand.
TAAATCTACAATCATAGTAGGAGACTATAACATTCTTCTCTTGGTCCATGACAAACCAAGTACACAAATATAGATAGGGATGTAGAATTTTGAAAAAAACAACTAAGGTTGATCTAATTGACATGCAGAAAAAGAATATAGCATAATCTGCTTACTAAGTCATGCTGATTGGAATTTTAACAATGATCTTAGAGTTCATATAATTCTTCTCCAGATTATTTCTCACATCTAGGGCTGTTCCAAATCAATCACTCAGATCACTATTAGCTAAATATTATAAAAGAACTCCACAGTGTAAGGTCTTGCTGATAGCACCTCCTGAGAATTAACAAACACATCGGGAAAAAGAAAAGGCTTGAGTTTGAAAGAATACTACAAACCAGTGGCAGATGGTAAAGCTGTTCTTTGACATGGAAAATTGGGAAACCAATGCATTTAGAGTAGGAAGTATAGCACATATCCTGTACTTATTACTAATAAGTTTAAAAGATGTAACTATAAAATGGTATGACCTTTAAAGTCATGGGCTCACTGGAAACTTTGACATTTGTAAGCACAGCATCTGTTACAAGCCATTTATTCTTCTTTCTCTTACTATTGCACACACAAATAACCACATTATCTTGTTCAGCAAATTTGATTTAGTCCAAAGTCGAGTGAGTTAAAGTGATAGTGATCCATATTGCAAAGTAATTTCTAAAGGAAAAAGTCTCATTTGACCAGTAGAATTCTTTTAAAAGAGAAAAATATTAAAAATAGAACTGGACATGTTGAAATTGCTAGTCCTTCTTGTTTGGCCACAATCATTTATCTTCCAAAATTGTCCTTTACACAATTATGAGGGTGTTTAAGTCCTACCTAACATCTCTAACGGGAAAAGCAGAGATAATGGTGACTCTAAAAGATTTCACACAAAATTATAAATTTATTCTACCAAATATTGTCCCCAAGAACACAAAATTACCTTGCATATCTACATGCCAATGCTACAAATGTTAAAACATTTGGATGAGGTAAAAGCAGAGAAATTTTAGATGGAAAGGAACACCCTCAAGCACTGGCAGGTGATAACAGAAACTTCTAACCCTGGATGTGTTTATAGTAATGAATATAGCACATCTTTGATAATCATTTATAAATATTTTAGAAAAAATTATGCAGCATAATATGAGGTTACTGTAATAGTTTCCCGGGGCTACTGTAACAAAATATCATAAACTGGGTGGCTTAAACAACAGAAATTTATTGTCTCAGATTTCTGGAAGCTAGAAGTCCAAAATCCGGTATAGACAGAATTGGTTCCTTCTGAAGACTGCGAGGGAGAATCTATCCCATGCCTACCTCCTAGATTCTGATCGTTTGCTGGCAATTCTTAGTGTTGCTTGGCATATGGACACATCACCCCAATCTTTACTTTCAGGTTCACATGGCATTTTCTCTGTGTGCATGCCTATGTCTATCCAAATATCTCCTTTTTATTAGGACACCATTCATACTAGATTAGGATGTACCCTAATGACCTAATTTTAATTTGATTACCTAAGACCCTATCTCCAAATAAGGTCTAGGCAGAGATAATGGGGATTAGGATTCTGACATCTTTTTCTCAGGGGAATACAATTCGCACCATAAGAGTTACCTTAAGGTAAGTAGGAAATACAACTTCATTAGCATAATCGCACAGTGACCTTTTACAGTGGAAAACAGTAGTAATCAATAACTATTTGGAGCACACTAATTGCAATGGACCATACATTTTATTTCATACCAGTCTCAAATGCAGGCAACCTACTTCTAATAAATCTGGAAGAAAGATTCCTGCTCTTCCCATGGCCTCATCATTACGCATACACATGCCTACACACACACACACACACACACACACACACACACACACACACACACATATACACACACACACAGAGCAAGCCTAGTTGGTAGCCTGCTATCTGAAAAAAAATAATCTCTTTAAAAATTTTTTAAACATACAAAAAACATGAGATTGGGATTATGTAGGTAAATCATTAACTTGAATTTAAGATGATGAGCCAAAGATGAGCTTGTCTTCCCGTAGGATAAACTGAGGCAACAACACTACAGGTCAGGAAAAAATAAACATGAAAATAAATGGATTTCAAAATGTGTCATTTCATAGTAAAATAAAATTAGAGATAATTTACAGACAATAGATACTACATCCTAAATAATTATTTTGGTTTAAAATGTTACTTCTAGAAAGATGGTGGACTCTGAGGCTACTGGCTCTCCTTCTTTCATAGAGACACAGAGTTAACAACAATATATGGACCAGAATATCTCTGTGAGAACTCTAGAGACCAGGTGAAAAGCTACAGCACCCAGACCATTATAAAACCAAAAAGAGATTACAGTGAAAGGGGCAAAAATATTGGTAGCATTTGGCTACCATTTTACCTATGCAGCAAAGTACAGAACATCCAGAAAGAACCTCCATACTGGAGATCCTCCTTCAGCAAGAAAATGAAAGATGGAGTAGGCATCCAACTTTCTGGCTTACACAGAGGCTACCTGAGGCACTGGTTTCTGTCCTGCCTGACTCTGAGTGCTGACAGAATCAGAGCCAGAGGTTGGGAGCCACTGAAAACACATGCCAGGGAGAGCAAGAGATTGGGAAAAGTTTGAGGTCCTAGAACCTCTAGGCTGATTGGCAAAGGTCTTCACCTGCACAAAGATGAGAGAACTGGTTGTTTTTCAAATGCTCAAATCCAAAAAGAAATTATAAGGCATACAAAAAAAAAAAGAATTGTGGCCCAATCAAAGGTAAAGGTACAAAATAATACACCAAAAGCCAACCTAAAGAAATGCAGACCCACAAGCTCCCTGACAAAGAATTTAAAATTACTATCGAAAAGATGTTCAATCAACTAAAAGAGAACAAATACAGATATCTAAACATAATCAAGAAAACAATGCATGAACAAAATGAGAATATAAATAAACTATAAAAAAGAATGAACAAATTCTAGAGCTGAAAAATACAATATAAACTGAAAAAATTATTAGAAGCCTTCAAGAGCAGACTTGATCAGGTAAAAGAATTAGAGAAATTAGACAAGCCATTTGAAATTATTGAACAAAAAGAAAAAATGGAGAGCCTAATAAATTTACAGCACACTAAAAAGAAGACGAACACATGTATTATGAGTCTGTCTGAAAGAAGAAAGAGAGAAAGGGGCAAAGAGCTTACCTGAAAAAAATAATGGCCGAAAACTTCCCAAATCTGAGGAAAGAAATGGACATACAAATTTAAGAAACTCAAAAAGTTATAACTGATAAATCCAAAGAGAACCACACAATGACTCATTAAAACTAAACTGTCTAGAGAAAGACAAATACCTTATGATTTCATTTATATGTGTAACCTAAAAATGAAATAACAAACTGAACACAGATACAGAGAACAAATTGATGGCTGCCAGATGGAAGCGGGGTGGGAGATGATTGAAAAAGTTGAAGGAATTAAGAAGTACAAATTGCCAATTACAAAAACAGTCACAGGGATGTAAAGTACAGTATAGGGAATACAGTTCAATTAAATTGTAATATCTAAAAAAAAAAAAAAAAAAAAAAAAACCACACAAAAAAAAAAAAGACAAAGAGAGAATCTTGGAAGCAGCAAGAAACAAAAGTGATTCATCGCATACAAAGGTGCTTCCATAAGATTATCAGTGGATTTCTCAGTAGAAATTTAGCAGGACAGACGGCAATGGAATGACATATTTAAAGTGCTGAAAGAAAAAGAAAATCGTCAACCAAAATGCTGTATCCAGCCAAATTGTCTTTTGAAAGTGGAGAAATGTTAACTAGGCTTCTTGTGGCAATCATTTCACAATATATTCAATTAAATCATTATGCTGTACACCTGAAACTAATATGTTACATGTCAATTATATCTCAATTTTTAAAACTAAAAGAAAAATTAAGAATTTCACAGATAAATAAAAGCTGAGGGAATTCATTACCAATAAATCTGCCCCACAAGAAATGTTAAAGGAATTCCTTCAAGTTGTATGAAAATATAATGTTTTCCAGTGAAGGTAAATATATGGACTAATACAGTGGCTTATAATTTTGGAGTATATAATTCAAAGGACAAAAACATTTTTTAAAACCATAAGTCTATATTAATTGGTATACAATATGTAAAGAGGCAACATGTGACAATAACATCAGAGTTGGGAGGTGGAGTGGAGCAGTAAAGGAATAGAGTTTTTGATGACATTAAGGTTAAGTTGTTATCAGTGTAAAATAGAAGCTAAAACTTTAAGATGTTTTATATAATTGGAATTGTGACTGCAAATAAAATAACTACAGAATACATACAACAGGAAATGAAAAGTATATCTCTGCAAAAAAAATCAAGTAAACAACAAAAAAAGACAATAAGAGAGAAAGAGAAGGACCAAGAAAAGCTATAAGATATACAGAAAACAACTAACAAAATTCACAATATTTTACTCAGCAATTAAGCAATTAAGGTAAGTGCAAATGGATTAAATTTCCATCAAATGATGTAGATTAGCCAAATGAGATTTTTTTTTAAAAAAAGATCCAGTTATATACTGTCAATAAATGGATTAAGTTTCTATCAAATGATGTAGATTAGCCAAATGAGGTTTTTTAAAAAAAAGATCCAGTTATATACTGTCAATAAGAGGCTCATTTTATATGTAAGGACAAACATAAGCTGAAAGTGAAAAGATTAAAAAAGATATTCCATGCCAATGTAACCAAAAGAAAGCATCAGTGGCTATACTAACATCAGACAAAAAAGATTTTAAATCAAAAATTCTTATAAGAGACAAAGAAGAACATTATACAATGATAAAAGTGTCAATTCACCAAGACATACTAATTCAAACCTCAGAGCTCCTAAATATATAAAGCAAACATGTTCATAGATTGGAAATATTAACATAATATAAAATGTCCATACTACCTGAAGCAGTATACAGATTCAGTGCAATCTCTATTAAAATTCCAATGTCATTTTTCATAGAAATAGAACAAACAATCCTAAAATTTGTATAGAACCACAAAAGACCTCAAATTGCCAAAACAATCTTGAGAAGAAAAATAAAGCTGGAGGCATCACACTTTCTAAATTTCAAACTACCACTGCAGGGGTTAAGGGCATCTCACGCAGTCAAAAATCCACATATAACTTTGACTCCTCAAAAACTTAACTACTAAGAGCCTACTCTGGACCAGAAGCCTTACCAATAACATTAACAGTCAATCAACACATATTTTGTATGTTATAGTACTATTTACTATATTTTAATAAATTAAGCTAGGCAAAAGAAAATGTTAAGAAAATCATAAGGAAGAGAAAATACCTTTACAAAATTTATTGACAAAAGTCTGTGTATAAATTGACCCATGCAGTTCGAATCTATGCTGTTGAAGGGTCAATTGCATATTACAAAGCTATCAGTAATCAAAACAGTATGATATTGGCATAAAAACAGACACATAGATCAATAGAACAGAATCTAGAGCCCAGATTATAAACTCACACATGTGTGGTCAGTTGATTTACAATAAAGGAGCCAAGAATATGCAATGAGTAAAGAATAGTCTTATCAATAAATGATGGTGGGAAAACTGGACTACCATGTGCAAAAGAAAGAAACTGGACCACCATCTTACATCATATACAAAAATAAACTCAAAATGAATTAAGACTTAAATGTAAGACTTGAAACCATAAAACTCCTAGAAGAAAACACAGGTGGTAAGCTCCATGACATTGGTATTCATGATGATTTTTTCGGATTTGACACCAAAAACAAAAGAAATGAAAGCAAAAGTAAACAAGGGGGACTGCATCAAACTAAAAAGCTTCCGCACATCAAAGGAAACTATCAACAAAATGAAAAGGCAACCTACCACATGGAAGAAATTATTTTCCAATCATATATCTGAGAAGTGGTTAATATCCAAAATATATAAAGAACTCACACAACTCAACAGAAAACAAACACCACAATTTAAAAAATGGGTAGAGAATCTGAATACACATTTTTGCAAAGAACATATACAAATGGCCAATAGATACATGAAAAGATGCTTAACATCACTAATCATCAGGGAAATGGAAATCAAAAACTACAATAAGATACCGGCTCATACCTGTTACAATGATTATCGTCAAAAAGACAAGAAATGAGTTGGTGAGGATGTGAAGAAAAGGGAAGCCTTGTGTGCTGTTGGTGGGAATGTAAATTGGTGCAACCACTGTTGAAAACAGTATGGAGGTTTCTGAAAAACTGAGAAATATAACTATCATATGACCTAGCGATTCCACATCTGGGTATTTATCCAAAGGAAATGGAAATACTAACTCAGAAAGGTATCTGCATGCCCATGTTCATTGCATTATTTACAGTAGTTAAACATGAAAACAATCTAAAAGTCTATCAGTAGATGAATGAATAAAGTGTGATATATATATACAATGGAATATTATTGAGCCATAAAAAAAGAAATCTTGCCATTTATGACAACACTAATGGTCCTTAAGAGCATTACAACAAGTGAAATAAGTCAGAGAAAGACAAATACTACATAATGTCGCTTGTATGTGGAATCTAAAAAATTAAAATAAAATAAAATAACTTAGGGAACAAATTGGTAGATGCCAGTGGCAGGGCATGGTGGGGGAGTGAAAAGGTACAAACTTTCAGTTATAAAAGAAATAGGTCCTAAGGCTGTAATGTATAGCAAGGTGACTGCAGTTAATAACATTATATTGTATATTTCAAAGTTGCTAAGAGAGTAGATCTTAAAAGTTGCCATCCCTACTCAGCCATTAAAAAAATGAAATCCTACCATTTGCAACAACATGACTGGACCTAGAGGTTATTATGCTGAATGAAATAAGTCAGACAAAGATAAATATCATATGATTTTACTTAAAAGCAGAATCTAAAGAACAAAAAGAACAAATTAATCAAAAACAAACTCACAAATATAGAGGACAATCTGGTGATGGCCAGAGGGTATGGGAGGTTTAGGGGCTGGGGGAATGGGGTGAAGAGTTAACGAAGTACAAATTAGCAGTTGATAGATGGTCATGGGGATGGGGAGCACAGCATAGGGAATGCAGTCAGCATTAATGTAATGGCTAGGTGGAGAGCCAGAGGAGAGAAAGAGCAATTGGGGGATCATTTTATAAATTATATAAATGTCTAACCAATGTACTGTATACTCGAAACTAATAAAATAAAATTTTTTTTTTAAAGTTGCCATCCCAAGAAAAAAAATTAGACATGGGTGATGGATATTAACCAGAATTATTGTGGTGATCATTTTGCAATGTATACATATATTGAATCATTATGATGTACATCTGAAACTAAAATGTTGTCAATTATATCTCAATTGTTTAAAATTCTATAATTATTCTCACTTAATTCATGACAAGATTGTGAGCCAGCTACTAGGCTGGAGCCTCTACTTTTTAAGAAACTCAGAGACAAATGAAAAAACAGAGGGTAAACAAATCATGGAAATAGTAGGGTCCTTTCTAAATCAAAAGCATATACAAAGGTAATACAACAGAGGGTGACACTCTGCTAGGAGTGTCAGAGAAGGCATCACAGAAAGCTGTCTCAACAGGAGTGTGCTAGAGGAAAAATGGCATTACAGCAGAAGGAAGAGGCACAGGTTTTGAAGTGTAGCAAACATTCGGGAAACTATATGCAGTTCAGTATTGCTGGAATAAGTCTGAGTAGGAGTGATTGGTGAGAGAGCTAGAGAAGTGTGCAGGATGTGTATCATGAAGGACCTTATGTTTCTAAATAAGTTTGAATTTTATTCCACAATTGAGACAGAACTGAAGAGTTCTAAGCAAGGGAGTTATGCATTTTAGAATAACTCTGGTAGCAACGGGAAAGACGGATTGAGATGGATTAAGTTGAGACTGGAAACTGTCACGGTTGTCTCTGAGAGATGATACAAGTCTGAATTTGGTCAGTGGGTAAGGAGATAATGTGACGGAGCCCAGAGATATTTATGAGGCAGGACTTGATACCTGTGAAAGATGAAGTGGAAAAAGAAATCAAAAATGACCTTGGGTTTCTCTAAAGGGAGAAGAGAAAATTGCCTCAGAAGGAGAAAGGCACAAAAGTGAGAGACACCTGCTAAAGAAAGAATGAATTCTCTTGTCCCATCCCCAAAAGAACTTTTTCTTTTCCCTAAAATCATTGAAATAAATTCCTACACAAGCACTTTAAATTAAATTATAAAGATGAAAAAAACTAGTACGTTAAAATCTTTGCTACGATTTTACTTATTTTTAAACGAGCACAATTAGATAAAACTACTTGGTCTTTCACCTCTAGGCGTGTATCTGCCTAAAGGAATCATACAGGCTTCATTTTTCTTGAACAGTTAAAAAATGTTTCCATTTTTAAATGGAAATAATAATCTAATTTGGGAATATTTCCTTTTCTCAAATAGTCAATTATATAAGTATTTTTTAAAGTGATGATAGAAAAGTCAGCCACATTATCCTTGTGGTAACCATTTCTCAGACTTACAACACAACCACATCCCAACTGGATGTTCAGTCTCTGAAAAGAAGCCACCCTCCTCAGCATCTAATTTCCTTCTAAAAAACCTATGCCAGAGACCTGACTGGCTAAGTGAAGAAAAGAATAAATACAGCTATTCAAATTAAAGCCAAGTAATCCACTTGCTTGCAATTGAAGCAAGAGGATTTTCCTATTGAACTATCAAGATAATTACCAATCTCGGCTTTAATTATCCCAGTGAAGAACTAATCTGAGAAAAGAAAAAAAAAAAAGCTCTTAGAAATTTGGAAAGTAGTTTCTTGCACATTTTGTAACTTTGAGAGGAAGACTTTGCAATCCAAGTAGTACTTTCAGTAACCCTGAAGGGAGAGCAGTACAAGAAAGGAGGAACTGTGCGATGGCAAATAGTGAGAGCCATCTAACCTCTGAATAGTTTCTGGTCAGAGCAATCAGGAATAAAACAGAATATGTCCTATATTTTATTTAATTTATTTAATTAATTTATTTAATTTTTATTGTCATTTCTTTGTTGGAACTTGTTATACTGAATTATATATATTTCAACCAAAAATAATTCATTTTCTTTGAACTTTGGTCTCACCTTTAGCTTAATTCTGGAAACATGCCATATTTTGGTTGTCTCAAATGGATGACTGTTTTTAAGCTACTGATTATAGCTATTTTATTTACTCATTTATAAAACTGTTTGAATGTTTGCCAGAAAAACCCATGAATGATCTTTACTGAGGAAAGATTCAATAAAGTTAAGAAAATTACATCAACTTACAAGAAATAAATGAGCAAAGTGGTTAAGTCTATGATGACACCTGTAGTAGACACCTCATGTGATCACTGTCCAATGTCCAACTCAGAAGAATTGAGTTTTACCTGGAATAATCTTCAACACATGCAGTGGGTACCCAGTGGCTTCATCTGTATAATGACTCTGACTTCTGTTCTGTAACTGACTTATCCAGAAGGGTTTATCTGATCCAACCTTGGTCACTCAGATTCCTTCTCTCAATAACTTAAATTTTGAATTGAGACATAAAGAGACCAGTTTTATAAACTGGATCAGATCAATGATACTACTCTTAAACTGAGTCTGTGAACTGTGTTTGAGACCTCCAGTTGTCCTTTCTCTTACCCTTTCTCAGTATATGTTTTAATATTTTTCTTGAATTCTGTGAGTTATCCTAATATCCTGTCAATAAATTTATATTTTGGCTTAGACGACCTAGAATTGACTCTAGTTTCTTGCAACAAAAATATTGCAGTGGAAGAAAAAGGGGGAGAACATTGAAGGGATGTTTTTAAATTACCAGAAATTTGAAAGTAGAAATACACTGATTTAAACAAGGCTGAGAATAAAATCTTAGATTGTAAGTCTTCAGGGAATTTATTCTTTAAATATTTCCTTTAACAAACTCTTTTGTAAATAGTAAATTCTGTTCTGCTGTGATCTAAACAGCCCATTTTTATAATGACAGCATTTCATTAACCTAAAAAGTGTCTTTTAAGCCAATTTGTGATTATTAGAACTGTTGAAAAGTAGAAGAAACATATTTTATTTGGCAACTATATAATAAATAAATAATTTACATTCTCCCTGAGAGGAGAGAGAGGAATAATTTTAGTAACTTTACGTGTTTCAGAGTAACATCAATCTAGATTTAGAGAAATGGCTTTTATTTATAGGAAATAGTTTGCTATGTTTGACCCACATAAGACCAAGCTTTCCAAACTGTTAAACCTGAACACTATTGTCTCAATTAGGGAAAATGTGGGAAAATAACTCACATCAGTGAATTTTGGTTGTATATGTTGCTAAGATATTTACTTACCTTTATTCATCCATCTACTTACTCTGCAACTACTTATTGCATACTTGTTATATGTTAGTCTCTGTACTACTACCTAGGATTCATCAGTTAAGAAATAGACAAAGATCTCTCTGCTCTTGAGATGCTTACATTCTAAGTTTTAGAATGGGTTTGCTTTCAGAAGTTGTTAATTCAGCTTATTTCTGTTGGCTTTTAGTCAATTTGAAGCCCACGCAAATTGTTTTTAGGATACAGTTAGCATGTGTGGGAGAGACTGATCTTGGACAAACAAAATGTCCACTATACAGACATCAAAAAATTATTTAAAATCTTTGTAATTTTGTGTTGGAATTAATTGAGTTGTAGAACAGTGTAGATATTTTGATTTGGGTTAAAAAAGGAAATTAATATGGCAAGTTAAGGAATATAAGAAATTTGTGAACATATAAGCATATTTATATATGCCAAATAAATATATAAATTTGCCACACATATATATACACACATATACATTATATTGTACAAATGTTCTTCATTAGCTAAAAGATAATTTAGACAACAGATGAACAGAAGCAGTTTATTACTTTTATAAGTTAAAGTATCAATCTGTAATCCAATAATGAATTCAATAGTCATAAAGAAATTAAATTGATTTTTAAAACTAAGAGCATTGTCACAGTCAACTGATTACTGATGGCTGTTTGCATTTCACAAATATTACTCCTGCTTGAGAGTCTATACATCCCATGCTGTTGCTGGTTCAGCTATAGACTTAAACTGTGTGTCAGGTTGGATGCTACAGACCTTAACTTTAGTTATTGGATATGGGCAGTTTGTGAAAACTCTAAGAACTGGCTTACTTACTGTTCTCTCTCCCTTCTGAAAACTTCATTTTCTTGTTGACCTGGTAGACAAATTCAATTTTTACTGCTGATAAGCAAAATATTTAGAGCTGTAGTTTTAAAACAGTTATTTTTTTTCAGGGATTCTACAAGGTTGTGCAGAGAAAGAAAGATAACCATAATCAGGCTGCTTCCCACATCCGTAAATAACTTCTAAGCGGAAGAAAACTCAGCACTTTTCCCCTTATGTAACCACATGCCCATATGAGTGTGCTGGCTCCCATCATCTGGCAGTGTACTACTTTTGTTTAACCTGTGTATAAAAGACACCGCCACCATGCAGCGGGGTGCCATGCCCTTGCTGGAGAACTGCCCTGTGAGGTGGGCTGTGCCCTTGCTGAAATAAAGAGCTATATCGCAGTTGCCTTTTGCTCCTCGCATATTCTTCCAACTGACAGAGTCTCTTACCCCTTACCTCGGAATCGTGAATCCGCGGCAACACAAAAGTCAAAACTGTTACCACAATAATACTTAGACTTTTCTTTGCCCCATTACCTCCAAAGGCTACATGATGTGATGGCATGTTAACATGTGATGAGTTTATTATGATTTTAAAATAAATTAGTAAATTAATACATATTTAAATATTTCTTCAGTTTTAATTTCTATCATGGTAATAATCAAATGATAGAAGCCATATAAACAAAAGCTCGTTAGGATCCTCCATAATCTTTAAGAGAGTAAAGAGATCATGTGACCAAAAAATACTGTAGTGTAAAGTAATCTAAACAGTTATTTGAAGGAATTTGTGCTCATAGATTTATATTCATAGAATTATATTACTCACTTGTTTGGCTATTTAGACATTATTATTATTTTGGTCTTATATAGTTGCCATAAACTTGTGCTATATTAGTGTGATAATAAAATGCTATACAAGGTGTTTTTTTAAGTGTCTTTATCAAAATAGTACATGATCCTTGTGACACATATTTACAATTGATATCACTTGCTGTTGCATTATGGAATAATTGATTTGCCAACTTGAGGCTTTAAATTATTGTGAATTCTTCATTATAGATTATAATGTACCTTATAATCAATAATTATGAATCATTCTAAACAATAAATAAATGACAATAAATTTTCAGGTCTTCAAATTATCACAAATCTTTTCTGTAGTTTAGACATTTATCTTGGTTTATTTGGATTATAATACTATGTATCTATATATCTTCTCAAATTAAGTGACATTTACCTCATTTAGGAATCTTTGCAAAAATGAGTAAGATTCTTCAAAACATACTGGTGAATGTAATTTCAGTTAAATTTAGGTAATGAGTATAGCAACATGTATATAAAGCACTCATATAACTCAACAACATAAAACAATCCAATTAAAAAATGGGCAGAAGACCTGAACAGATCTTTCTCCAAAGAGGAAATACAGATGGCTAATAGATAGACACATGAAAAGATGCTCAAGGTCGCTAATCATCAGAGAAATGCAAATTAAAACCACAAAGAGATATCACTTCACACCTGTCAGAATGGCTATCAACAATAAATCAAAAATCAACAAGTGCTGACAAGGATGTGGAGAAAAGGGAACCCTCATACATTGTTGGTAGGATTGCAAATTGGTACAGCCACTATAGAAAACAGTCTAGAGATTTCTCAAAAAATTAAAAATGGATATACCTTTTGACCCAGTAATTGCACTTCTGGGTATTTATCCAAAGAAAACCAAAACAATAATTAATAAAAATCTATGCACCCCAATACTCATGGCAGCATAATTTCCAATAGCCAAGATATGGAAGCAACTTGAATGCCTATTAATAGATGATTGGATAAAGAAATTATGGTTCATATATACAATGGAACATTACTCAGCCATTTAAAAAAATGAAACCTATCATCTGCAATGACATAGATGGACCTAGAGGTGATTATGCTGAGTGAAATAAGTCAGACAAAGATAAATACCATATGATTTCACTTATATGTGGACTCTAAGGAACAAAAACTATTCAAAAACAAACTCACAAATATAGTGGACAATTTGGTGACGGATAGAGGGGAGGCGGGTTGGGGGACTGGGAGAATGGGGTGAAGGATTAAAAAAGTACAAATTAGCAGTTGATAGATGATCACGGAGATGGGGAGCATGACATAAGGAATTCAGTTAGCATTAATATGTTTGCTAAGTGGAGGACCAGGGGAGGGAGGGAACAATTGGGAGGATCGTCTTATGAACTATACAATTATCTAACCAATGTACTGTATACTTGAAACTAATTTAAATAAATAAATTTTTAAAAATAAATAAAAATATGTACAATAAAAAATGTTAAGCATTTTTATATCATTTCTAAATACTAGAGAGTCAATATATTTGTGGTTTAATAAAATAACATATCCAAAAAAAATCATTACTGGCTTTCTCACATTACTGCATTCATATAAATTTAAATACTGATGTTAATCCAAAACGATAATCCCCGTCTAGTAAATTAGGTTATTGTAAGACCATAAGACTAAATCAACTCTTCGAGATCATATAATTTAGACTTTAAGCATCAGGGGTAGTTATTTCAAAAGTTCAAGGACAAACACAAAATTATGGATATAGAATTCAGAAGAGAAGATGCTCTAGATCACTATGTGTGGTGATCAAAAAGAGAAAAAGAACATGCAGGCATAAATAATGGAAAGAAACTGGTTTGTACTCTGAGATGAGTTAAGCAAATAGAATGGAAAGATTTAATTCATTCTTTTACTCATTCCTATATTCTTTCAACCAATCAATTGATCAATCAATAGACAGGGTAACAGGTGACTTTGGCTACATAGAACTGATTCATTTTGATTTCATTGCTGACACCAGAACTCCCAGCAAAGAAAGAGTAACAATTCAGATCCTCCTCCCCATAAGTCTTTTATATGTAATAATGTATTCATCTTTAACTTTATGGGTTTGTAAATGATAAAGAAATAAAGTACATTATTGAGACCAAACTGATGGTTTTTATCTTAAATTTAAGAGATCTATAGGGATGAAAGATACCAAAGGAGCAATGTCAATCTTAGAGATTTTCAAATTAACCACCTCGAACCAAAATTTTATGACTGGCATTTACATTCTATCTTTGAAAAGTAAATTTAGAACTTAATCTGGTTTTATTTGGAGCTCAGAAATGTCAATTATATCACCTAAATGTGTGAGTCTGAGCCAAAGTGAAACATTTTGATTTAAAATCTAATCCTTTGTACTAAGTGGGTATTTCCCAAATGACTGTCCATAGGCCAGTGAGGCTCTGATGAAGTTTCTATTCATCTGCAGTAAAATGAGAAAAATAAGGGCAATGCAGCAAGTTTTTCAAAAAACTAAACATTTAATTTTATATGTATTTAGAATAGATATAATATAAATATCTATTATATCTATAAATCTAATATGAATATCTACATATCTTATAATAATATCTTAAAAATCTGTTTCTAACTACTTATGTTGTGACTAATTTTTTGGAAAAATTTATTATACACTAAATAATAACATTATAATAAATGCATATTAAATACAATTAAGATATAACCCTAAATCACCTAAAAATTTAAAAATCAGTAAAATAATTATAGCAGTCTGGGCACAGCCAGGAGGCAGAAACCACACTAGTTATCCAAACAGAGTGAATTAAAAATAAAGACTTGATATCTGGAAGAGTGATAAAAGAATTCTAAGATATCACAGAGATAGTAGGAGCAGGGAATAGCTAGCACTACCCTTAGGGTTGGGGGAACAAGGAAAGAGGTTAGAAACGTAGAGGAGGGATCTCATGGGGACTCGAACTTCTGAGGAAGGGATGTGCTCTCGTGGTGCTTATGCTGGGGGCTGGAGGGGTAGTACACGATGATTCTCTTTCTGCAAGTGTTGGAAAACCTACAAACCAGTAGCAGTTAACACTATGGGAAGAAACTGCAGCTGCTTTGTGATGTGTTGCTGGGCTGATGCTCACAGGGACAAAAAGAAGGCAGGAAGAAAACTGGAAGCCAAAAGGATGAAGCAAATCTCTTCTTTCTCCTTCAGTGCCCAGGCTCCTTCTAATACCCCCTACTAACAGAGTCTAATGGGGAGCTAGGCGATAGTGCATAAATGGCATCACAAAGCAGAAGGTAGAAGAGCTTAAGAACTTAAAGTTGGTCTTAATTTATTAAAATTTCATTTATTTATAAAATATCACATAGTGACATAATTTGTAGAAACTTTATGAGGATTCCAATGATCCTATTTTTAATGTGATTAATAAGGATAAAGATATTTAGAGCACTTTGTCGTCTTCAAAACATTCTCAAATACAGTCTCATTTGATTCTCAAAAAGCAGATGATCTGAAATATTCCTAGATTTTTGTTGATAACTCCACTTCTCAGGAAACAGAGTAACCTGGCTATTCTGAACCTAATTCTAACAAAGAGATTGATTAGAGAAATGAAGTTTCAGAGACCTTGGGGGAAAGCAAACATACCATCTGTCAGCACCAAGCTAATAAAGAAGGGAAGTTTCGGTGGTGAGACACCCAGTTGAAAGAATGCACAAGGAGTTGACGTGAGAATGAAACGGCAGGCACCAACTGTATTGCAGGGAGCGCACGCTTCCACGCTAGGGGACCTCATGGACTTTATATATATCAGAGAACAATAATGGCATTCTGCCACACATACATAATAAACAATAAGCTGAGTCATACTTGCATAAGTTAGGCACAGGCGCCTTACTGTATTAATGTAACACTTTAAATCCGGAGTCCTATCCTTAGTCGCGAGCCTGGACCACAGCCAGACCTGGGACCCGCACTCCACCCCTACAGGGTTGTGGTGCGAGATCTGGCCCAGAGGGCACTACCTTGGGCCCACGATCCACAACAACAATATATAGAACAACAAAATACTACAAGGCTACAGGCTACAAGGGCTAGGACGGCTACTGTCCACCTCCAGGAGGACTCCAAGGAATTCCACCAAGTTGTCAAGGGGTCTTCTCCCAGGGCATGGATGGCTTGGACTTCAGCATCCATTTCTTGGAGAGCTACCTGTGCCTGCTCGGCATGATCACGAATATAGACACAACATTCTACATGTGTCACCCTGGGCAACAGTTAGAAGGTCAAGGGCCATGCAGTTTTGCAGAACTACTTTCCGCATTTGCATGGTTTCATCCATTAAAAGGGTTATAGCCTGACGCATAGCATTCAATGCCTGTGCGGTGTGCTGGGCTAAAGCTTCTACCTGCAATTCTACACCTCTGGATCCCACCCCTGGAATGAATAACGCCAGGGGGTAGAACCACGTGCTGCCCATTTCTGCCAGTGCCAGTGGTGATATACGGGATCCCAATTACGAGGCAATTGTGGTAAGGTGGATAATATGCGTCCAGCTAAATAGGGACATCCCCAGGTACAAAGGCCAGTCCAATCAGTGGGCAAGTAGGGCCAGCCGTAGTGCCTGCAGACCCAGAAATACCCTGCAGGTAGCCAGTCAGTAGGCACTGCACCAACATAACGTCATCCATCCCACCAGACCTTGGAAATATTAGCAAGTGTGATGTTAGCACACAGCTCGGGGGGTAGTCACCCCATGATACAGTTAGGCACATATTTTACTTGCCCTATGCCGTGAAAGGCCTGCTCCTGCAATTCCATATGTTCTCCCGCCAGCCATTCCCACCCATTGGAAATGGCATAGCCTATGAGGGGCAAGGAGTTGCATTGATCACGACAGAGCAGCACTTCTACAGCCCGCAGTAGCTAGTCCCATTCAGGTGTAGTGTTCCATGTCCAATTCTCAGCCATAGCCAGAGTCATGTGCCACAGCAATCCCTCGGCTGCTTCCACTGGTAGTTCAGTACACACCCAGAAGCGGGAAACATTGTAGCCCAGGACATGACACAGTTCTCTGCTGTCAGCCTGGGCAATAGGATAGAGCAGACAAAGGGACCATTGGGGGCAAGTCCTGTCCTTCAGGGAGGATGCAAGCCACCTGCCCAACTTGAGATAGAAGAGTGGCTGGGAGAGGAGCTGCCCCTGGCCTGTGGTACCAGACAGTTTCTCCAAGGGTAGCAGGCCAGGCGGGTCTCCACCAGCATCACAGTATAGAGAGGAATGGGCCAGAGGCTAAGGACAAAACTACCCGTTAACAGTGAACCCTCCGCCGTCATCAGGAGTGACACTCGCAAGGGTGTGGGCCAAATGCAAATGCAGGGTTCTACTCACAACCCACTGCGTAAGCCCTGTCCCCAGGGCTCCACCAGGGCCACCCATGGCTCTTGTATTACCTGTATAGTCCAGGGCCATGACCATGTGGCCTGTTTATCTGCTGCCAAAGGTTCTGGGGCTGGCAAGAGCAAAGCTCCCTGGTTGGCCCAGGGCAAGTACTATTAAGCAGCAGTGCCCAGGCACTGCTTAATAGCCCACGGCAAGCCTGCTACAACCTGGTCAAGGGGGGACAACCACGTTTGCCAGGGCTGCTCATTCAGAAGGCGTACAGCCTATGGGAGGTTAGTATACCAACAGCGCCAGCCCGGGCCCAAGGTGCACAGTTTATCCTTCAGCAAGCCATTGAACTGCTCTACCATTCCAATTGCCTATGGGAGTTAAGGAACATGTAACTGCCACCGCACATCATTGGTGCGGGCCCAGGTCTGCACCTCCTATCCAGTAAAATGAGTGCCTCTGTCACTGGAGATTAATAAGGGCCTGCCATAGGCCACCAAGAGGTGCTCCAAAGCAGTTGCAGTATGAAGTTGATCAGCAGCTGCCATTGGCCATGCAAACCCTAGACCGGTAGCCATGTCCACACCTGTGAACATATAGCACTGTCCCCAGTCTGTGGGCAAAGGCCCTAGGTAGTCCACTTGCCATTCCTGGGCACCACCCCTGGGATACTCTTTACCTGCCATCTCTCTGGGTGCTGCTCAGCACACCAGGGGCATTGTGACACTGCAACTTGTGCTTGTGTCTGGGTCAATGATAGCCCCCATCGCTTTGTTACTTTTCCATGGCCCCTACATTCCCCAGTTTTTGGTGGAGACAGGGGCCAATGTCCGCAGGAACTGGTGGTACATGGGCGGAGCAGACTCATGCCAGTGCATCAGCTGCATCATTGCCCGAGGCCTGTAACAGTCGATGGCCGGGAACATGGTATATAGTGGCCCCCTGTTGAAGACCTCACTTCCAGAGGTCTTTCCACAACCTCCGGCCCCATAGGGGATAGTGGCCTATCATCCACTCCTGGACAGCCCACCAGGGCAGCCACAGAGTTAGACCTCAAGACACAGCCCAACTGTCTGTGCAGACGTGCACTGGTTCATTCATGAGAACCAACCACGCAGCACGAAGCTCCACCCATTGGCTGAATTGGCCAGCATGTCTCATACCAAAGGGTTTCTGTGGACAGCTATAATGCCATGATAGCCCATGTCGGGGGCTGCCCGTGACATGAGCTGTCTGTATACTAGGCATCTTCAGGGATGGAGCTCGATCCTCTACAGAGGGACTCGGTACATCCTGCATCTCAGCATGTTCCGCCAGGATCTCTGCTTGAAACTGCACCGGTCCCAAAAGGGAATGCAGTTGACCTGACAGGGGGTTCACAGAGAACTGCGCCCACTGCTCCAGGTATGCCTCACACTTGGTCAGTGTAGGGGTTTGTGCAATTCCAGTATGGAAATCTTTACCCAAGACCACAGCCACCCGCCACGGAGTACGTGGATTGCATGGTTACAGGACTGGGGCCAGTGATGGCCTCACTGGCCAGAAGGGCTGCATATATAGCAGCCAGTTGCTTCTCTATCAGAGAATACCACGCTTCCACGCCTTTCCATAACTGGGACCAGAAGCCTATCGGCACCTTCCAGGAACCATGTTTGTGCCATAAGCTCCATCCAAACTCTGCATCATCCACCTGCACTGTAAGCAGAAATGGGAGGGCTGGATCTACTACACGTAGCGTTTTATAGCTTTAAAGGCCTCTTCTATCTCAGGGGTCCAATCCCATTGGGCACCCCATCACACTAGATGGTGCAGGGGTCATATCAAGGAGGCTATGAGGAATGAGGAATGAGGAATGAGGAACAAACACTCTCCAAAACTCCAGCAGTCCCAAATTGATATGGAGCTGCTTTACGGTTTCAGGTCGGGGATATGCCTGTATTTTATCAATTACCACCTCTAGCATTACTTTTGTCTTATCCGACCAGACAACTACCAAGAATTTGACAGAGAACCTAAGTGCCTGGACCTTGTCCTCGTTGACTGCCCAACCCCAGTTGTCGAGAGCTTCTCACAGGCTGATCACCACTGCTTCATGTTCTATAAGAGAATCAGAGGTTAGCATTATATCATCAATACACTGCGGACAGTCGTTTCCACGTGGCTAAATCTTGAGCCAAGAGACCACGGCACAAGGTAGGACTGTGCAGATAGCCCTGGGAAAGGACGAGGAATGTCCGCTGTCACCCTTTCCAGGTGAAGGCAAACTGTTCTTGAATTGGCGAAACTGTTGACTTTTTCTCTATGGCAATAGAGAAAAAGGTGTTTGCCAAGTCCACCACATAATGGTATTGTCCTAGTTCATGTGACAACTGGTCCATGATGTCCGTGACATTCGGTACAGTGGCATGCAGGGGCGGCATACTTTTTATTCAGCTCCTGATAGTCAACTGTCATGCACCAGGAGCCGTCAGGCTTCTTCACTGGCCACACGGAGTACTCGTATGGGCTATGAGTAGAAGAACGAATGAAATCAACTTCTTCCAGTTTCAGAATGGTGCATCCTATTTCCTCATGGCCACCCAGCAGGTGGTACGGCTTTGTATTCACTACCCAGGTAGCCTGGGGCAACATCAATGGGGCATGGTGTAGACATCCCCGGATAATAGTTTTCACCACGCAGATATGAAGG
This sequence comes from Pteropus alecto, assembly GCF_000325575.1. Taxonomy (NCBI): domain Eukaryota; kingdom Metazoa; phylum Chordata; class Mammalia; order Chiroptera; family Pteropodidae; genus Pteropus; species Pteropus alecto. The sequence goes on from NW_006436664.1 coordinate 2,465,536, forward strand.
CAAAATTCGCAAGCAGTGGTATTTACAGTCAAGCCTCGCAAAACATCAATCCCCAAAATGTACTCCTGCATGGGGGATATGTACACTTGGTACGTCGAAGCAGGCAATCTGCCAATACCCAATGTCTTAGGGACCTGCCACACACAAATGATTCGCCCTCCATAGGGTTGCAGTGGTTGCAGTGGGCCTGGAAAACTTGTCTGGATTCCCATAGAGCAGGGTTCTGTCAGCACCGATGTCCACAAGGGCTAATACCTTCTGCACATTGTATGGGTACCAATGTATAGTCAGTTCTATACGTGGCCTCTGGTCAACCATCTCTCCCACCAACCAGGTGTCCCAGCCAAATCCCTAATCAGGGAGATAATCTGCCAGCCGCATCTCACAGGTTGTGGCTTTCCCAGAAAATGGAGTGAACTGCTGGTCAGGGGGCAGCTGATTCCACAGCACTAGCAGCACTTCATTGGGTTGCTGCTCAATCTTTTCTGCTGCGACCCCTGCTGCAAGGAGTTCAAACCACATTTGACAGCTGCTCACTTTCACAGCTGATTGGGCAGGGCAGTGCCCTGCCCCTCTTTTTGGCCACACCTCTGTCAGTGCACTAGCTGCTTTGGGAGTGCAGGGGGTGGTACAGCATGCACTTGGGTGGAATATTTCTTGCATTTCATTTCCACATCCTCCAACCTTGCCAAGGCAGACGTTACCTCACGGATCCACCTATCCACATAAGGGGCTAGTAGTGCTGCCATGGTGCCAAAGGTACCAGCTGGGCCAGAAGTCAAGATCAAGTCCTTCAGATGGGTTGTAAATACCTCCTCATTGGGGCTAGTGTACGGGGTTCGAAACATCATCTGTCGCATGCCCATTTCCCAAATTATCTGGACCAGGTCTAAGTATGTGGTCCATCTGCTCACTGCCTCTGGCAGCTCTCTGGGGTCAGCCCACACTGTCCGTGCAGCAGATATGAGCCAGTTAATGAGGGAGCAGTTGCCTGCATCTCATGCT
>NW_006436664.1:2466551-2472253 GCF_000325575.1 Pteropus alecto
TGTTAGTGCCATTCTGGAGTGCAGCAGGGGTGTACTGGATCAAGGCAGAATGCTTTTTAGCCTGGGGGGCGCCGCTAGCTTGCTCCCCCGGGGCCAACGGCTGCTCTACTTCAACCTGCTGCCATATCACTGGCCGCACCTGCCCTTGTATCGCTGGTGGGCTCCCAGATTGGGACAATGGCAGTGACTCTTCAGGGCCCTGCAGCATGTATTCTGCTGCAGCCAGCTGCCTTTCCAGCACTTCATCCTGACGTTGCAATTGTTGCTCCTACTGAGCCTGGTCCTGAACCTCCAGGCTTGCCTGCCACAGCACCACCAGAAACATCCCGGCCACCAGACCTGCTGCCTCCCCATGAGCAGTTGAAACATTCGGCTCCAGCAACTCCAGGGCTTTCTGGTCATCCTTCAGATGCGGCTTCACTCCACCCCAATCCTCTAGGGAACATCGATGTAACCAGATATGCAGCCACAGGATACCACTGGGAGGCAGGGAGATGGTATCCTCCATCCAGGTATCCTCCACCCAGGCACTGTCTGGAGCGCTGGGGGCTGTATTCACCTCATCCTGCTGACTATGTCACATGTCAGCACCAAGCTGATCAAGAAGGAAAGGCTTCTGTGGTGAGACGCTCAGTTGAAAGAATGCACAAGGAGCCAACCCGGGAAGGAAATGGCAGGTACCAACTTTATTGTGGGGAGCATGTGCTTCCATGCTAGGGGACCACATGGGCTTTATATATGTCAGAGTTCAATAGTGGCATTCTGCCACACATGCATAATAAACAATAAGCTGGGTCGTATTTACATAAGTTAGGCACAGGCACCTTACTACATTAATGTAACACTTTAAATGTTGAGTCCTATCCTTAGTCGCGAGCCTGGATCACGGCCAGACCTGGGACGCACACCATCTCTCACTTTTGTGCCCATGCAGTCAGAAAGACTGGGACACTATAAGTTATGTTGCTCTCCAGTCTCTAAGCTACCTCTTCAAAATTTTTCTTTTCTTTTAATATCCTTTAACATTATCCTCTTCTTTGAAGCACCCACTGTTATATGTAACTACTATTCTCTCTGATTTCTCAACCACTCGTCCACATTCATTAAGATTTCAAGCATCTGGCTGAGGATCCTCCTTCATACCCCAAATATTGTCATATTTAGCTGATTAATCATACACATGGAGGATCCACTAAACATTAACTGCACAGTTGTCTGACCTAGACCCCTAAAACAAACTCTACTCCACTTTAGCAAGCCTCTCTCAGGAAATATCCAAAACTTTATCATTAGTCAGGACGGCTACATTTCTGAGATCCTGAACTCTGAAACTAAACTCCACCAAATTTCTCTAATCAGTTCACTCTTCTCAAGTCTTACCTATCAGTACACTGGACTCTCTACCCAATTTTTCAATGTCCCAGCCCCTTCCTTTTAATTATGTCTATTTTAACCAAGAGTTATACTTAATATTTATCAAGTGCTTACTCTACTAGGTACTATTCAAAGTGCTGTAAGGATATTACCTCATTTAATTCTCACAACACTCCTACAAAAGAGTTACTGCTACAATCTCATAATCAGTTATTTCTACAATTTTATAGCTGTACCTTAAATTTTTTTGACATTTCATAAAACTCGCCTAGCCAGTTGTGGGCATATTTTATCCTCTTTGATTTCCAGACTACCAAAAATAAATCACATAATTATAGAAAAAATTGCATGATTAAATTGACTGGCTCACATTACTAAGCTAGTATCCCTACACTACTCAGTAGCCCCTGTATCTACACATAAGATTCCTTTCCCACTTCTAGAGAAGAGTTCCAAAGCTATAAACCTCTGTTCAAGCTGCATTTTCTATTCTATTCTACTACTCTATTGTATTCTACTTTACTCTCTACTCTACTTTACTCCATTCTATTCTATCACCTTCATTCCAAATCTATGACCTTCTACTTCATTGAGAATATAGATATCATTAGGCATAATTTCCCTCTCATTTACCTCCAAATTTATCTCCAGGTGCTATTTCTCATTTCTTGTCTCCAGTCTCAAGGGAAGGAGGTTGCCTTGATTCTATCCCTTAGTTCCTACTTCAGGATCTCATTTCATTAGTCTCTCTTTTGTCATCAATCCTTCTTTCAACACATATTTGTTGAGCATCTACTATGTGCCAGGCACTGTTCTAGGAACATGAGATACATAAGTGAACAAAACAAAGATCCTTGCCCTTGAATAACCTACACTTTAGCTTCTCTACTGGTTCATTTGCTTTATATTTTCTTTAAATGATTAAATTTACCTCATCCTCCTACCTATCCACCTCTCTAAAAATTTGTCTGTTACTACCTCCCTCTCTTCTCTTCATCACTAAATTACTTAAAAGAGTACCCTCTGGGGATAGAGAAATAATATCTAAAGAATGAAACAAATGGCAAATAACCCCCGAGCAGAAAGAAATAAGCATTATGATGCCACAAAATAAAATGTCCATGAGCCACAGAGCTTCACATTGGTCTGTCTTCTTCCCAGTGCTACCTGCTTCTGTAGATTTGGAGGTAGACCAACATTCAGATAATGCACCTCCAGAAATGATGTGTGCTCAGAGGATGTAATTCAACACACCCAAACTGTAGATACCAGTTGATAGCAAACTCAGCTCACTTTTTTTTAACTACCAAGTAGCTGAAGGCCTGAACGAAAATTATAAGCCATGTTTGCAGGCCTCCAGCTTAAATCCAGCTTAAATTCTAAAAGGACAATTGAAAAAGTGCCAGTTTAAAATAGAGTAGGAAGTCAGATCAAAGAGGGTACATCCATAATTCTCTTAGGTAAACAGCAGGTCTCCAAAGATGAAAAAGAAATAAGGAAACTTGAATACTATTTTACTTTTTCCTTTTCTATTTGGATTCTTTTATTTATTTTTCTTATCTAAGTGCTCTGATTAGAACTTCTAGTTCTATGTTAAATAAAAATGATGAGAGTGGGCATCCTTGTCTCATTCCAGATCTTAGAGGAAATCATCATTGGTATTATTCTTGCTTTGGGTTTGTCATGTACGGCCTCTATTATATTGAAGTGTGCTTCCTCTCTATCCAGTTTGTTGGAAGTTTTTATCATAAGTGAATGTTCAATTTTGTCAAATCATTTTTCTGCATCTGAGATGATTGTATGATTTTTATCCTTCATTTTGTTGATTGTAGATGTTAAAACATTTTTGCATCCATGGAATAAATCCCATTTGATTACGGTGTATGTTACTTTTAATGTACTGGTACATTTAGATTAAGATTTTTGCATCTATATTCATCAGGAATATTGGCCTGTAATTTTCTTTTCTACCCTGGCTTTATTTCAGGGTAATGCTGGCCTCATAAAATGAATTGGAAGTGTTCCCTCCTTTTCTGTTTTTTGGAAAAGTTTGAAAAGGACTGGTATTAATTCTTTTTTAAATGTTTGATAGAACTCACCAATGAAGTCATCTGATGCTGATTTCTTCTTTGTTGAGAGGTTTTTGATTACTGATTTGATCTCTTACCAATAACTGGTCCATTCACGTTTTCTATTCATGATTCAGTTTTTGTTAGGTTGTGTATTTGTAGAAATTTATCCATTTATTCTAAATTGTCCAATCTGTTGGTGTATAATGGTTTATAGTATTCCCTTATGACCCTTTGTATTTCTGTAGCATCAGCTATAATGTCTCCTCTTTATTTCTGATTTTGAGTCCTCTCTTTTTCTTGGTGAATCTGGCTAAAGGTTTATCTTCTTTGTTTATTTTTTCAAAAACCAGATCTTAGTTTCATTGGTCTCTTCTATTGTGTTTTTAGTCTCTTTTTTATTTATTTCTGCTCTGATCTTTATTTCTTTCCTTCTAATAACTCTGGATTTCATTCGTCCTTCTTTTTCTAGCTCCTTGACATGTAAAGTTAGGTTGCTTGAGGTATTTCTTTTTAATGTGGGCATTTATCACTAAAAGTTTCCCTCTTAGAACTGTTTTTGTTACATCTCATAAATTTCGATATGTTGTGTTTCCTTCTGAATATCTGAAGATTTTTTTTATTTCCCTTCTGATTTCATCTTTGACTCATTGGTTGTTCAGTATCATATTTAATCTCCACATACTTGTGGATTTTTCAGTATTTTTCATGTAATTGATTTCTAGTTTCATATCATTGTTGTTGGAAAAGATGCTTGGTGTGATTTCAATCTTCTTAAATTTATTAAAACTTGTTTTATGGCCTAATATATGACCTACCATAATGTTCCATGAGCAAAAGAGAATGTTTATTCTGCTGTTATTGGTTGGAATGTTCTGTATATGTCTGTTAGGTCTCCATGATTTAACATATAGCTTAACTCCAATGTTTTCTTACTGATTTTCTATCTGGATGATCTATCCATTCTTGAACGTGAGTATTGAAGTCCCCTTTTATTATTGTATTGCTATTTCTCTCTTCGGCTCTGTTAATATTGGCTTTATATATTTAGGTGCTCCTATAAATGGGTGCATAGTATTTATACATTTTATATCCTCTTATATCCTTCTTTATCATTATATAATGCTCTTCTTTCTCTCTTGTTATAGTCATTGACTTAAAGTCTATTTTGTCTGATATAAGTATAGCTACCTCAGCTTTCTTTTGGTTTCCATTTGCATGAAATACTTTTTTCAGCCCTTCACTTTAATTCTATACATGTGTGTCCTTAAAGCTGAAGTGAGTATCAGGTAGGCAGCATGCAGTTGAATCTTTGTTATGTCTTTTAATCCATTAAGCTACTCCATGCCTTTTAATTGGAGAATTTTGTCCATTTACATTTTAAGTAATCAGTTATAGGTGCAGATTAACTGTTGTGATTTTGTTAAATATTTTGTAGAGGCTTTTTGTAATTCCTGCCCTTTCTCCTTCTCTTGCTTTGTTCCTTTGTGATTTTGTGATTTTCTATAATTTCTCTTTATCTTTAGTGTATCTACTATAGGTTTTCACTTTGTGTTTACCATGAGGCTTACATAAAACATTTTGTATTTATAAGTCTATTTTAAGTTGATAACTTCAGATGCATACAAAAGGTCTATATTTCTATACCCCCATTTTGTTTTTGACATCACAATTTACATCTTTTTATATTGTGTTCCATTAACAAATTATTATAGCTATTTAATACTTTTGTCTTTTGACCTTCATACTAGAGTTATAAGTGATTTACCCACCACCATTACAATATTAGAACACTCTGGTTAACTATATACCTTTACCAGTCACTTTTATACTTCATACATTTTTATGTTACTAATTAGCATCCTTTTATTTCAGCTTGAAGAAGTTCCTTTAAACATTTCCTATAAGTCTGGCCTATTAGTGATAAACTTCAGGCTTTGCTTGTCAACAAGATTTTATTGTCAAGAGACTTTCCTTCAACTCTGAAGGACACCTTTGCCAGATAGAGTATTTTTGGTTGGCAGATTTTTTTTTCTTTCAGCACTTCGAATGTATCATCATATTCCCTTCTGGCCTGCAAATTTTCTGCTGAAAAAACTGTTTATGGTCTTATGAGGGTTCCCTTGTATGTACGACTGCTTTTATTATCCTCTTCTTGTCATTAACTTTTGACAATTTAATTATAATGTGCATTGGTGTGGGTCTCCTTAGATTTATCTTTTCTACTACTCTTGGGCTTCCTATACCTGGATGTCTGTT
>NW_006436664.1:2472282-2491734 GCF_000325575.1 Pteropus alecto
GTTAGAAAATTTTTCATCCAATATTTCTTCTAATAAGCTTTCTGTTCCTTTCTTCTTTTCAGACCCCTATAATGTATATGTTGGGCCACCTGATAGTATCCCATAAGTCTCTTAAGCTATCTTCACTCTTTTTCATTTTTTTCCCTTTTGTTTCTCTGGTTGGATGATTTCCACTATCCTGTCTTTGATTTTGCTGATCCTTTCTTCTGATTGTTTTAGTCTGTTTTTGACCCAATCTTTTGAATTTTTCAATTATTTTATTCTTCAGCTCTTTGATTTCCATAATTTTTATATTTTCTATATCTTTTCTGAAATTCTCACTTTATTTATGCATTGCTCTCCTGACCTCAGTAAGCCTCCTTATGACCATTATTTTGACTTTTCTTACCAGGTAAAGCTCTTTCTTTCCATTTCATCAAGATCTGTTTCTGGAGATTTATCGTGTTCTTTTGTTTGGAATATATTCTTTGATTTTTTTTTCATTTTTCTTGACTGCTTTTGTTTTCTGAACATTAGATAAAACAACCACCTCTCCCAGTCTTGATAGAAAGGTCTCATGTAGGAAATGAATCTCATCAATCAATTCAGCCCAAGCTCCTGGCTGCCTCTCAAATCTCTGTGATTGTCCAAGCCACCATCTTTGTTCTTAGTGAGTTCCAGTAGGTAAAGGTGTCAAGATCCGCCTATGCCCTGAAGGGGAGGATTGCAGTCAGCACCAAATGCAAGATAATTAGAACATGAATTCTCAGATAGCAGCTGGAAAAGTATGTAGTTAAGCCCTTTCTAGGGATAAAATGGGTAATGAGCACTTTGGCCTGCTCCCTTTGTGCTGAGCCCAGTGTATAGCCACAGAGGGGTGTTCTTGCACCCATTCAAAAATGATTTGTTTTCTATAGTTCTGTGGGACTCATGAACGCAAGCACTGTTGGCTATCAGAGCTAGATGGTTTGGAGGCCTGTCCCCCAAGCTGCATCCACAAAAGCTGGGTCCCTAGACAAGTGTACAAGCTCCTTCCAGAGAGATTGTGGCAATTAGATTTTATCATTGTAGTGATATAGGAGAAGGCAAGCAAAATGTCCAACAGCTTCCCTGATCTCCAGGAGATATCATAGCCAGCCTCTCTATGTATACTGAATTCCTGATGGCAGCAGATTATAAAGTATGCATCGACTCCTTTCAGGAAAAACTGTAAGATGGGCAATTTTGCCCACTCCCTCTGTGCTGAACCCTGGGTATATAACCACAGTAAGTGCCCACATGCTCTCAATCTTTAGAAACTGCTTGTTTGCTACAGTCCTGTGGGACTCGTGAATGCAAGCCTCAATGGCTATCAAAGCCAGGTCATCAGGGTCCTGTCCCTCAGGCAAGAGCTACAAAAGCTGAGGTGCCAGACATGCACACAAGCTCTTTCCAGGGAGATACTGGTGACTTGGTTTTATTGTTGGAGCAAGCCAGAGGAAGAAGTTAGAAGTGCCCTCCACTGGCTGTTTAATGCTCCAAGTAGGATCGCAGCTAGCTCTTAGATGCGTGCTAAAATTATAAGCCATATTCCCAGGAAGCAGCTTGTAAAGTATACACTTATACCCCTTCAGGGGAAGACTGGGAGATGGGCATTTTTACAGGCTCCTTCTTCTCTGAGCCCTGCGAAGACAGCGGTGTCATGTGCTTGCACATCCATTAAAATTGCTTGTTTGCAATAGTCTTAAGGGTCTTGTGGACACAAGCCATGTCGACTTTCAGAGCTAGGTATCTGGGGGGCCCATCCCTCAAGTGAAAGTCTTAAAACAGAGTGCTAGATGTGCACTCCAAACTCTGCTCCTCAGAGAAACTGGGAGCTGGGAGTTCCCCCTCAATTGCACTCTGCTGGGGGTAGGGTTTATAACACCAGTGTGTCTCAGCCTTCCCTACCTGTTTTGATGTTTTCTCATTTGCCCAATGTGTAGTTGTTCAGCTAGTTTTTAGGTTTCTTTCAGATAGAATTTCTCTAGGTGTAGCTGTACATTTGTGTACCCATGGGAGAAGGCATGTTCAAGAGACTCCTATGTCACCATCTTGGTCAAATCTCCAAATGTTAGATATTTCTAGTAGGTTCTATGAAATGGCTCACTCAGTAGATTTCTAACCCTTCTTATAACATGTTGAAGCTAAAAAGCTAAAAACTATTTCTCAATCCCTTGCACCTAGAGTTCTAAATTTTATTTAAGTTCCTAAAATCAGATGCTAAATTTGGCTTTGTTATCTATTTTTCTTGATATGGTTTGGAACAGCAGTGGCAAAGTCTGTAACAGCTACTTCCGAAGCATCTTCCTAACCTGACAGGCTATTTTTGATCATAGCAGAGGTTCCGGAGCTAATAACTGTGGTGGTGTCTTTCTGATACTATAGCTTCTGATTGTGGCAAAGGCGACAATCCTTTGACAACCAGTGTGTCTTTGGAAACATTCCTGGAAGTTCAACCTAGAACCTGTAAGAGCATTAAATATTCTGTAATGAATCTCTTTCTGCTTAAACTGAAGTTTAATTCTCCACAACAATGATCAAAATACCATTAATATTATTTTTTCTGGAGAAAATTTCCATTTTGAAAGAAAAAGATTTGTGACCAAGAAGGAAATTCAGAAACAGATTTCTCTCTTCATATTTGACCTGAGTCAGTGAAACGGGAGCTACACTCATAAACAGGGCAAGCAGTAGTCTGTAATGGGCTTCGGTGGGCATATGGCATGTTGAAATTTGGTGTAGCATTTAAAAAGGTATCTGAATTCCTCGACTACAACAGTTTAGTAAAATATCATGCCACTGTTTTGCTATATAATCCCTTCCATGAGTATGTATCATGACTTTTCCAAATAAACACCTTCAAAAAGCAGTAATTACTCATCTGCATGCACCTGCAGGCCCTGAAAAGGAGGAGCACTGGGTATGAAATCCAACAGGAGGCACGAGAGAACTCATAATCCAGGTCTCTTTACTGATGGGACCTCAAAGCTGTTCTGTCTGAATTAAGCTGCCTTTCTTTCTTTCTTCACTACTGTGCCCTTGAGAAGCTCTCAGTATTATAACCCCCTACCTTTAACCTTACTTCAAGTAGTGACAGGAATAGCTGAGAAAGATGTGCGATGTTCTCCATGGCTTTGACTTCTATTGACCTCATGATCATTTCCTAGGTGAACAAGCAATAGCCATAAAATAGACCCAGTAAATTTTCTGGCAGATAGTCTGGTGACAACAAATATTTATTGAGTGCCAAAGGCATAAGCATTCCAGGTAGTTGAGATACATATCAAAAAATAGACCTAGTTCCTGTTCAACTCATAGGCACTGGCCATTTCACTTCTGAGTGTTTCTGCTTACTTGTAATGTCACGGAGATGAAACTGAAACAACCAAGAGCACAGGTGCAGACAGACTTGAATCTGTGTTTCAGCATCCATAAAACAAAACTCACCTATAAATCCCTTATACTATAATATGTAATTTTGTTCCGATAGTTTACTCAGACCTGGAAAACTCTAGAATTTAACCATTTTATATACCTTGTGTTTGGAAAAACTAACAATCAAATATATCCTCTATATATTGACAGGGGTTTGGTATATGCATGTTAAAATGTCTAGGAGTGAAGTATACTGATGCCTGCAACTTACTTTGAAAAAAACAGAAACCCAGGATTTTGCATTTGTCAAAATTTATCTAATGGTACTTAAGATTTAGATTTCACTATTATATAAATTTTACCTTAAAAAAATTAAAAACAAATATTAAACTCAAGATAGTTACATGCATGCTAAAATGTCTAGGAGTGAAGTACACTTATGCCTGCTAATTTGAAATGCATAAAAAATGCATAGAAATGCATAGAAAGCAAAAATAACACAATGTTAACATCATAGATAGATTCAACAATCTAATTTTCTGTATATTGAAATTTTTCATAATAAAAGGTTGGGGGGGGGCGGGATTTTCCCCTATAGCAGATCAATCACAATTTATGAATTGGCACTAACCCTGGGACCATGCTGAGATGCACAAAGAACCCTAAGGGGAGAGGGCGGTATAAAATATCAATAGCAGATAATGCAAATATGATAGATCAGGGGAGAAACTGGGATTTATTTTCTAGGCACATGGGAGATGGAAGGTGGAGTAAAGAACACTAAAAAGCTCATTAATAACAACACCCTGGTAAGGAAAATCCTGCAATTGAAAACCACGACGGAAGTTTTGTTTTTTAACTATCTGCAGGGCACGTTTTTTAAAACATTTTTATTACACTAAAAATAGATTGTTTTGCTTTCTGTTTCAGGGTAATCAACTGCTACCACTATCTCCTAGGGAGTAGAGATCACAGTGAATGAAGGGCCCTCTACTGTAGAGCACCTTGGTGGATTTAGGGGAGGAGGAGAGACAGAGAAAAAGAGGGAAAGGGAACCAGAGGAATTGGAAGGAGATAGTGAGGAAGGAGAATTTGAAGTTTCAGGGCCAAGAAGAGAAAAAAAGGAGCCAACCAGAAGAAAAACTGAAACAAAAGAATTTAGTAAAACCACGGTAATGGGTAGCCAAAGGACATTTTGAAACCTGAGAGGCTGCCTGATTCATTGAAGGTCATTTGCAACATTGCTGTGCAAACTCTGCTGCTATCCTTTCCCCAATCTTCACTAAAGGCTCTTAAACTCATTAATGTTTTATGTGAATGTGCTTTTAGTTGACATCAGGCAGGGAGCTCAGTTTTTTTTTCTGGGTCAATGTAGTACAGAAATCTTGAGGGCTTCAGACTCCACAGGCCTTGGAATGAGAGGTGTCCAAGTCAATTTTTTATTGAAAATCTCTGGGACTCAGGATAAATGGAAGGAGGAGGCATTCAGACATTGGCTTATTCAAGGAAAAGCTGCCTGCACAGAAAAGATTTTCAAACTCACTTTTTCTCATCCATTTTTAACTCAGAACCCTCATTACCAGGTTTGGAAAATCAGGAAGGTCGTTTTCAGCTTTTGTTGATCAGTCTTTTTTCATGGGGTAACATTGCCACCTATTGGTACTTGTAAAAAATACCTTTTATAATAGTTTTAAACTTGCAATTGCTTGGCAACCTTAGAGTCTTTCTTTTACTGACAAATTCTTTGGGTTGGAACACAAACGAGGTTCTTTGTCCTCAAAGACTTTATATTAATTAATGACTAATGTAACAAAAACATCTTCTTACCTTTCAGGATTCAGGCACCATTTCATCAGTAAAACCTTTTGACAGCAGGTCCCCATTCTTCTGAGACAGAAAATGACTACTCTCTACCTTGGGCTCTACTCCATCCTGTACATATTTCTTTCTTGATACATACAATATACTAATGTACTTCTTTTATTACAATGTCTATCACCTATAACCAAACCATAAGCTCCCTAAAATTCAGGGACTGTATCACAGCACCTGTATACTGTAGTTCATAAGCATATGATAAATGAATGACTGTAAAAAGCATAGACAAGGCAAACATCACTCTATACAAACTTTTATTATTTGAAAATAATTTTAAACATTTTAACTCCAGATATGCACATCATGTACTTCCTTGCGTATACAGTATCTTTTACCTCATCCAAAAAAAATACATTTTATAAAATTCATATATATGAAATCAGTAGAACGTGAAGTTATCTTAGCAGATATATTTCCCATCAGCCTCTAAATCATATTCTTGATTATGACAGAATATAAAACAAGATATTGATGGATTCTGTCATCAGCTCTTAAGAGGCAATGAAGAGGAAACATTCAGCATAAGTTAATTTTATTTGACAATGAGTCAGCATTGCTGAAGTACAAAGGAATCTGAAACCTGTAATATTTGAATTATCCATATTAGTTGCAGAACCCAGAGTCACAAAAGTTAAATTTGAGATCTACTGAGATCCTCCTATCAATTCTGGGGAACTCCAGGGCACCCAGGCCTCTCTGTAGAATCTAATTTCCTTATGGAGAAAAGATATCTGGCCCTCGATCAAGTCTCCATTTGAGTCTGAACAAGAACTAAAAAGCTCTCTCCTTCAGAACAATCTGGGAAGGCACGTTCAGGGAGCATGGCCACTCACCTGCAGTCAAGAAAGAAAGAATGTGCAGAACAAGTGTGGAGGCTAGGGGGCCAAGCCTTATGATACGGCCCCATTTCACAATGCAATTCTCACACAGCTCTGAACATATGCATTCTTAGCAGATAACCTGGACACATATTTTACTAAGTAAAATCTGGTGTGAATTCCTTTATGTTCTTACCATTTACCTTAGATTTTCTATTTTTTATCCATTTCTCTTCCTTATCTTCCTTTCTAAAGTTGATCTCATCCCTTCCCAGTAAGTTCTAAGATCTTAATTCATAAACCATTTTCGTCTTCTTCTTTCCTTCTACCAGTTCCTCCCTACATATCGAAACACCAAGCCTCTTGTGTCTCGGAAGGGTGGGGTGAACAAAGAGCCCTCCCAGATTCCTGTTTCCGAAGAGTCCAGTGGCATACCCTAATTTCTTCTTCCCTGTCAACCTTCATAAAAGGTTTTACTTACTGCCACAATCTCTTCTCCCTCTTATGGCACAATTCCTTGAAATCTGAGTTTTCCCAGACTCATCTCTTGGTACTACTGTTACTGTTTGGGACAATCTGAACTCCAGCATTGCTCTGGTAACACTGGGGATTCTTGGTTCTTTTTGCCAACACAGAAAGAATTCCAGCTCAGCAAGATTTAGAAGATTTATTGAAAGTACATTTTAGAAGGAGACAGGCCACACTAAGAATGGCTGCAGTACTGTGTAATTTGGGCAGTGAAAAGATAAAAGATAGGAGTACCTCCGAGAGAGGAACGGGTTTTCAGCAAAGAGGTCTGTAATAACCCAGAAGTAGGAAGTTCTGTATTATATTTGAGCCATGATGGGGGGTTACAAAGGCGTTCCTAGGTAATTGGCACGTGAGGTGATTCTGACTGACATTTGGCTGTTATATAGCTAGCTCCCTGCCTACTGTGCATGAGGTTACCCAGAATTCAGTTTGTTATAATTAGATTCATGAACTTCCAGGCATAGGCATGATAATGATGGTATAACGAGGCTGAGGTGAAGAGAAGGTCAGAGCAGTCTTTCTTGTGCAATCATCTGTGTCTGGGTTAAACGAGATAGGTTTATGGCCCTCCAGTACTTTTGTCTCGCAGGATGCAGGAGTGATTTTTTCTAGCTACAGAATGAGTGTTCTTTGGGCCGTCTCTGGGCTGGGCCTTTGCTCCTCTGTTCCCCCATCGCTCACGTCTGTCTACCTACCTAACACTACTCTCTCCCAAATTACCAGTAACCTCTAAGCTGTCAAATTCAGTAACCCTACTCAACTTCTGAAGTCTTAGGCCAACAGTGAGTATTGCTCTTTACTGGCACATGCCACACCCACTCTTCTGCACTCCATCCTCTTCATACTTTTGATAGTTCTTCTCGGTTTCCTTCCCTGGAACCTCTCCTGCCTTCTGCCTCGAGTTCAGTTCTCATCTTATTCTGACTTGACATGCTCTTCCATAGGAATTTCACGTTCTATCTTCTCCCCTACTGATTTAACAAAGATTAAGGGCCAATCATATGACAGGCACTTTTCTTGGAGCTTCTGACTTGGCAGTGAACAAAACCAACAAGGTCCCCATTATCATGTTCATATTCTAGAGGCATGCATGTTGGAGGAAAGGGTATGTAGTGACAGATATTAAACAAATTAAAAAGCAAATAAACAAGAAAGTACCAAAATAAACTTTACAACTGAGCCTTGCCAGAAAAAGGCTGTAAGTTTAGCTTTCCCAAGGTTGCCATAGATCGGCCCCACTGCACCTAGCTAGGGAGCTTGCCAGTTGAGGTTTCTGTGTGGGGTCGAGGAAGGATCATGGCTCAAAGTGAGGCACCCAAGCTGAGCTGATTCCAACTCTCAGCCAGATTTCAGTGGCATCTCTAACACCAGAAACCTTGTCAGACAGGAAGCATCACTAAGGTCTGACCAAATTGCAGAAGTCCAAATGGTGACAAGGAAAACAGCAACCAACAAAGGACATCATCACAGTTACCAGAGGAGCCTTGAGACTATATGCAAATCTGAGAATCCTGCTTTTTTCAAGCCATATGATCCTAGAAGCCACTCCTCCAGCACATACTCAGATGCTATCTAAGAGAGAGAAGTAAACTGAGACTCTGAGCAGTCATACTGAAACATTAAGCACTACTGAAAGGAAATGTTTAAATTTTTACATGAGCCTAAGCTTTAAACCTGATTAAATCAATCCCCTTATTTTTTTTCTTTTCTTTGCTGCTGCTATTTCCCCCTATAACAAGCAGGTTAAGGATTGTAAAGAGTACAGGTAGCTTATAACATGGCAATGTGTTTGTCTCTAATTCTGATGTCTTGAGTTTCAGACCAGGATTTCTAATAGTCAGCTGGTCTAAAATCTCTCTCTCCCACCTACGGACCAACTTTTTCTAAATTCCTTGTTTCAGTTAAAATGAATTTCTGACCCTCCTAATCAATCAGACTGGAAATTTTGGAGTCTCCAAACTGTCACAAGCCTAACTGGAAATACTGCTCAGATATATTGTTATTATATACTCTCACTGACATTCTGCTAGTTCAGGGCCTAACTCTCACCTAAAAGTTTACAAAATCTCTTAACTGGCTTTCCTGGGGACAGGGTATGAGGATGGGTGTGTGGGAGAAGATACAAAATATGAGGATCTTTGTATTACATATTAATACCCATCAGAGAACACGCATCAAGGAAGAGGCACTAAACTAATTAGCTGACATCATCCAGCTTCTGTCATTGGCCACTGTAGTGCTGGCATAATGGTCAAAGTAGCCATGGTGGCAGTGATGGAGGGGAGGCTATTGTGTGACCCAACAGTATGGGCTCCCGCTCACCAAGGCTTATCTAGCTAACTGGTACTGCAGATTATCCAATTTACCAGTAACAGAGACTAAAGCCGAGCCCCCAAAATGGCACATTCCCTCAAAGAGATCAACCAGGTATTAGTGTAACTTGATTACACTGTACCCTTTCCTGACCACAAAGTCTTAGTCAGCATGACTATCTGGAAGCTAACACTGTTTCTGGGGCACTTTATATCCTACATAACATTGCTTCAGACCAGAGAACCTCTATATAGCAAAGGAGATGTGTACACGAGACCATGGGATCCACTGGTCCTATCACATACTTCAACATTCAAAAGCTGCCAGCCTGAGCGAGCAGTGGAAGAGTGATCTGAAGGCATGGCTAAGGCACCCCCTTGGAGATACCACCATGTGAGACAGAGTACTCTTCTCCATGATGTAATCACACCCTAAATCGACAACCATTATATGGTGCTGCATCTGTAACAAGTAAATATATGCAGCCAGGAAACAAGGGGGCAAGCAAGTATGGCCTCACCTGCTGTCATTCCCAGTGAACCATTTAGCAATTTCTATTTCCTTTCCCTGCAATGCTAGGTTTTATGACTGTAGAGGTCCTGTTATCACCAAGGGATACAGCCCATTAAAGTTACAACTGCCACCTGGTCACTTTAAGCACCTTGGGCCAAGAGACAAGAGAAAAGGAGATACCAATCTAGCAGATGTAATTGACTTTGATCATCAGAAAGAGGTAGGACTTCTGTCACATAAGTGCAGGGAAGAATATTTTTATTACCCAGATGACAAACATATGTTTGTCATATGAAGAATATATATGAAAGATATCTCTTCCTACTCCTTTGCCTAATTTTGACAACAAATGGACAAATACAACAGCCATAGCCTGGAAACTATAGTGAGCGTGGTGACTGGGCCTCAGAACCTCTCACTGACCTCAGGTAATCTGCCTAGACCACCACAGGTATTGGCCAAGGGTAAGGGTAAATCTAGAATTAGCAGAAGGATATAATTGTGTCCCCAAGATCAGCTGTACTGAGAGAGACTGGACTAAATCCTACTTACCTTCCTCTTGTATTCGCAGAGAAAAAACAAACCATAATCCTAGAGGAGCTATTCCCAGATAGGATGAGAGTAGAGATTGCTAGGAAGTATTGCCCAGGATTTTCTTCAGGATCAAGGCACTACTCCCCAGTTATGAGAATGTTGCATGGCACATCTCATAACTGGCATCTCCCCAGGAATTGCCCTCTACTGAAGAACATTTCCTCATCCAGGAATATGCCCCCTTTCCACAGGTAGCCCACATCAAATGACTGGACCATGAGGGGTACAAGGGCCGGCCCCATGCCTCAATTTGGGACAACTCTGAAGAGCCATCTCAGGTTCAGAGCCCCACATGCAGAAGATAAACTGCATGCATCACAGTTCAACTTACCCCTCTTCAAATCCTGCTTTGTTCATTCTTACAGGTGTCTAACAACAACTCTAAATCTGCGTGCACTCTCTGACTTTTTGACATGTCCTCATTCATCTCTGAGCATCTCCTCACTTTCTGGCATGTTAAACAATGCAAGCTCACCTTCTACTTTTCCTGCCCTAGAATAAACCATTTCTCAAGAAGTAGCATTCCTGAACCAGAAGAGCATTACTGCAAGAGAAACTGGTGAATCTAGGTGAAAGTCTTTCAAATTTTTATTGTGAATATTTTCAAGTTGAAACCTGGAGAAAAAAGAATACTTCAGAACTTAAAGCGTTTCCCAACAGTCAGATTATCCAGTGAAACTAAACCATGTGCATGCTGCCAACTTCATTACTTATCACTATTTCTTTTCTCTCTTCTCATATCCTACAGTCATTGTTCAAACTCTTTTGTTGATTAGTGTATTAGACTTCTCCAATCTCTGAATCTTCACACATCCGCGAATATCTTTCTCCCTGACAGGTGACCGATAGCTTAGCCTAGCACAGGATTCATAGAGTATAATTCTCTCACTAGTCTACTGACATTATCCTACCATCTTCTAGTCTCCAAAGTTGCATGCAGGAAATACAATTTCAGTCTAAATTTTTTCCTTTGCAAGTAATCCGTTTTTTCTATCTGAAATCCTGTTAAGATTTTACCATTATTCTTGAAGTCTCAAATTTTTATAAGGATATGCCTATTATCAGTTTTCCTCATCAATCCTAACTGACACTCGGGTTGAGGTAAAGGAATGGGGTAGCCTTCAAGACAGACTTAGCTTTCTTCTAATATGGGTTCTTACTATTTTCTCTCTCCTTTACTAACTCCTTCTAATATTATACCTCTTAGATTTATCAAGTCTCTGGTTTCTCTCATTATTTCCTTTTAATTTAGTTTTTGGGTTTTATTTTTAGCAGAGTTACATAGTATATCATTTAAAACTTTACAATACTTAGAAAAGACATTAAACCCCACATATTTCAAATTTCTCACTTCTAGAAGGCAAGTGCTTTCAATTCTTTCTGCTAGTATTTTTTTTATATTTACCCCATATTATGTTAATATGTTAAATATTTAACATATTAACATAATGTTAATAATTAACATTATTAATTATGTTAATAAATAACATTATTAATTATGTTAACATTAATTATGTTAATAATTATTAATTAACATAATTAATGTTAATTATTAACATTAATAATTGATAACATTATTAATGTTATTAATAATCTCTAAATAACATTATTACATTCTTACTTTCAGTTATAGGCATCTCCTGATAGTATTTATTATAAAAGATGAGAATTTAGCTCTTTCATAAATAACCACCATTCTCAACACACACACACTTGGGTTCCCTTGATTATTTTCCTTACTTAAAAATTATCTTTTTTTCCCAATTTTTAACTTTTTTTATATATTTAACATTAATTTATCCCTCATATTCTCCAGAACTTGTATAAATCTCTTCCCAATATACTCAAACCCATTAGTTATTTTATTAATTTCATCTTCCTGAATAAGTCTCTCTTTGAGCCTTCTGACCTGTTCCAATCTAGTTTATTTCCAGGCCTGCTGCAGAGGCGTCATTATTTACCAACATTCACTAAAATCCTTTGCTTCTCTTTTGTCGGATCCTATTTCCTCATTTTGCTTTCTTCTTCCTTGCTTTATGTCATTATTTTGATGATGCACAGCTCCATAATTTCCATAGAAATGGTATGCGGAAAATGAATCTTTAACTGAATGTCTCTGTCATAATTTATTTCTCTGTATGTATATTCTCCGTTTTTTGACATTTCTTCTTGATTTTTCCAACCCACTAACTCAGGCAGATCTCCAGAGTGATTCTCCTTAAATTCGTCTACTGAAGTTTTATTTCAAAGATTTTTTTTCTATGGATATATGTATAATGGTTAATTTTATGTGTAAACCTGAATGCCCATGGGATGCCCAGATTAAACAATATTCTGGGTTTGTCTATGAGGGTGTTTCCAGATGAAATTAGCATTTAAATCGATGGACTCAGTGAATTGCCTTCCCTAGTATGGATAGGCAGCATCATCCAATCTGCTGAGGCCTAAACAGAACAGAAGATGAAGGAAGTAAGAATTCCCCCCTTTTTTCCTGCTTCACTGTTTGAGCTGAGACATATCTTTCCTGCCCTTGGACTGGGATTTACATTACTGGTTCCCTGGTTCTCAGGCCTTCAAGCTCAAACTGGATTACACCATCAACTTTCTTTGGTCTCCAGGTTATAGACAGCAGATAGTGGGACTTCTCGGACTCCATAGGTTCTGTTTCTCTAGAGAACCTTCACTACTACAGATTTTGGTACCGAGAGTAGGATGCTGCTGTAATAATTACCTAAAAATGTGAAAGTAGCTTTGGAATTGGGTAATGGGTAGCGGCTGTAAGATTTTAGAAGTGTATCCTAGAAATATGAGCATTAAAGTTAAATTCTTGTCATGGCTCAGAAAGAAAAGAGGAGAGCAGGAGAGAAAATAACAATCTTCTTAGAGAATATTTAAGTAATCCTAAACAGAATGTTGGTAGAAATATGGACTGTAAAAGCCATTATAGTGAGGTTTCATAAGGAAATGAGGAATATGTTATTAGAAACCTGAGAAAAGATAATACTATAAAGTGGCAAAGAAGTTAGCTGGGCTCTATTTATTTTCTAGTGCTTTATAGAAGTAGAACTAGCAAATAATGAAATCGGATATTTAGCTGAGATCTCTAAGCAAAATCTTAGAGTGGCCTGGTTCTTCCTGACTGCTTATAATAAAATGCAAGAAGAGAAAGGTGAATTGAAGATGGAACTGTTAAGCAAAAAGGAACTAAATCTTAAAGATTTGGAAAATTCTCAGCCTATCCATATTGCAGAAAAGTGAGAAAGCGTTTTCAGAAGAGAACACTAAAGGTGAAGCAAATTGACCATTTGATAAGAAGATTAATATGGATATGAACCACAGATCTCAATAGCCATCTCAACAGAAGCCAGGTGCTATTCTTCAAGACAAGGAAAAAATAACCCACCTGCCCACAACCAAGGAGATTCAGAGATCATCAAGGCTGCCACCACAAGCCCAGAGTGCAAGGGCCCAGGAGATAGAATGGTTTCAAAGGTTGAGGCCACTTCTCTGGTTCAGCTGGGAAGGATATCCCTGCCCAGTGCCTCAGTGGCATGGCCCTGAGGCCATGGAATGGGCAGGGCCATTACACAGAGCCATGGTGTGGGCAGCACCATCCCAGTGGGTCTGAAAGGCAAAGTGTCAAGTTGAAGATTATTCTCAAGCCTTAAAGTTTTACACTTACTTACTGTCACTGTTTCTTCTTTCCTACTTCTCCCTTTGGAATAATAATAATGTCTGTACTTTGCCTGTCTCACCATGTATTTTGGAAGCATACAACTTGTTTGGTTTCATAGGTTCATAGCTAGAAAATAATTCTGCCTCTGGATAAACCATACCTCAAATCTCACTCATGTCTGATTTAGATATTTAGATAAACTCTGGACTTTAGACTTTAAGAATTGATGCTGAAATGAGTTATGACTTTTGGGTCTGTTAGAATGGATGAATGTATTTTGTATATTTTGTATATGAGAATAACATGAACTTTGGAGGGTCAGGGGCAGAATGTTATGGACTGAATGTTTGTGTCTGTCCAAAATTCATATGTTGAAATCCTAACCCCCAATGTGATTGTATTAGGAGGTGGGGCCTTTGGGAGGTGATACATCATGAGGGTAGAGCCCTAATGAATGAAATTAGTGTCTTTATGAAAGAAACCGCAGAGAGCTATCGCCTCTCCCGTCATGTGAGAACAGTGAAAAGACAGCCTTTTATGAACCAGCAAGCAGACTATAATCAGAATATGAATCTGCAGGTGCCTTCATCTTAGACTTCTCAGCCTCCAAAACTGTGATAAATTTTTGTTTAAACTACCCACCAGTCTATATTTTTGTTATAGCAGCCTGAACTAAGACACTATAGAATCTAACTTTACTCAATAAAAGAATTTACATTTTGATTAGTTTTACACAAAGCAAATTTCCACAAAGCAAACCATAACAAATATTTAAAAGTAAATATACTGCAAGCCACAGTCACTGATTATAATTCAATAACATTAGAAATAAACGATTTGAAACATCTTAATAAAAATTAAACAAAAAGAAAAATCATGAACTCTCTAGAAATTAATAAAAAAGTAAACACATAAAAAATTATAGAACACAACAAAAGCCATACTTAGATAAAAACATATATCAAAATCCTTTCATTAAGAAGACAAGTGACTAAAACTGCAGGAATATTATGTTTAATTTAAAACACAAAATTAACCAAAAGAAAACTGAAGAGTTAATGAGTAAAGATTAACAGATATAATTAGTGATACAGAAAAAAGTAGAATTGATAAATAAAAAGGATGTTTTTTAAACACAAGATACACCACACACACACACACACACACACACACACACACACACACACACACACCTTTATGGTCCTGGTTAAGCATATAAGACAAAACAAATATTAGCAAGACTAGGTACAGAAGAAATGTATGATTTCCTAGGAAGTACAAATACCAAAATTACACCAAGTAGAAAACTCAAACTGACATAACAAAAGAAGAGACTGGAAAGGTGACCATTATTTTAAATAATAATACACACAAAAATCCTTTAAAACCTAAGACCTACCTAATCTTAGGGAATAATTACAATATTATCTAAGTTATTCCACACCAAATAAAGAGATGAAATATTTCTGAATTTCTCATAAAGTCAGCTAACTTTATTACCAAAACTTCATTTAAAATGAACCCTAAAATTATAAACCTTCCTAATTATTCAGTTACTATGGCTACATTTTAAAAAATTATACTACACACTGTGGCCATAAACAATAATATATCTTTTGCTCATGAATCTGCAATCTGGACAGACTTCAGAGGGTAAGATAGCCCATCTCTGCTCCACTCAGCATCAGCTAGGCTGGCTCCAGGGCTGGGGATGGAAATTATATAAAGGCTCATTTACTAACATGTCTAGTGGTTTAATGCTGTCAGATGAAACTGTGGCTGAGTCCAGAATACCTACCCATGGCTTCTGTATGTGGCCTAGCTTCCTCACATCATGGTGGCTAGGTTCTAAAAGTAAGCATCTTGAGAGAGCCAGGCAAAAAAAAGCAGTACCATATTTTACGACCAAGCCTTGAAAGTCATACAATATCGCTTACTTCAAAATTTATTAATCAGTGCAAAGTTCAGCCCAGCTTCAAGGGATGAAATAAACTCTGTCTCTTCATAGGAAGTGGCATGGTTCTAGCAGAGCATGTGGGACAAAAAATATTATTGAGAACAGTTTTTGAAAACACAACATACCACAGTCTACCTTCTGGCCACAGCAGTTCATATCCTTCCCCCAAGACCCACAATATAAGGCTTGAGGTCTAGGTATGGATGAACTTCCTGGGTACAGTTCCTTAAGTATAGCCTATTCTTGATCTAAAGATTTGTAAACAAAAAAGATTAGTTTCCATCTCTGTAAACATGAATACACAATGGTGGAACAGGCATATGATAACTCCTGTAGACACTCTCATTCAAAAATGGTGAAAGGAGACACCATTAAAAGTCTGAAATCCAGCTGGACATATGCTGCTAGTCCCTCAATTAGGCCTCAATTGTACTGCTTGGGAATGATTCACTATAGCTTAAGGCTCCCCATCCTGGGCCATTAGTTCCATGCTAAGTAGCCAAGTTCTTAGCATGCTTCCTGTGTACAGAAGTTTGAGATCCAAAGACTTCTTTTCATTTTGTGCTGACTCTATGTCTTTCAATCCAAGCTGATATATAATCATGTTAAAAACTGTAAATCAAGAGAATGAGAAGACAATCCATGGATTAAGAGAAAATATTTTCAAAAGATTTATCTGATTTTAAAAATTGTTATCTAAAATATACAAGGAATTCTTAAAACTTGAGTAAGAAAATGAACAACTTGATTAAAAAATGGCCAAAGATCTGAAGACACCTACCAAAGAAGATATACAAATGGCAAACAAGCATACAAAAAGATGCTCAACATCATACTTTATGAGGAAAATGCAAATTAAAATGAGATACCACTACACACCTACTAGAATGGCCAAAATCCAGAACACTAACAATAGCAAATGCTAGTGAGGATGTGGAGTAACAGGACTCTCATTCACGACTGGAGAGAAAGCAAGATGATGCATCTACTTTGGAAGACAATTTGGCAGTTTCTTACAAAACTAAAGCTATTCTTACAATATTATCCAGCCAATACACTCCTTGGTATTAGCCTAAAGGTGCTGAGAACATGTCTGCACAAAAACCCGTACACGGATGTTTACAGCAGCTTTATTCATAATTGCCAAACCTTGAAAACAACCAAGATGTCCTTCAGTAGGTGAATGAATAAAAAACACCTTGAAAATGGATTATTATTCATTGCTTTAAAAAAAAAAAAAAAAGAGCTATCAAGTCATGAAAAGACATAGAGGAAACTTAAATGCTTATTACTAAATGAAAGAAGCCAATGTGAAAAGGCTACATACCATATGACACCAACTACATAATATTCTGGAAAAGACAAAACTATGGCAAAAGTAAAAAGATTAGTGGTTGGGAAGAGGGACAGATAAACAGGCAGAGGACAGAGGATTTTTAGAGCAGCAATACTATTCTATATAATACTATAATGGTGGATACATGTCATTATACATTTGTCCAAACACATAAAATATACATCACCAACAGTGAACCCTTATGTAAACTGTGAACCAGGAGTGATAATGTGTCAATGTAGGTTTATCGATTTTAGGAACTACACCACTCTGGATATGAAAGAGATAGGGAGTATAGGGGAACTCTCTGTGTTTTCTGCTCAATTTTGTTGTGAACCTAAAACTGCTCTTAAAAATAAAGTCTATTTTTAAAAAACTGTGTGGATTTCTTGTGAATCAATTTATAGTCCACTCCACTGGACAAAACCACACCCATAAATCTCAAGATAAGACCTTGAGCCTCCTGGAAGGGTCCTGAGAGACAGTGCTCTTAAAATTCTTAAAGGACATTTGTTTAATAAAGAGTATCTGTGAGGCACAAAATGTCCTCAAGATCCTTAGAGGTCTTTGTTACCTTAGAGGTCTTTGTTAGGCATGACATTCAATTTCCTGAGGACTTAAGAGATTTACAGACACTCGACTGGCTCATAGTTAAACCAGGTTTTCTGACAATACCCTAGATTCGATCTCTTTCCATAAGACTTTTCTTAATTTGGGAATTGTCTGCCATCTGGAAAAATTGGAAAAGAGAGTTTTATTTCCTAATTCACTAAGTTCTGGTTTCTTTGTGTTTAACAATTCTTTCCTTAGTTTATCTTTAGTCCAATCAGACTTCTATAACAAAATACCAGAGACTGAGTGGTTTATAAACAACAAAAATTTATTTCTCACAGTTCTGGAAACTGGAAGTCCAAGATCAGGGTGCCAGCAGAGTAGGGTTTTGGTGAAGTCTTCTTCTGGGTTGCAAACTGCCAAATTCTCACTATGTTTTCTCATGGTGGAAGGGGCTAGAGAGCTCTGTGTGATCTCTTTTATAAATGCAATAATCCCATTCATAAGGGCTCCACCCTCATGACCTAATAATGCACCTCCCAAAGGCCCCATCTCCTCATAATATCACCTTGGCCCTTAGGATTTAACATGAATTTTGAGAGACACAAACAATCATACCATAACACTCTCTTTATCATATTTTAACATAAGAAGCAAGAAATTGCCAGATGACACCTTCAACTATCCTTGGAAATATCCTTACTGTATAATTCATTATAACCATTTTCCATTTTCCACATGGCCAAAGATGACAATGTTGCTTAACTCTCTATTATAAAATAAGGATCTTTATTCCAGCTCCCAATAACATTTTTTCACTGTCCTTTAAACCTTCACTGACATCCTCTTTGAGAGCCACCAGACTTCCATTAACAGTCCCTTCAGAGTCCTCCTACCTTCTGCCCACTGTCTAGTCCTGTCTAGTTTAGCTTCAGTCACTGCTACATTTTAGGTTTCTGTTGCATGGCACCCCACTTCCAGATGCCAAAATCTACTTCAGTTTCCATGACTGTATAACAAATTACCCTAAAATTTAACGGCTTAAAAGAACAACGAAACTTATTTTGTTCAAGAATCTACAATTTGGTGGGGAAAATTCATTTCTGCTTTACTCAAGGGAGATATAAACAGCAAAGAATTATAGACGCTATGGCAGATGTTTAGAGTATTAATGAGGGGCACAAAGGATGTACTGGTTAATTCCATTTGAGAAATCATAGAAAAAGTAACTATTTACCCAAAATTGGGGCTGACATGAGAGGAGCGAGAATATCAAACAGTGGGTTATATTTGGGAAACCGTGGCATATTGATATGAATAAGTCCACTGAAGCAGGAGAGCAGAAAAGAAGTAACTGGTAAAAGTTGAAGCAAAAAGAAGGCTGAGAATGGATGTTTCCAGAGGAGGAAGCAAGCAGCCTAGAGCCAAATCAGCTATAACACTACCAGAAGCTAAGCCATGGGGAATAGCTGCTACTGGAAACTATTGAGGACTGTGAAGAACTGCAACTGCTAAAGAAAAGTCTCAAAGATGAGAGTCAGTTATAAGGAAAAATGCCAAGAGGTTGTGAAAAGAGGTCAAGAAGTATCACCTTAGTGGTACCTGACAGAAAAGCTACCAGGAAGAAAAGCAAGAAAAGCCCTCAACTGGAGCAGCTAGAAGGTTAGGCTGGGGTTCTCAACATATTCTGTATTTCTAACTTACACAACCCAGCCTTTACCTTGGAGAGATAGACAGTAAAGATTCAAAGATGGTAGTGACCATGAAAAGTTTAATGTAATTTCCCTATGGGAAATCTACAGAGACTCAGTGACGTCTGAAGTTATTTATACAGACCAAATTATTCTCTCAGATTCATGGTGTAAAGCATAAACCTAAAAAAAAGGCTGTATGTATTTATCTCCCCTCT
>NW_006436664.1:2491774-2494160 GCF_000325575.1 Pteropus alecto
TTTCTATCCCTCCCTCTCTCTTTAGTTTAACTTATTAGGTTTCCATATAAGCACACATTAATCTCTAATTTCAAACCCACCGGAAGCCAACAGCATGAACCCTACATTGAATCTTTACTGTCTATTACAAGTTTTCTCCTTAGAAGTAAAGTTTTTATTTGGCACTGGCACTTTTCGGAATAGAATTGAGAAAACATTTAAGAAAAGATTATCACCCTGTAAAATAAACACTATCTTGCCAAACCTTCCTTTCTGACAAATATAAAATCTGTGCTCCCTGTGCCTAAAGGAGTCATGATGGCAAGAGAAGATGTCAGTTCTCATAGTGCAAGTGGACAAGAATTATAGTGGAAATTTCAAATAGAATCACTGGTGCAACAACTATAGCCACTCGGATAATGATTTCAAGTAGACAGGCATGGAGAATGTAAGCACAAAAAATTGTCTCCAATAAACTGACAAACCATGAACACTATTCCCAGTAGTCTAAACCTCACTTACACTTGAAAAGAAGCTTATGTAAAACTTAAATAGAACCTTATCAAATGAAAAAAATATTTTTTAACATTTGGATTCAGGTAGCTCTAGCAGAAGTTGGTAGATCTCTATTTTATTGTTTTAGCACTGATATAACTCAGTTATTTATCTGTTTTTCTGATTTTTGCTCCTGTAACCAACTGCCTATATTGCTGTAACTTCTGTTTTTAAAAAATCCCAAAGAAAGAAAGAATCTCACTGACCAGCAAATGACCACTGTCCCTACGTGGGCAGCACCCAGCTGCAGCTGGAGTTAGGGACTACTGGACTCAATAATCACCAGCTAAAGGCAAGTTGGCAGTCACAGGGCACTGCACAGAGTATGCAATGAACTGCCTGGAATTGCTTCCCTGGCAGAGACTGTGACCACAACATGTTCTACAAAGACAGAGCTTACAATCTTCAGCCACTAATATGCTCTGTTCTCAGTTCTAGAAGTTCACCCCAAAATCAGAGGCAACAACAAAAGTCCCACTTAACAACTTGTTAAATGAGCCTACCTTAAAATATACATTATATTATTTTTTAATTATTTATTTTAGTAGCTCTACATAATAACTTTTTTTTAATGGAAATCTTTAGGTAAAATCTTCAAGACAGTTAGGCAGCAGAAATCCTTATGTGCTTTTGATGTATGCAGTAGTTTATCTCAAAAATGTCCCCAGAGAAATCCCAATGTACTAAAAAGGAAGCACATTCCACTCCACAAAAAGTAAAAGTTCCCAATGCTTTCCAAAAGAAAAAACTACAGCCTTTTTCCTTTGTTCAGCTAAAAATGTCTGAAGGTCTTCTAACTATAACAGTTGGTATTTGGACTAGTTGATTGGAATCTTATGCACTAATCTATTCTCAAGAGTAAACAAATATACTTTGGCTATTGATAAAAAGATAGACAAGCAGAAAACTAAAATAAATTATGTTTGGGTAGTGATCTGGGTGAGAGGCAGATGTGAGAAAAAAGAACATTACAAACAATGGTATTGGCTGCTGCTACAAAGTCTACTCTCTACCATACTGCTTAAAGATTTGCAGAAACAAATCTATTTTCTGAAAAATCTCCCTAAAACACCCTATAGACTTGTGACATCCATTTTGAAGGGATCAACTGGGTGGTTGATTCTTGTCTTAGCTCAGCTTCCTCATGCATTTGTGGTCTGCTACAGATTAACTAGATGGCTGTGTTTATGAGGGTGATGAGCTCTTACTTGGCTGAGGCACTGGGGGCGACTAGGCCTTGTGTCTCTCTCATCCTGCAGCAGGCTAATCTAGACTTGCTCAGGTAACAGTATTTGTTCATTCTCAGAACACACGTAGATCAGTTTCAGAATTGTTAACCTATATTCCTGTAAGAAATTTTTTCAACCAGAGCACAATGTCTATGTACACTTTTGTCTTTAGTCTTACAGTTTCCAAACCTTTTCAAAGTTATTTAGGTCAAGCACCTTTCTCCCCATTCATTCTGTGAGGTTATACATTTCTAACATATTCGTTAGGTTCTTCTGTTACAGTCTGCATTCTATTCTAGGATCACTCAAACTCTTAGTTGATTTTTTTAATTTGCATATATATTAAGCTTTTTACACTGCAAAGTTCTATAGATTTTGACAAATGCAGAGTGTCATATGTCCACTGCAACAGTTTATGTCATCACCCTAACTCCCATGTGCTTCCCCTAGTAAAATACTCCCTTCCTTAAATCCCTGGCAATCAGTGATCTGCTTTCCATTCCTATATAGTTTTGCCTTTTCTAGAATATCATATAAATGGAGTCATTCAGTAAATAGCCTTTTCAGTCTGGCTTCTTTAATTTGGCAAAATTCATTTAAGATGTATCCGTGTTGTAGCATTA
>NW_006436664.1:2494204-2511426 GCF_000325575.1 Pteropus alecto
AGTTTATCCATTCATCTATTGAAGGACTTATTGGTTGCTTCTAGTTTTTGATAATTAAAAATAAAGCTGTCAATTGTGAATAAAGCACACATACATTTTTTGTGTGAATGTACATTTTCAAATCAATTTGGTAAATACCTAGAAATGCAATTGGTGGATCATATGGTTAAGTCTGTGTTTAATTTTATAAGAAACTGCTAAATTGTCTTCCAATGTGGCTACACCATTTTGCATTCTCACCAGCAAGTATGAGATCACCAGCATTTCGTATTGTCAGTTTTCTGGATCTATTCTAATAGGTATGTAGTAGCTCCTCACTGTTTTAATTTTCATTTCTCTAATGACAAGTAATGTTGATATCTTTTCACATGTTTATTTTGCCATGCGTAAACCTTCTTTGAAGTGTCTATTCAGATCTTTTATCCATTTTTTTAATTAGCTGGTTGTTTTCTTATTGTTGAACTTTAAAAGTTCAATTTGCAAGTCATATATCTGATAAGGGGTTAATATCCAAAATATATAAAGAATTCAGAACTCAACAGCAAAAAATAGTCCAATTAAAAAAATGGGTAAAAGATCTGAATAGACAATTCTTCTAAAGAAGACATACAGGCCAACAAGTACATGAAAAGTTATTCAACATCATTAATCGTCAGAGAAATGCAAATCAAAACCACAATGAGATTCTACTTCACTCCTGTTAGAATGGCTATTATTAAAAAGACAAGAAATAAAAAGTTTTGGCAAGAATGTAAAGAAAAGGGAAGCTTTATACACTGTTGGTGAGAATGTATACTGGTGCAGCCACTGTGGAAGACAATACAAAAGTTCCTCAAAAATTTAAAAATAGAATTACCATATAATCCAGCAATTCTGCTTCTGGGTATTTATCCAAAGAAAACAAAAACACTAACTCAAAAAGATATATGCATCTCCATGTTCATTACAGCATTATTTACAAAAGCCAATATATGGAAACAATCTATCCACTGACAAATAAGTGGATAAAGAAAATATGAGACATATATAAATGGAATACTATTCAGCCACAAAAAAGAATAAAATCTTGCCATTTGTGACATCATTAATTAACCCTGAGAGAATTATGCTAAGTGAAATAAGACAGAGAAAAACAAATGCCATATGACCTCAATTACATGTGGAATCTTAAAAAAAAAAAAAAAAAAAAAAAAACTTACAGATACAGAAAACAAACTTGTGGTTGCCAGAGGCAGGGGATGACAGGTGGGTGATATGAGTGAAGGGATTCAAATGGTACTAACTTCCAGTTATAAAATAAATAAGCCCTGGGGATGTGATATACAGCAGGAGACCACAGTTAATAATACTGCATTGCATATTTAAAAGTTGCTAAGGGTACATCTTAAAAGTTCTCATAACAAGAAAAAAAATTCTATAACCATGTATGGCAATGGATGTTAACTAGACTTATTGTCGTGATTGTTTTGCAATATATACAAATATCAAATCATTATGTTGTACACCTGAAACTAATATGTGTGTCAATTATACCTTGATATAAAAATTATTATATATTCTAGATATACATTCTTCATTAGAGATGTGATTTGCAAATATTTTTCCCCTGGCATAATCTATCTTTTCATGTCTTCACAGAATCTTTTGAAGAGTAAAGTCTTCAATTTAGATAAAATCCAATTTATCAATTTTTTTTCTTTCATTGTGACCAGATGTAGAACTCCATCTGAATCCTTTTTGATAGTTCTCTTGGACTTTCTCTGGGCGAAAATATTATCACATCATTTCTTAAAAAGCCAGACCATTTTACCACAAAACCCTGCCTAAAACAATATTGAATGGTAGATAAGAGTTTCTAAAATGATTCAGACCAAATTTAATCTTATTTCTGCTGCTCTGCAACTTGTGCTGGGTAAACTTTTTAGTCTTTGATTTCTTCATCTATAAAATAAAGATAATAATAGTACCTTCCAGTGGTTGGGTAGATTAAATGAAATAAGAGATGCAGCACATTTAGTGCCATTTATCCTAACTTAAAGCATGAGATTTCTAAAATGTATCAGGTATCAGGTTTTATAATGAACAAACTACAGAACAAACCTTTAAAAATAGCCTGAAGTCTAGCTGAATATAAGTCCTATAACTAAGGATATACAGAAGAAGTCACCTTGAGACTGGTAGGAGGAGTGGAAATATGAAAAGTAGTGGCCCCACACCCACATGTGGCAGTTAAATCAGGAGGAATATCTCAGCTGCAGAGGTCCCTCTATTCAGCAAGGGGTCCCAGCCTTAAACCAGGCTTTCCAGCTGTGGGTTCCAGTGTTAGGAAGAGAAGCCCCCACCACCTCTGGCTGCAAAAACCATGAGGGATTGTGGGTGAGTGAGACGAAGGATGGCTGGAGTCCCAGACATTACTGCTAAAGGGCCCGTGCACAGACTCACTTTCTCTGAGCTCTAGCACTGGGGTAGCAACTTAGAAAGTGCCAAGAACATACAGGGAGACACCAAATTGTCTGGCTTCAGGGCGAGGACAGCAAGAGATCACAGTTAATAATATGGCACTGCATATTTGAAAGTTGCTGAGAGTACATCTTAAAAGTTCTCATAACAAGAAAAAAAGATAGAAGGACTGGCAGAAGCAATTGTTCCTTTCTTGAGCCTCCCCTGGCCTGGCATGCAGACACAAGTAGGCACCGTACCTGAGTTTCCATCAACCTAGCTAACTGTGGTCACCCTGCCCTAGTGCTGGCCCAACTGAGCCACTTCCAGTGGCTTTTCCATACAAATAGCCTGTCTTGATTCATGCTGTGGACTTTCTCAAAAACTCTTAAAGGTTCTTAAACACCAAGCAAGTAGCCTATAACCTTAGCAAGTTCTCTATCTCTTGCTAAGAGGCCTCAAGCCCAGCACTAGTGGCAGCCACCCTTAGTTCACTGCTTAGCCTCTCTCAGGCACCTCCAAGCCCATCACAAGCAGTAACCATCCACAGATCACTTTGTAGCTCATACCAGGTGGCCCTGGAATAGACACAGGCAGTGGCTGACCATGGCCTGCACCAGAGACCCTCCCAAAAGGCCCCCAAACCAACTTCAGACCACACCAGTGCACCACACAACCACCTCTACAAAAGACACACCCAAAGAGCAGAATGGGCAGGCACCAGAGCCCTGCTAAAGTGAATCTTGCTCTGTGGGGTCAGCCCTTGCACAACAGCTCCTCTGTTGTAGTCACACCATTCCTCACAGCCAGTTAGCCTAAGCATCAATCCCTTCAACTAATGTACCAACATCAATTGAAGCCCAACTACAACATAAGGGCACACACAATCCAACAAAGGGACATACCTGGAGCCCCTGGCTCAGGTGACCAGAGATGCTGCACATTGAGCCCTACAGGACACTCTACCAAGACCAGAGATGTAGCAGCTCGACCTAATACATAGAAACAAAAACAGGGAGGCAGCCAAAATGAAACATGTCCCAAATGAAAGAAAAGAACAAAATTCCAAAAAAAAGAACTAAACAAAATGGAGACAAGCAATCTATCAGAAGCAGAGTTCAAAACATTATAAAATGTTATAAGGATAGTTATAAAGATGCTCAATGAACTTAGAGGAAGAGTAGATAAACTCAGTAATAACTTAAACGAAAAGATAGAAAACATAAAAATGGAGATAGAAAACAAAAAAGAACCAGTCAGAAATGAAGAATACAATAACTGAAATAAAGACTATATATATTAGCAGGAACAACAGATTAGATGAAGCAGAGTATTGAATTGGCAATCTAGAAGACAAGGTAGCAGAAAACACCTTATTAGAACAGCAAAAAAATTTAAAAATCCAAAAAAATGACGATAGTTTAAGGGGCTCCTGGGACAACACCAAGCATACCAACATTCACGCCATAGGGTACTAGAAGGAGAACAGAGAGCGAGCAAGGAATTAAAACCTATTTGAAGACATATCGACAGAAAACTTCCCTAACCTGGCAAAGGAAATAGACAAATAAGCCCAGGAGGCACAGAGTCCCAAACAAGATGAACTCAAAAAGGCCCACACCAAAACACATCATAATTAAAATGCCTAAGGTTAAAGACAAGGAGAGAATCTTAAAAGCAGCAAGAATAAAGTAGTTAGTTACCTACAATGGAGCTCCTATAAGACTGTCAGCCAATTTCTCAACAGAAACTTTGCAGACCGAAAAGGATTGGCATGAAATATTAAGTGATGAAAAGCAAGGACCTACAACCAAGATTCCTCTAACCAGCAAAGCTATCATGTAGACTCAATGGACAGATAAAGAGCTTCCCAGATAAGGTTAAGTTAAAAGAGTTCATCCCCACCAAACCAGTATTACAAGAAATTTAAATGGACTTCTTTAAGAAGACGATAATGATCAAAAATATGAATAAAATGGCCATAACTTCATATCTACCAACAATTACTGTCAATGTAAATGGATTAAATGTTCCAATCAAAAGACATAGGACAGCTGAATAGATAAGAAAACAAGACCCTTACATATACTGCCCATAAGAGAGTGACTTCAGATCAAAAGACACAAACTGAAAGTAAAAGAAAAGTAAAAGAATGAAAAAAGATATTTCATGGAAATCGAAATGAAAAAAAAAAAAAAGCTGTAGCAGCAATAGTTATGCCAGACAAAACAGACTTTAAAACAAAGGCTATAACAAAGACAAAAAAGGACCCAGTAATTCCACTTCTGGGTATTTATCCAAAGAAACCCAAAATACTAATTTCTGAAGACAGTTGCATCCATATGTTCACTGAAGCATTATTTCAGTGAACCAAGAAGAGCCAAGACAGAGAAGCAATCTCAATTCCATCAATAGATGAATAAAGAAGAAATGGTACATATATAATGCAGTATTACTCAGCCATAAAAAAGAACGAAATTTTACCATATGCAACATGGATGGACCTAGAGGGTATTATGCTGAGTGAAATAAGTCAGACAAAGAGAGACATACGATATGATTTCACTTAAATGTGCAATCTGAAAAACAAAATAAACAAACAAAACAGAAACAAACTCATAGATACAGAGAACATTTTGATGGTTGCCAGATGGATAAAAAAAAAGGGGAATGGATTAAGAAGTACAAATTGGTAGTTACAAAATAGTCATAGGGATATAAAGTATAGCATAGAAAATATAGTCAATAATATTATTATAACTAAGTATGATATAAGATGGGTACTAGATTATGAGATGATCACTTTGTAAGCTATATAATGTCTTATCACTGTTATACATCTGAAACTAATATAATCCTGTATATCAACTATAATTGAAAAATAAAAAAATTATTTTAAAAAAATGAGGTTTAAAGTAGATGAAAAAATGATAAGCTCAACATTAAACATGTTTTGTTTGAGGTGATAGCAGACCATATAAGAGAAAATTTCAGGATAATTCTAGATTCAGAACTGTGACTCAAGGTTAAGAAATATACACTTAGGAGTTATTTTCCCAAAGAGAGATAATTGAACTAAAAAAGGTGAAATTTCTAAGCAAAGGACTAAAGGTGAAAGCCATGGGAAACAGGTAAATTTACAGGGCAGAGGAAAGATGAGGTGCAAGGGAACACGACAGAGAAAAAGAATTAGAAGAAATAAAACCAAGACACCTCAAAATATAAATATATGGCTATAAAAATTTACCCAGGCTTTTAAAAATAACCAAAATAACTGTCCGCTTTCATTTTCAGTAATTTTGCAAATAAGTACATTTAGGCACTCAAAATCTCAGATAAAATCAAAGCAATATCTCACTTCAATCTTTACTTAGAATAGTCAGACTAATGTAATTAGATATTTTCCACTTAACCTCTGAAACAAAAATACAGCCCAAGTACTTTTGCACATTTAATGGATTGGAATGTGGGTATAAGATAAAGAATCTCATGCAACAAGACTCTGTCACCCAGGAAGCAACTAATGTCATGGCAAATGTCTCAGCCATTTTATAAATGTAATTCAACTCTGCTCAGTATCTGGCTCAGTTCCATATATAAAAAGAATATTCAATATATAATTCATTTATAATGATAGCAAATAGGACAAGAAAACACAGAAATAAATAAATTTAAAATAATTAGTTCAGAGGGCAGAAGGTAAATGAGGAGTTATTTAATGGGTACAGAGTTTTTCATTTAGAAAGATGAAAAGTTCTGGAAATGGATGGTGGTGACAGCTGTACAACAATGTGAATGCACTTAATGTCATTGAACTATACACTTAAAATGGTAAATTTTATGTTATGTATATTTTACCACAATAAAAAAAGATAACTAGTTCAACTCACATTTTATGCTATAAAATGTTAATTCTCCAGGAGCAATGAATGATTATGTCAATACTCATTTTACTCCCAGGTCTTTGAATTCATATGAATGTAATTCAGTAACGAAGAGAATAAGCTTTAACCCAAGACGAAAATGACAAAAGAAAAAACAAAACAAGATGAAAACAGGTTTTTCATTTGAAATAATTTTCATGATTTATTTTTCCTTTCTTATATTTTATTTATTTAGCTTCATATTAAAGCTAGAATAAATTTAGCAACATATCAATAAGCCAATCATCTAATTTTTTAAAGGCTAAATTAAAAAGAAATGTTTCAAACAGGCAAAATTTTATTTTAAATTTACTTATTTTTTTTTTATGGTGACATTGATTAACGAAATCCAGTAAGTTCCAGCTGTACACTTTTAACAGTAAGATATATACATATTTACACTGTGTGTTCACCTCCCATAGTTAGATTTCTGTCATCACATATTTGACCCCCTTTACCCCATCTACCTCCACACTCCCTGCTGCCCTCTGGTAACCACTAGTCTATTGTCCATGTCCATGAGTCTGTTTTCAAACAGGCAAAATTTTAAATGTACACCTGTCCCTAGATTCACATGGATTATCCAGTCCACACGTCTTTTTTTTATGCAGAAGAAAACCTCGTAAAGCATCCACAGTATGAGGGAAAAAACTGCAGAAATAGGCTAATATAAGTCACAAAAATATTTATTTCAAATATTTCATTAATAAATGCTAATGAAAATTCAGAAAAACCAAAATAAATTTTATTTGCTGTCGATGTCTACTGTAATCAAAAGCAATCAACCTTCTCTTTTTAATTGGCACAAAGTCACTATCTTTACTCAAAATATTTGAAGGTCCTACTTCGGTTTCATTATTTACGTTCATGTTTTGGATGATCTTTTTCCAACCCCATCTTTGCTAAGTTTTCACAAATTCTTTGATATTCACTGCAACATTTTTAAAAGTCTTTTTGAAATTTTAAGGTTCATTGGATGTTTGGATCAATATCTAGAATTGCAGTTTCCAGTTTTGTAGACAATTAAAGAGCTTTGTAAACATTTTCTGTAGTAAATGAAACTGGTTCAAGGTCATTACTATATTCATTGGCAGGTTAGGCTTCAGATATTAGGTGAATTAATTTATTATCAGTTAAATTATGATCAGCCAGTACAATAATTCATTAATATCATCTACATTCAAATTGTTGGAGCTTTCGTGAAATTTAATGAATTAATAATTCCAGTTAATCCCTCTTCAGTTGTTGGATCCATATTCCCTGGCACAACCACTTCTGGCCATACTGCTTTCAAGCAAGCATTTAAAGTTGACGGCTTTATATCACTCAAAGCTAAAGCAATATTCTGGACACAACTTAAAATTGTTATTCCAGGTTAATATTTATTCCAGGTTTCTGTAACTGTAAATGATTCATTATCTTCGTTTATTAAAAATATCATTAATGACTTACTGTTGAATTGTACACTTGAAACATTTGATTTTGTTAATGTCACCACAATAAATAAAATATATATATATCATTAAAACTCCATTTAATATAATTAATCTTAAAGGTGGAAATTATGTCTTGATCTAAAGGTTGGATCAAGGAAGTTGTATTTAGTGGCAAATATACAACTTTTATATTTGGATGTTCTAAATTGTATGGATAACCAGGTGCATTATCTAAAAGTAAAAGAATTTTAAATGAAGATATTTTTCCTTCATATAATTTTCAGCTTCTACAGTAAAACATTTGTAAAACCAATACCAAAAAACATCAGTAGTCACCCATGCTTTTTTATTTGCCATTCGATGAACAGATTATTCATAATTATGTGTAAGTATTAGTTCTTTGTATGTTGCTGAGTTAAGCTATTGTTTTTTAGAAAGAGTACTCATCAATAATGGAAATGAAAAAGAAAGAACTATGTAAAATGAGACCGCATAAATGGAAACCACGTATAAAAGGTCTGCATAAACAAGAGGAATATTTACCATGTATAAAAAAACTCACAGGAAAAAATACCACATAAATCAAGGGACAGGTACACTATACCACTGATGTGTGGAAAATCGGCAATAGACATATATGAGAATGAAAGACATTCATCACGCTATAAAACAAGCAGTAACCAAATAAATAGGAAATGCTCATGTTATCTGGCATCTGGTCAGCTCTCTGTGTACTAGATTTTTAACTCTGCCAGGTCTCTTTTTTCCCTGGTCTCCATAGAATATATTAGCACATTTCTCCTCCATTTGTAGTCCAAAATCTTGTTATCCTTGCTAAAAGTGACCCAGGGCTTTACAATCATCCTTCAGAAAGAGATCTCAACTTCCTTCATGAAATCTACTAGTCTCAAAATATACTGATCTCCTTGCTGCTTTCTCATTTCTTTGTAGTCTAAATTAGTGCTTCTTGAAATATCTGTGTGAGATGCTATTAAGTTTTCTAATCCATTGTGGATTGATACTTTTATAAAATGAAATGCAAAAACTTTACAGAAATTTTTCTACATATGCAAAACAGAAGCCAAACCTTTTATTGTAAATTCAATAGACACAAAATTACTCTGTCATATTTCTAGTTTATTCTCAACTTCTGTACTTATATGCCAGCACAATGCTAACGGTTTATGCACTGGCATCAGTCTGCAGACTACATTTTGAGTAGAACTAGCTGCAACAATTCAGGACTTCAGTCAATGAATATTTATTATGTACTTAGCATGAACTCTCCACTATGTTAGGCACCGCAGAGTAAGCAAAGAGGTACACAGCATAGGCTTTTCCTTTAAGGAGTCTATATTTTGAAAGAAACCTAACAAGAAAGGAAAGAAAGGAAGGAAGAAAGGAAGAAAAAGAAAGGAAAGAAAGGAAAAAAGGAAAGAAAGGAAAGAAGGAAAGGAAGGAAGGAAGGAAGGGAGGAAGGAAGGAAGGAAGGGAGGAAGGAAGGAAGGAAGGGAGGAAGGAAGGAAGGAAGGGAGGAAGGAAGGAAGGAAGGGAGGAAGGAAGGAAGGAAGGGAGGAAGGAAGGAAGGAAGGGAGGAAGGAAGGAAGGAAGGGAGGAAGGAAGGAAGGAAGGGAGGAAGGAAGGAAGGAAGGGAGGAAGGAAGGAAGGAAGGGAGGAAGGAAGGAAGGAAGGGAGGAAGGAAGGAAGGAAGGGAGGAAGGAAGGAAGGAAGGGAGGAAGGAAGGAAGGAAGGGAGGAAGGAAGGAAGGAAGGGAGGAAGGAAGGAAGGAAGGGAGGAAGGAAGGAAGGAAGGGAGGAAGGAAGGAAGGAAGGGAGGAAGGAAGGAAGGAAGGGAGGAAGGAAGGAAGGAAGGGAGGAAGGAAGGAAGGAAGGCAGGAAGGAAAGAAAAAAAAAAAGAAAGAAAGAAAGAAAAAATAGATACATAAGCTTTACTGCTGTTTAGAGGATCACTGAAGCCTGGAGTAATGAGGATAGGCTACTTGAAAAAAAAGTAAAATTTGAATTCAGCATTTATATTTAAAGAGTACTCAAATGTGAAAGGGATAGTAACTTTGAAGAGTAGACACTACATGTATAAAGCCTCAGCGGTGAGAATAAACATAGCATATTGATGATACAAAGAACTAAGCAGCTCTCACTAGAAGAGCAAGTACTGTTAGGCAAGGAATTGAAAGCCAAGAGAGGTTTAGAGAAGTGCTCTGACCACGGTGGAGAGTAAATGCATCTTCTTTAAGCGGCATATATTTGTTAGAGATATTAATTAAAGATATTCTATATTTACTTCATCTGACTCCTGAAACTTAAAATAAAAATCAATGCATAGATATTTAGGTCTGTATAATAGCAACGAGAACTCAGTTTGAGAAGAGTTGGTCACTGGCTATCAAGATTTCAACAAATTTCCAAAAGACAAAAAGTAAAGAGGAATGTATTGACAACTTAAGTAGAACATAATACACTAGGAGGAAGCTGCAAATGAGATGAAAGCTGACCTGAACACTGGAACCCTGGGGACTCTAGGCTCAGATATAATCGAAGAACTGTCTCCAAGGGACATTAGGAAAGGAATGAGAAGAATGGCTAAGAACAGAAACTAATTGAAGATCTGAATATAGAAAACCTGTACTAATCAAAAAATCTACTTCCACCCACATGGCATACAAAGAGCCTAATATTTACCCCCAGCCAAAAATAATAAGAGGGTAATTCTCCTTTGTGGCAAAGACAGCCAACTATTGACCAAAATTCATATACCTCCTTCTGTACTATAGAGTTGTCCCTAAGAAGTAAATGCTTAGCCAAAAAACATCATTTCTCAGATCCTCTTGCATCTTGGTGGGACTATAATGACTAGTTTTAGCCAATGGAATGTAAATAGAAGTAATGTGTCATTTCCTTGCCAAGGAGGTTAAGGAGTGCCCTCTCCATTTTCTCTTCCCCTTCCACTAGCGGGAGACGGAGAATCATAAGGCATTTTAAGGATGGCAGAACCATAAGACAAAGAACTGGAGGCATTAAATCATCACATGAAGGAAAACTGCCTGCTGAGAGGAAAACTCTAACTGGACTATTAAAGAAATGAAAAAATAAATTGCTATTTTGTTAAGCCATTGAAATTTTCAGGTTTACTTGTTCTAGCAACCACCACCTTTATTAATTAGGGCCCTTTTCTTTAAAGGAAAGAAGAAATGGAGGGGGAAATATCACCAGAAAAAAATTAATTTTATACTATAGTTTTAGTGACCTGGAGACAGGCCTTTTTCTTTGTGGCATCTAGAAGATCAGAACCCTGATAGTCAGCTTTCTGTCCACACCAAAGGAAAGCCTGCCAGCTGATGTGTTCCCTCACACATACATATTAAGATGAAGAACTAAGTAGCTGGAATGGGAGAAACATGAATTATGACCAAAAGGTCAGATATGGAGGATTGAATTATTCTCATAGTACCTTATCCTGTGCAGCTAGTAGAAACAAGCTCATGCTTTCAACATTGTGCCTTGAAATTTCCTTGCCCAATACTACAGCTTCATTAGTTACTTCCTGTCTTCCATGTTGCCTCCCACAACAGTTTGATGAAATGTTTTGCTACCACATAACACTGTTCATTTTTTTCAGCCTCCTCTATCAGTTTTCTTGCTGACCACCACCCAGTACCAAAGTCAATGACATGTACTTTCAGGTTTTATTATAGCAGCACCCCACTTCCTGGTACCCATTTTTATAATCAATTTCTTTCTTCAACATATGCAACTGTAAAATCACAATGCATATAAAAAATAAGCATATATTTCTCGCTTACAAATAAATTCTTTAGATCAATTGGGGCAGCCTTGATTCCAGCTGTAAATCAAGGTGACATCTCCATGTTTCTCCATCTGGGGCTTGATGGTGAGCAGCAGATTCCTAAAACATGTTTTATTATGCAAAAGTTAGAAATTGTCAGAGGGGCAAATGAAAATATTTAATGCCTCTATAGCCTAGGCTCAAAACTAGCTATAAAGTCAGTTTCACTTCTGCCGACATTCTTTTAGCCAAAGTCCCAAGACCAAGCTCAGTGAACGAGTGGGGGAGGGTAGAAATGAATATTTGCTGAACAGTTACCTAATCTGCTA
The DNA here is from genome assembly GCF_000325575.1 of Pteropus alecto. NCBI lineage: Eukaryota > Metazoa > Chordata > Mammalia > Chiroptera > Pteropodidae > Pteropus > Pteropus alecto. The sequence goes on from NW_006436664.1 coordinate 2,506,136, forward strand.
TAATTCATCCTCTTATACCCAAAAGACTGCCTGCTATGCAGCAAAAGCCTATTAATATAAGAATCAAGAGCAAGAGTAAAAATTACAATTAACTATCAAATATTGGTAGAAAGATGAGAGAAGGATGGGGAGTAAACTAATTGAACTAAATCTTCATCTTTTATAAAAGGGAGTAAACAGGTGATGTTTAAAGTTAATCAGTCAAGGAATGTAGGTAAAAGCATATAAAGAACAAAACACCAAAATAGTTCAAAATGTATGTTTCTGGGGGGTAGACCTCACAATGAGAGACAAGGAATAAGAAACTGTTACTTTTAATAAAAAATATTTTTGTATTACATTTTTTTGTTAACCACGTTCATGTATTTCTCTAATTAAGAAAAAAGTAAATAAATGAATTCCAACTAGAAACTACTTGCTTAAAGGCTAGGTTTTAGAGATGTGACAATCTTTATGTATGTAAACTTAATACTATGGGAGAAACTCTGTATCTACCCTTCAAGTGAATGGAAATTTGTTATGTTTTCATTGTAGTGTAAAGCATGAGTTCCTCCTTAATAGTTAAAATAAATGAAACAGTTCACATTTCTACAGAATCTAATTAAGATTGATAAATTCTTAAATTCAGAAGTTTAGAAGTGGCTTTTAAAAATTCTTTATCTGAAAATTACATATAAAATTTAATACTTAAGTGATCTGTTGCTACTCACAAATTAAGGAACTGGCGTGAATATAATCCATTGAAGAGTGTACAGGTACAACAAAAGGAAAATAGAAAATAAACACTAATATATCATTCAGACAATAATTAATCCAGACTAGGGATAGAAAATACAGGTCATTCAGGTCAACAATTACTTCAGACCACAGTGGACATCACAAATCAAACATGGCACTCTTCCCAGTAGAACAAGGGAACAATCTCAAAATCCTTCTCAACACAATACTCCTCAGCCTCCAAATTTGACTAGAGTTGGCATATCAAATGAAACCTCTTTGCCCTAAAACAAAACAACACTCTGATTAATGTTTATTGTACGACAATATATACTTCATCTCTCCTTTTCAGCACCTAATGGGCTGAAGAGATTTCTCCAAAGCATTTAATTAAATATTAAATTCTGCAATGAAAATACTGTAGTAGTTGACGATGAAAGCTATATCGCTTCATGATGCAGTATTATAGTTATTCAACTAGCATGACCTGGAAACATTTTATGGGTAGTCCAGGAGTAAGGGAAGCCAAAAAGACTATCAAAACTATTCAACATCTATCTAAAAGACCAGTTGTCAGCCTAGGCTATTTGTTCAATACAGAGGTCTAGGCATCTCTGGATAAAAAGTCACTGAGCAACGGTATCTACTATACTAGATAGATCTCAGTGGTTGCTGGCCCAGAACCAGTTCTGAAGAAAGCTCCTTCCTCTCTTCACCCTAATTTCCACATCCATCTGTTTAAAGCATTCAGTACATTAGTCCACCCTCCTAAATTCAGCTAATTGGACTAAGGCAGGAATACTTGGCCTTAAAGCAGTCAATCAATAGGAATGTCATCAAATTTTCTGTGGCCCATCTTCCAAAGATAACCCAATCAAGCTAGCAGAGTGGCAGAGCAGCAGCATGCTGGACTCAAAGATAACCCAATCAGATTCTCTCAAAAATTGCAAATAGAGACAAAAAACAAATCTGCAAATGAAAGTAAATACTGGTGCTAGATCATGTAGACGAGTAAGGGCCAGCAGTCTAAGGCCTTATGTAACATGAAAAAGCAAAAGAAGGCTGCTGAGAATAGGAAAGAAAGACTAGGGAACTGTGAGAGATGAAGAGAGTAACCTCAGTTCCTGTTTTTAGCTTCCAGTTGTAGCCCCTGTGAGGCTCAGCTATGCTGTGATGCATGTGTACAGATGCTGGGATGCATGTGTACAGATTCTTTTTCCTGTAATATGACCTTACTAGGAATCATTCCAATCCATCAGACAAGGGAGAAAAGAAAAGAATCAGTTTCCCAGTTCTATTCTCCAAGAAGTTTCCTGTGCCTCAAAGTAAATTTATGGACGCTTGCTAATAGATAACTGGAAGTTGTGTCATCTCTGTCTGCCTACAGTGTCTGAAACCCAGACCTTGCTCAGAAAAACATACTTTTTCAATAAATGTTTGAATTTAGACAATTCGCATGTTTATTGGTAGCCTTGAACATCTTTGTTTGATGTAGCTAAATAAAATTTGTACTATTTTTTTCTGTTAAAAAATTACAAGTAATTCAGCATAGTAAAAGTTGTATTTTTATAACTATTGTTTGTCAAGCTGCCAAACAATAAAAGAGAGAAAGCTACAGTAAAATTTAACAACCTAACTGGGAAAAGCGCTAAGTTTAACATGTTTGAAAAGGAAGAATATATCTTGGGAAAAATACATTAACAAGAATTAAGACAGCTCTAAAAAAGGAATCAATCATAATAAACATTAAAAAAAAAAAAAACTTTTACTATCAACAGGCATGCATATCAAACCACCAGAGCACATATCCATCTTGATGTTATAGTCTTATCCACCATTTGTTGCCTGAGTTTCAAATGCAAATAAGCACGGACAGTTGCTATAGTGACATATGCCACTTTTGAACCAGGAGCTTAGTACTACTGAGTACTTATGAGCTTCATAACATCAGTGCTTCCTCTCACACTGAGTCATAGCTCAGACGTTATAATTTCACAAAATGTGATTTTAGTCTGTCCTTTAGAAGTTAATCTTGTTACTTTATCCAAAATAGTTTATACTTTACCAAGTAGGGTATACATAAGTGAGAAATAATCTAACTCACCTAACATACTAAGGATATACACACTCAATAAATATTTAATTAACATTAAAGATGTTGTCTTAATAAATTGTATGCCATCACTGGAATTTACTATTTTATTATTGTAACTGGGTAAGACCATACCTTATTAATTCATGTGTTACCTCACTATCATTAATAGGATTCCTACCATCCTTCGTTTAAAAGGGAAAGTAAAAAATTCAAAAACGACATTAAGAAGCTGAATTTTATTTGACAGCAGATTGATATATTTTTATTTCCTTTAGGAACTATTCCTAATAATTAAAGACTAACTGTTAATGATATCCAAAAAGGTAGTTTGTTGCTAGTAAAATGCTAAGAATAAAAAAATAATAATCTCAAGTCAATCAGAGAATATGCCCACATCATCAAAAATTCAGAGACTGAGAACTCTCATACACTGCTCATGAGAATGGAAAATGGCACAGCCACTTTGGAAAACAGTTTGGCAGTTTCTCAAAAAGTTATACATAGAACCACCATACAACTTATCCCTTTCACTCCTAAGTATGTACCCAAGAGAAATGAAAACACATGTCCACAAAAGACTTGTATATGAATGTTCACAGACATGTTATTTTTAATAACTAAAAACTGGAAACTTAAATGTCCATCAACTGGTGAATGGGTAGACCAATAAAATAAGTAAAAAATAGTGGAATACTATTCACCAATTAAAAATGTATTATTGACACATGCTACATCATGGATGAACCTCAGAAACATTATGCTAAGTGATGGAAGTCAGACACAAGAGATCATACATATTTTGTATGATTCTGTTTATATGAAATGTTCAGAAAAGGCAAATTTATAGAGACAGAAAGTTCATTAGCAGTTGCCTGAGGGTAGAAGTGGGCATGCGGAATCTTATTAAAGGGATGAAAATCTTCTAAAACTGATTTACAGTGATAGTTGCACCATTTGTTAAATTACTAAAAACTACTGACTTGTATACTTGAAATGAGGGAATTTTATGATATGCAAAATATATCTCAATAAAATTGTTGGGTTGTTTTTTTTTAAGTCGGAGAACATGCGAGCTGCAGGAAACCTTGCCAAAACTCTCTATTTGTACAGATGAAAAAAGAAAGGTCCAAAAAGGTTAAGCAATTTGTTTAAAAGGTCACCCAGCTAGATCATGGCAAAAGCAAAAAAGCAAAAGGATTAAAAATCCAGCCTCACCCTCCCATCCAGTCCAATGTTATTGTCATATCTACTAAAAAGTGCTCAAAGATTTTTTAAAAATCATAATTACATAGACTTCTTTGTAAAGTGTTCTAGAAGTATCAAAATTTGAGAAATAAAAAGAATAAATCATACCAAAATCTATGAGTAGATAATGGAAGCCATATTACTTTCAAAGTTGGTAAGAAAAGAAAAAGAACTAAGCATTTTTTTCTGTAGCTATATGTCAGAGTAACTAAGTGTTGCCAGTTTATAAAGAAAGCTCTTTAGATGATTACAAATTATTAAATGTAGACAGAATGAATTAGAAATTATCATTTTGTAATCCCTAATAAAATTATGACTGAGGCAAGAATGATCAATTATCAATTAACAATTATTGTTAAGGCCATTACATGAATGGTCAATGGGGGCGGGGGGAGTTGGACACTTGTAGGAAACCAAAATAGCACCTCACAAATTATTTTGTCTTAAGGAGAAAAACAAAACACAAAACTTTACACAAGGGAGATCAAGATGTCACGGACCTAGTCAAGCCTTTAGCATTATGTCCAGGTTTATTAGAAAGGCAGAGACTTAAGAGTAAGTTAAACACCAAGAGAAAGTAGTCAAACAATTAGACGGTGAGATATTCTGCAGCAGGGGTCCCTAACCCCTGGGCCAGGCAAGCCATGGACCAGTACCAGTCCAAGGCCTATTAGGAACCAGGCAGCACAGCAGACGGTGAGCAGCACGTGAATGAGCAAAGCTTCGCCTGGATGTGCAGCCGATCCTCAGCAATAGCATCACTGCCTCAGTTTCACCTCAGATTATCAGGCATTAGATTCTCATAAGAGCACTGGTCCCTAGTGCCAAAAAGGTTGGGGACTGCTGTTCTACAGAACAATAAGCCTGGTCTCTTTAGCTGACCAGACAAAGAAAAAGGGGAGGGGGGTACTATTTTAGATTAAGAGACTTGAAATACATAACCAAAAACAAGTGTGGATCTCTTGTCCAAACCAGGATCTGAAAATGGACTATAACATTAAAAAGTTATTATTTTAAATGTGATATTTTTGTTATTCAGTAATATGCTTTTATAGAGATGCATGTTTAAGTACGTAGAAGTGGAAGACCTAGATATCCATGGCGCACTTCAAAATATTTCAACGAGTTTAAGATATAAAAAATTTAAATCCAAGTCTTAACTTTCTAATTCACTGTTTCTATAAATACTCATTAATTTATTCATAAGATATATTTCCATATATGGAATCCTGCA
>NW_006436664.1:2511450-2512783 GCF_000325575.1 Pteropus alecto
ATGATAGTTTTTTTAACAGGTACTGAGCTGAAGAGAACTGAGGTAACAACACAATTTTATTGGCCACGGTAGTACGCTTAAGGCACCAAAAAGCATCAAAGCAGCATGAACAGACAGTTTTGCCCCAAAGAACCAAAAATATCTAGTAGAACAGCTTCTTGGTGTTTACAAGAGTACAAGGCTGTTCCAAGATCACAGTTAAGGCTTTGAAGCGGCAGCCTCACTAAAGCAATTCTCTATTATTACATAAAATCATATTCCTTTCTGACTTCACCGCCCCTTACAACCAGTTAACTACTTCCCTCTCTCAAGCTAAAGAAAACCTTTATTACCATAACCACCAGCTTCATTTCAACTAGGGCGTAGAAATCTCAGAACGGGGAACTGAGAGCCTCCTTCAAACCCTGGAGAAGAGGCTGATCATCAACTCATTTGCCTTTTTTCCCTCTCCCTCTAAATCCAAAGGGTGGCGCTGTCCCCTCTCCTCCCCCACACACACCATGCGCGCGTGGAGGTCTATTTGCCTCGTCTGACCCGCGGGGAAGATCCGCTTGCGCCCTGCGACGGGTGACTTGGCTTCCCCGCGCTTCTCTCCCAACAGCCCACCCAGGTTCGCACTCGAGGGCGCCCGCTCCTCTCCTTAGTGGCTCTCTCTCAGAAACTCTGGACATAGGTGGGACGGCTCAGAAAGTCCCTGAATGCTGGTACTCTGGCTGAGTCTTCGACCCAACAACTGAGAAACGAACAAAGAGAAGCGTCACGACCCCTAGCACTAACCGGAGTTCCGCGACTTCTACCGCCTGAACGCATAAGTTAACCAACCGACTTACACAATTGACTGGACTCAGCAGCCGCTGTGAAACGCAAGGGGGCGCCCAGAGCGAGCACCACCGGGGCTTCCCGCCCCGCCAGGCCGGCCTGCTTGCGTCAGGGGTCCCCTCCCTTTCCCGACCGGCAACCGGGCGCTTCCCGCTTCCGGAAGTCGCTCCCATCCGCGCCGGACTCCTCCCACCACCAGCGACGTCAAACTGAGCTCCTACCACTGCTCTGCCTCCGCCTCCAGACGCGGGGAGGGCCGTCGTTTTCTTACAATAAATCCTGCCGCTTCCGGGTCCTTAAAACAGTACAGGCGACGGTTTTGAAGCTACTTACTGGGCAGGCCTCGGATGCGCGTGAGTAGAGTTTGAGAGGCCAGAGGCTGGCTATCTGGAGGCCGCCCCAGCAGAGGCCTTTCCCCCTATCCGCAACTCGTGCTGCACTTGGTTCCGCCGAGACCCACGACGGTTCCGCCCCCTTCTTCCTTGTCATTGATGTTGTTGTTCTTGTCAGTGCC
>NW_006436664.1:2512946-2516559 GCF_000325575.1 Pteropus alecto
TCTGTGCGGGCAGGCGGCGGGCGCCGCGTCGCTGCCCAGCGAGCTGATCGTGCACATCTTCTCCTTCCTGCCTGCGCCCGACCGCCTGCGGGCTTCGGCCTCCTGCTCGCACTGGCGTGAGTGCCTCTTCTACCCGGCTCTCTGGCCCCAGCTCCGCATCTGCCTCCGGGTTTCACCCGCGGAGCAGCCTCGGCTCGAATTCCTCATGCGCAAGTGCGGCTGGTTCGTGCGAGAGCTGCGCGTTGAGTTCGCCGCCGAGAATTACCTGAGCGGAGGCGGCGGCCCAGGCGACGGAGGCGGCGCGGATCCCGGGACTGGCGGGGAAGAAGTCGAGGCACTGCAGCTCTCAACCCGTTGGCTGGAAGTGCTGCGCACCTACTTGGAGCTGGTGCTGTGCGTGCTGGTCAGCATCCGGAACAACAGGTAGGCTCGTCCTAGCCTCTCCATCCACCCTTCTTTTCCCCCTCCCCCTCTCTCTCAGGGCTCAGAGTCGCCTCCTTCCTCTCACCCCGAAATAGATTCAGAGCGGATACGCCTGGCCCGCTTCAGCGTTGCATTTTTCAGTGACCGGGGGTGTCAATTCTAACCCGACGATTTCCTTGAGGCAGGAGGGCATAACGGGAATCATCATAATTTATAAACAGTGAGGTACTTGATGTTTATTAGACATCACTCCTGGCGCCTTTCAGGCAATGTCTCATTCATCCTTTCAGTAGCGATGCTATAGAGCTGACAGACGCCGTCGTTCCTCATTTTACAGATGGGAAAGCTGAAGCTTGGACGGTGAGGCCTGTGGGTCTTGGGAGAAACAAAACCTGATTTGGTTTTTCTGACTTTGAACCTGTTCATTCAAAATAGATAGTTCGTGGGGGGCGGGGAGAGAAGGAGTAGGTATGCTACTGGTGTCTCATAGTTACAAGACTCTCCCTAAAAGAAATCTTTGACAGCCATTTTCTTTCCGGAAATAGTTTTGATTAACTGCCAGGCACAAAGAGTAGGAGGAGTGCTTGTTAAACCTAGGGATTAGGGAAGAGCCTGATCATCGGGGTTGGAAGTCCCGCCCCTGGCACCTCCTGACTCAGTTTGTCTTTAGTGATTCACCTAAAAGTAGCACAATACAGCATGGTAGTTGCCTGTATTGGGCGAACTGGCCCGATGTCTGCAAAGGATAAGCATGTAACTGTCCTGATTTTGCAACAGGACTTTACTGTAATTCTAGGATTAACTTCTTATGTTCTGACAGATTATCCTAATCAATATTTCCTTTTATTTCTCGATTACCCTCGCCAAAAGCCTATTAATTTTGATTTTCCTTATGTGGAGATTCTAAAACCTTAGAATTTAACTGTGAGTTGAAACAAAGTTCAAAGAGTCGAAAAGGAGCAGCGTATATAGTAATAATAGTTTAACAGTTTACAAGTACTTTCATATATACTATCTTACTTGATCCTTTCAATGACCCTGTGAATTAGGTAGCACAGCTATTATTATCCCTGTTTTATATAGAGGAAACTGACAGTTAACAAGGTCAAGTGATGTGCACATTGTCATACAGCATTGTTTTTCTCCAAGAGCAGTGTCCTTACTATTGCAGTTAATATTGCATGTTGAACATCATGCATTATATTCAGGGTCGAGACAAAGTCCTGGTTTAATGCTAAGCTGTGTGTGTGTGTGTGTGTGTGTGTTTCCCCTAAAATTCTGTCTAAATCAAAAGCTCCAAGTTGTATCTGGAGCATGGTTTCAATATTCCAGTGGCCTGTGTATTTCCCTAGCTTTTCACACCAAACCATTCCATTTCCTTACTTCGATTTTATGTAGTAAGAGAGGCCTTTTGAAGCTATAAGTTGGTCTTGACCAGGTTGGAGACTTTGTCAGAGTTGAATGTATGGCTAGAGGACCACCTGACCCAGAAGTTGAAATGATTCAGTCAGTAAGCATTTAGACGGATGAGGCCAAGAGTGGGGGTGAATTCAGCAAGTTCCAAATAGAGTTTTCTGTTCTGAGATCCGATCGCACTTCTAAACAATCATCCAAAAAAATGCATGCCTTTGGTCTTAGAACATGTCTTGCACAGTACCTTTTAACTGGTTGGTTGGTTGAATGGATGGATAACTTTATGTAGGCAAAATAATGGTATACCATATTTTCTCTTTGTTTAATTTTTCTCGCCCTTCCTCCCTTACCACTTTTTTTCAGCTTTATTGAGGTATAATAAAAGTATACCTTCCACTTTTATTAGCATCCAGCCTACCTGTTTATAAAGCCACCCCATGCCTGTCCTTCTGAGTCAGCTATCACTTCCACATGAATACAATACACTATCATTCTGCTTTTAAGGTTTCTTGTCATTTACTGTAAGGATGGTGCTGCTTATTATGCTGCTTTGGTAGCAAATTCATTGTCTAAAATTAAAGTGTAGTGTGATTACATGTATTATTTCTACTAATGATATTTCAAAGGGTTTTTTAAAATTATCTTTATGTGTTTGGAAATAAGATAATCTCATCTTTATTTTGGAAATGTCCTGAGATACTCTAGTAATATTGAAAGTATTAATATGAATGTTAAAAACATCAATGGAACAAGTTTTCATGAAATTTCAACAAATTTGAAAATATTTTAAACCAAGTTGTTCATTTGGTAACTCGGGTAAATTCTATTATTTCCTTCCATAATCACTTTCACTGCAGAGTGAGGTTCATTGAGAACCCAAAACAACTTCATTTAGTGTTTTTTGGTTTTCGAAAAACAAAATTTAATTACTAATGAGAAGAATGAACATTTGACATTGTTCTTTACATTTCTGTGTTAAATTTACAGTAGTTTTCTTTTATTATTTCTGCAATTTTATAAGTAGAAAAGGGGGATATGAAACCTACCAGGTCACAAGCTTTATGCTTCTCGGCCTTCTGCTGAATCCTTTATATAGTTCCTATAATTCAGCCTCTTATTTTGCTGTGTTCCAGTTATTTTCATGTCCCTTAGGAAAAGAACTGAAACTATAACCTGGAATTATGGGAACTTTTCAAGGGGACTGTTCTGAAAAGATACCTAGCATTTTGTTTTGCTTGATTTCTGGGCTTCATATGCACATGTGCTATAGCCACCTTACTGATATCTTAGGTTTTAGGAACAACTGATGAGGATCAGAGAGATACAAAAATGCCTCTCAAAGGGTAAAACACAGTCTCCCAGTTTTCAGAGCTCCTTTCTTTACAGGGGGCTAGGATACCTGCCTTCTTGACGAACAGTAAGAACAGAAATACAATATGTACTCATTCAACTGTATTATAAGTTAAGTAGGCTGAATTTATTCTGCAGTTGCCCTACGAAAAATTGTACTTAGAAGTTCAAAACAACAAATTTAGATATGCAATTTTAGGATTTAATCTGCTTGTCAAGTCAAGTACTGCCTATTTAAATACTGTATCTCAAACTCCTTAGAAAAAATGAGAGTTCATGGGCAATAAGGTTTATAATAGCTAATAGACTCAGTTCTTAAAAATGCTTATTCTTAAACAGTAGCCGAAAGTACATTGTCATCATCTGGTTTATGCTTTTACATAAGTTTTTTTTAGGTGAAATCCTAGATTGGAACAGTACTTTTTTT
>NW_006436664.1:2516581-2577772 GCF_000325575.1 Pteropus alecto
TTTTTAAGATCTACAGTAGGTGAAGAGAGGTTTTATATAGGTTGATTTTCCTTTTAAAATTCTGGGTTACAACTCTGAGATGTATGTAGGTTGACCATTTCATGCCAGCTTATATTCCCTATTAGTGGTAGAAGGTCTATTAATAATTCTTAGATTTGGTCTAGGTGATTTTACATGTTCAGTAGAGGGTAGTCTTACCTTTTATGCATCTTAAAATCGATGTAAGTGTTTTTGGACATTTCACATTACTATCTAAAATAATAAGAAATGCCTTGAAGGTATTATCACCAGAACCCCTAGGCCTTGTTTTTCTTGAAATAATTTTTCCCCATCATAGTGTAATAAATATAAATAATAATAGTAGTTCAGTTTTTAGAGCTTAAAGAAGCCTATTGACAGAAAAAGATGTATTAAAATATTTAGGGACTCTGACCAGTCTACCAAGAGGTGGTTGCCTCTACAGAAGAGAGATGAGATGATGGAGACACAACAGACTCCTTAAAATTGACGAATTAAAGTGGTTCCACAGAAATACTTCAAGGTCATTGAGAAGGGTGGAGACTCTAACCTGGGAGTGTTGCTGAGAGGAATTAGGGGACTTTCTAGTCCATACGTACATTCTTAACAATGATCTAGAACTGATAGATGAAGGATGGGAAATAAAGTAAAACTCAACTAAAGATGGTCACAGTAAAATTTTTTTGCCCCTGTTAAATGAAGCTGCCCAGCAGCTTTTGAGCGGTGTGATTAATTATTTCCATTTTAATGTGTTAGTTCTAAAGCAGCTTCAGAAGAGTTCACCCAACTTGACCAGTGTATATAGGACCTAAGATGATAGTTAAAAAAAAAAATCTGTTTTTTTTTCCTCTAAATATTGAGAGCCTACTATGTGAAATAGTGAAGACAGCCTCCCCATTCCCATGGAGTCAGCATTCTAGAGGAAGAAGACAGACAGAAACAAGTAAACAAATGAAAGAAAATGTATTTAGACTGTGAAAATAAAAGAGGACTATGTAATAGTGATTAGGTGGCGATATCAAATAGAGTGGTGAAGGAAAACCACCTGGGAAAAAGACATTTGAGCTGCAGCAATTAATGATGAAGAGTTACACTCTTAAGATCTGAGCAAATAGCATTACAAGCATAAAAAACAGTAAGCACTAAGGCCTTAGACCAGACAAATTTTGGCTGTTGGAGCACTAAGAAAATATGCCAGGACCATGCGATTGAGGGTAAGAGTAATATCATGATGAGCTCTAAGATGTAGAGGGAGGAACAAATGGGGTAGGTTATGTGGACTTGGGAATGAAATTTAGACTATATTCTAAGAATAGAAGTCATTGAAAAACTTTTAAAGGCAAGAGTAATAGGAACTAATTTGCATTTTAAGACAATTATTCTGGTTCTGTGTAATGAGTGAATTACAAGAGGGAGCAAGAGAGAAAGCAGAGAGGCCGATTGGGAAGCTGTTGCAATAATCTAGGCAAGAGGTGATGGAGACAGTGGAGATGAAGAAAAGTGGATGGATTTGCAATGTGTTTTGGAAGTAGAGCCAAGAGGACTAACTAATGGATGCAGATAAAAGGAAGAATCAAATATTTTTCATCATTTCTCTGTAAGACTCAAGTTTTTTTGTTCTTAGTACTGTTAAAGTTATCTTTTAATAGCAACTTCAAACATCGGTCTTATTTTAAATAATCTTTTTTGTGTAACCTCTGGGATTTGAAGAGGATGATAATTCTGTGAGGGTAATTGAGTAAGTGAATTTGTAAAGCTAATTCTGAGAAATCGCTTATAGTTCATGAATCCTAATCAAACTATAAGGAATAAATGCTACTATAAGCTGGTGACATTTCTGGTCTCTAAAACTGTGCTGTCCAGTATGGTAGCCAGTAGCCACATTTAGCTATTTCAGTTTTAATTAAGTAACTAAGATTAAAGATTTAGTTAGTCACACTAGCCATATTTCAAGTGCTCCATAGTCATATGTGGCTAGTGACTACCATATTGGACAGCATAGAATAGAGCATTCCCATCATGGCAGGAAGTTCTGTTGGAGAACATTTCTCTAAGGAGTTTGGTTTTTTGTTTGTTTGATTTAGCTGTGGTCATTCATCAGCATTTGCGAGAAGAGGAAATATGTTATCAAAAAGTGTTATGTGGATATAAACACACTTAATATTGAACATGAACTAAACAAGAATAGAATTAACCTGAAAGCATTTCATGCAGTGAGGTAGATTATTTTAGCTTTTATCAGTTTAGAAAAAGGAAAAATTAAATGTGTTTTATAAGCTACTTTACAGCATTATGAAAGGTTTTATTTTTTTAAGAGTATCTTTTTAAAGCACCAAGTTTTTATGTATTCCCTTTTCATAGGTAATTAGACTAAGCTGTATTGACTGTGATTTCAGGCTGTTTTGCCAGTGATGATACTGTTAGATCAAAGAAATAATTTTGGACCCTCCAAAATGAAAGGAAACACTAAAGTTACCGCCACAGATAAAGTTCCCCAATTCTGAACCACAGAAGAGAGAAAAATCTGGTCATCATAACCAAGACATCAGAAGCCTTTGGGTCCTCAATTATACTAAACAGTCCAACAGAAATACCATAAAAAGATGAAAGGTTTTCAGCCCTCCACAGTTAGACCTTGAGGAGTATTTCTTAGATTCATAGGTAGTTAAGATTGTTTTCCAAGAATTGCTCGAACTAACCCATTGAATCTCTACATGTAGGTTTTTATAAAAGGCTATAAAAAATAGTGATGGTTGCTTGATTCACAGAGAAATCTTAATACATCTCCGAAAACAAGATGTAGAAGAGGTCAGGCAGGTAAGGGGGAAGGTGATGTGGAAATCAGTAGGCCCTTACTAGGCTCTTGTAAGGACTTTGACTTTTACTCTAAGTGTAGTGAGGAGCCATGAAAGGGTTTTGAGTTGAGGAGTGACATGATCTAATATTTCAAAAGGAACATTCTAGCCACTGTGTTGAGAATAGTTTGCAGCAAGACACAAGCATAGAAGCAATGAGCTGGGTTAGGAGACTTTTGCATTAATCCAGGCAAGAGATGATGATGGCATGGAACAGGGTGGGAGCAGTGAAAGTAATGACTAGTATGATTATGTATATATTTTTATCTGGAGGCCTTCTAGAAGTACAACATAAGTATAAAAGATTAGATATAATTGTTCAGCTAAAATTACAATGTTCTTTTAATTGCTGTTCCCTAAATATATCTAAAACTATTTTTCTGTTGGCTGTTTTTGTTCATTTCGTTTTCTTTTGGTGTTAATGATTTGTGCTCTTTAAAAAAAAAAAAAAGAAGAAAGCCTAGGGTTTGGACAGTTTTATTTTCTGAAGATGGCGTATCTTTGGTATTTAGCTCCTTTACCACCAAGTACTTGAAGCACTGCTCTGTTTGTATAGGTTTTACATAAATTTCAATCAGTTTGTTGAATTGCCCCAGAAACTTCCTGCAGTCACTTGGAATTTTCCTTTCCCACTTTTCTCCTCTTTCACTTTCCTGCTTCAGGCAAATCTATTACTGCTTGGAATTTGCCTAAGCGTTGCCCTCATATGAACTATGGGATCAAGATGGTAGGGCTAAGTGGAGAAGAAGAAGCAGGTGGTACTCTGCACAAGGACTCTTCCTTCTTTTTGCCCCCAAATCACTGATCTCATTAGCTATACCACTAGGCCCAGGTAAATCTGTTTCTCTACCCAGACACTCATCATGTGCACTCTTCTTCTATTACATCTTTTCAAGTGGACAAGGAAAAGGGAGGAGGCCAGAGTTGAGCTACATTTTAACCTGGTTTGTTATTCAGATGTTGCTAATAACTTCAAAAATGAATCTCACTCATAGAAACCTCAAAAGGAAATTTTGATCCAAGGCAAAGAAGAAAGGTAGTGAATTGAGGCCAAAGACTTTGATCTTCTGTAGTTTAGACCCACCTTCTCAAGCTACACACCCTCTCCAAACAAAAGTCATATTAGAATCACCACCAGGATCACAGGCTCCGTAAGTCCTAGTCATATTGCCAGTACGACAGAGAGCTGAGTAGGTGTGTTCCTGACAGCCCTTAAAATCCTATGCTGATTTTCCCAGAGAAACAGAGTATTCAACAACTGTATGATGTAGGCACCATTATTACCCGTTTTACAGATGGTAAAACTTGAGTCACAGAGTAGTTGAATAAACTTGTCAGTTACACAATTAGAGAAATGACTGCCTCGTTTTCTAACTTTTTAATGAAATTTTCAAACACAAAAACTAGACACAATGAACAGATTTAATAATTTAAAGATTTTTCCACATTTGCTTTTTCTATATTTACTGAAGTGTTTTAAAACAAATCCAGCATCTTGATGTTATTTTACACTATACCCTTCAGTGTAAAGCTCTGAAAATTATGGACATTTTTATTTATACCACATTGCCATTAATATACTTAACAAAGTTATTAATAATTCCTTAGTCTCACCTGATTTTCTTTAAATGAGTCTTTTTAAAACCTTTATTTCCATTCCAAGAGTCTGAACTCATGTACACTTGAAATGTAGCTGCCATAGCTCTTCGTATCATTGGCACACAATGCATATTTTAATAAATGAGCAAAGAGTAGGAGGGCAGTCTGTAGGCTAAGTTTCTAAGTTGTTATTGCTTAATGATCAGATTTAGCTCTGGATCTGGAACTGATGACTTTTTAAAATAGGATTTAAAAAGAATGCAGTTAAGTTAAAATTCATTCTCTTCTGGCAATAGTATGGCTTTTTGCATGTTTTAGAAAGATTGATTATCAAACACTTTATGATTTTATGTTCTTTCACAACACATTTTAGAATTTGCAAAGGGACTAGTAAGTAGATTGTATCCTATTAATATTACCATAGGAACAGA
The DNA here is from genome assembly GCF_000325575.1 of Pteropus alecto. Taxonomy (NCBI): domain Eukaryota; kingdom Metazoa; phylum Chordata; class Mammalia; order Chiroptera; family Pteropodidae; genus Pteropus; species Pteropus alecto. The sequence goes on from NW_006436664.1 coordinate 2,521,485, forward strand.
GCTAAATTAATTTGAAGAATTAAGATGAAAGAAAAACTTTCTAACCAACTGTAATGTTACATGTCTTTTGAGCAATTACATGTTATGGACATTATGCAGGAAAGAACCCTGTTTGCTTCCTTAGTTCACATGCTCATTCAACAATAAATGAATAAATAAAGTAAATAAAACTCAGGTCACAGATCTCATCTTTTGAAAAAAAGGGATTATGTGGCACAATTCCTTTGTTACTAGTATAGTCTCCTGGCCTCAAAATGAGACATCTGTTTATTGCCGTGGTTCAGTAAGTTCTGTTCTAGTGTTGTTGCCTAGATGTTCTTTTCAGCCCCATTTTTATCATCTGAAATAATAATGAGCCACCTGGGGGCTATATGCAGTTTCTTTGGCTTCACCATAGGATCTGTAATTTCATTTCAACATGACATATCTGAAAGTTGCCCTTGAGTTGTCAGTGTTTTTTCCTAAGCTTTAAAGCAAATTGTTTTCTATATCATTTAATAAAATTTCATTTTGAATAGAAAAATAAGTACCTAAATTTTTTTTCCCACAAATGACTGTCATATACTACTCCAAAACATAACATTTATAATTTTTCCAGTAACATTTAATAAGACCACTGTATTCAAGGACATGTTTTAATTACAAGAAACAACATGAACTAAGTGGGAGTTGGAGCCCAGTTTCTCTGCCTAGCTCTGCTCTAACTAGTATTGCAGTCTTAGACAAATCACTTCAGTTTCCTCATCTATAAAGAGAAATTGTTGAGTTGGATGATGCCACAAATCATTCCAGCTTAAAGTATGTCTGTGATTATATTTGTAAGGAAAGTTTGTGTGTGTATTGGTTCTACTGTAACAAGATTATTACCATTCTATTGATGCAAATAGAATTTTTGTTAAATTGCCCTTGAGTGGCATGTTTCTAACATTGCTGTGGTATTTAAAACTGTTGTGTAGCTGAAAGTAAAACAAATCTTCTATAGAGTCCCCTCATATTAAATTATTAAATTTTACTAATATGCAGGTCATTAATTTTTAAATGATTTTAATGTGAATTAAGTTCTTATAAAGGTGATAAGTTATCTAAAGCTACTTTAAATGTCTTTTCTGAATTGCCAAGAAGTATGTGTTTGTAAAAATACAGTATCTTAAAAATACAGAAAAAATAAAGTAAAAAGTTCACCAGAGATAATCGCTGGTAAAATTTGATGTGTCTTTTTGCAAAATAGGAATAATAATTTGCATGTGGTTTTCCATTAATATTATATCTTGGCATTTTTTCACATCATCAAAAATCCTATTATGCATTACTCACCTGCTAGAAATGTCAAATCCAGAACCCTGACTACATCAACTGCTGACAAAGATATGGATCAACAGGAGCTCTCATTCATTGCTGGAAGGAATAGCAAAATGGTGCATTCACTATGGAAAATAATTTGGCAGTTTCTTATAAAACTAAACATACTCTTATAATACGATCTATCAGTCATGCTCCTTGGTATTTATCCAAAGAAGTTGAAAATGTATATCCTCACTAAAACCTGCTTGCAGACTTTTATAGCAGCTTTAGTCATAATTGCCAGAATTGGAAACAACCAAGATGTCTTTCAGTAGGTGAATGGGTATGCTAACTTTGGTACATCCAGCCAGTGGAATTACTATTCAGTGCTAAAAAGAAAAGAGCTATGAAAAAGAGCCATAAAAAGAGACAGAGGAAACTTAAATGCATATTACAGGGTGAAAGAAGGAAATCTGAAAAGGCTACACATACTGTATTATTTCAACTATATGAGATACTACGAAAAACAGATATGGAGACAACAAAAAGATCAGTGGTTGCCAGAGGTGAGTAGGCAAGAGAGATGATAGAGCACAGAGAATTTTAGGGCAGTGAAAAACTCTGTGATATTATAATGATGGATATATGTCATTATACATTGGTCCAGATCCACAGAATGTACCATAAGGTAAATTATGGACTTTGGGTGATTATGATGTGTCATTGTAGGTTTATACTTGATAATAAATGTATCATTCTGGTGAGTAATGTTGTTAATGGGGCGGGGGGATATATAATGGATAGGGAGTAAGTGAGAAATCTCTGTATCTTCCTCTCAGTTTTGTTGTAAACCTAAAACTGCTCTAAAAAAATGAAGTCATTTAAAAATTGTATCATGATAATATGTATATTGGTTATACAGTATTTAAAGTAAATGTTAATTTTTTATACCCTTTTTAGATTTTCAGTTACATTGAGCACTTTAAGACCCCTACAGACCCAAAGTATCTGTAATCTGCTCACATTTTTTTAATATCCTGGCCATCAAGGAAAACTAAACAGAATTTGCATAAATAATCTATCAATTTCCCCTCCCCCTCATCTTTTTGTTTATTTTTGTTGTTGTAATTTTGTGGGATTTTCTAAGTTGAGGTATATAATTGACATATAACATATTTCAGGTATATAACATAATGATTCAATACTTGTATATGTTGCAAAATGATCACACTAAATCCAGTGAATCCCCTCTCCCCATCTTAAACCTAGTGTTTCATTTCTGTGGTCCCTATAAGGCAATAAATCTCACTTGGAAAGCATATCTTCCCTTCTCCCCCCAACTTATGTTGTAAATCATTTGTAGAGAAATGTTATTGACAATGATGTGTTATACATGTAAACATGATAAAGAAAAAAATTTAAATGATAATATATATCATTGTATGTATATACTATATGCATGTGTATGTATATGTATATTCATATATATATATGACAATTGATTTTAAAGTTTATAAGGAGAGAGAAGCAAGACAGACACTACCTGGCTTCAAGAGTTACTGTAAAGCTATAATAATTAAGACAGTGTGCTATTGGCTGCAGAATAGACAATAGGTGGAACAGAATAGAGAGCCTAGAAATTGAACTACATAAATATAGTCAACTGATTTTTGACAAAGGAGCAAAGGCAATACAATGGAGAAATGTTAGTCATTTCAGCAAATAGTTTTGGGACAGCAGGACATCCACATGGGAAAAAAGTGAATCTAGATACCGACTCTATACCCTTCACAAAAATTAACTCAAATTAGATCACAGACCTTAATGTAAAACACAGAACTATAAAACTCCTAGAAGATATATAACATAGGAAAAAATCTAGATAATCTAGAGTTTAGTGATGACTTTTTTAGATATAACACCAAAGGCACAATCCATGAAAAAAAGAATTGATCAACTAGACTTTATTAAAATTGAAAATTCCAGTTCTGAAGGACACTGTTAAGAAATAAGAGAAGCCACAGACTTGAAGAAAATATTTGCAAAGGACAAATATGATAAAGGACTATTAACTAAAATATACAAAAAGTCTATTAAACCCTATTTAAAAAGTGGGCCAAAGACCTGAACAGACCTCTCATCAAAGAAGGTATATAGATGGCAAATAAGCATTTGAGAAGATGCTCCACATCATATGTCATTAGAGAAATGCAAAATAAAACAACAATGAGACAGCACGATACACCTATTAGAATGGCCAAAATCTAAAATACAGACACCACCAAGTGCTAGCAAAGATGGGGACCAACAGAATTTTAATTTATTGCTGGTCTGAATGCAAAATTGTGCAGCCATTTTGAAAGACAGTTTGGCAGTTTCTTACAAAACTAACTCTACTCCATATGATCCAAAAATCATGCTCCTTGATGTTTACCCAAAGGAGTTGAAAACTTTTTTGCCCACACAAAACCCTGCACACAGATGTTTATAGCAGCTTTATTCTTAATTGCCAAAATTAAAAACAACCAAAATGTTCTTCACTAAGTGAATGGATAAATAATCTGTGGTACATCCAAACAATGCAATACTATTCAGTGTTAAGATATGAACTATCAAGCCAGGTAAAGACAAGGAAGAACTTTGAAAGCGTATTATAGAGTGAAAGAAGCCAATCCGAAAAGGCTAAATACTGTACCATTCCAACTACATGACATCTGGAAAAGGCAAAACTATGGAAACAATAAAAAGTTCAGTGTTTGCCAAGAGTTAGCGCTAGAAAAAAAGTGAGCTATCAAGCCATGAAAAGACATGGAGGAAACAAATGCATATTACTAAGTGAAAAAAGTCAATTTGAAAAGACTACATTCCCAACAAGGAGTATAAAAGTTCTAATTGCTGTACATCCTTGACAACACTTAATATTATCAGACTTTTTAATTTTAATTTTAGATATTCTATTGTGTGAGAGTGGTATCTCATTGAGGTTTTCATTTGCATTTCCCTAATGAATAATCAGGGTGAGCATCTTTCCATGTGTAATTTGCCTTTTGTATATCTTCCTTGATACAGCGCCCAAATCTTTTGCCCAAACTCTCACAACTTAATAAGACAAAGCTGGCTGCTTTGTCTTATTAAGTTGTGAGAGTTTCATTATATATTTTGAATACAGGTTTTGTTAAATTAGATTTATGTCCTACAAATATTTTCTTTAGCCCATTGCTTGCCTTTTCATTTTAACTATTTTTTCAAAAGCATAAGGTGTTAATTTTAATGAAAACCAATTTATCAATTTTTTTAATGACATGCTTTTTGTGTCCTATCTAAAAAGTATTTGTCAGACATGGTTCCATAATGTAGTGGTTAGCACATCTGCTTTACATGCAGAAGGTCCTGGGTTTGCGCTCCAGTGGAGCCACGGTCCATGGTCTGCGGCCATGCCACCCTGAACAAGCACGATGTCTGATCTCGGAAGCTAAGCAGTGTCGGGCCTGGTTAGTACTTGGGTAGGAGACCACCTTTGAAGACCAGGTGCTGTAGGCATAAATAATAAATAAATAAAGTATTTGCCTAACCCAAAATCGCAATGTTTTTCTCCTGTGTTTTCTTAAGCAGTATTATAATTTTAGCTGTTAAGTTTAGGTTTATGATCCATTTCAAGTTAATTTTTCTGGATTGTGTGAGCTAAGTATCCAATTATCCTCCCACCATTTTAAAGACTATCATTTTTACATTGGATTGATGTTCCAAATTTGTCAAATGTGCTGATTTTCATTTTATATTCTTTATCTTATACAAAATTAAACATTATGTGAATACATGTGTGACGATATATGCATGGGTCTAGTCTGGATTCTCTGCTCTGTTCCATTGCTCTGTGTCTGTGTTCAAGCCAGTACCACCTGTTTATAATCTGTTGCTTCAAGTCTTGAAGTCAGATAGTGTACGTAATCTAACTTTGTGCTTTTCAAAATTGTTTTGGCTATTCTAACTCATTTGCTTTCTCTTATAAATTTTAGAAAAGGCCTGCTGGATTGTGTTGAATCTATTGATAATTTGACATGATAACAATATTCAATCTTCCAATAAACAGTATATTTTATTTATCCATTTCTCTAGGTCTTTTTTGATTTCTCTTAACAGTTTTTGTAGTTTTCAGTGTATAGGACCTGTACTTTTGTTAGATTTATTCCTAAGCATTTCATATTTTTGATGCTGTTATAAATAGTACTGTTTTTTAAATTTCAATTTCTAAATGTTAATTGTTAGTGTATAGAATACAGTTGATATTTACATACTGACTTTGTATTCTGTGACCTTACTAATAAACTAACTTATTCACATTCTAGTAACTTTTTTTTAGATTCGTTAGAATTAGTTCAGAGTCATTTTTCCTTCTTATGTCTGGTCATTTTGGATGCCATACATTGTTATTTTTACATTATTGAGTCTTGTATTTTTTAATTATCATTATTCCTTAAAGAGTATTGGGCTTTGATCTGACACATAGTTAATTTATGTATAATTAATTTGATCCTTTGAACTTTGTCTTTAGGCTTTATTAGGCAGATCCAAAATACCCTTTATCTAGGGCTAAGTAATCTCTACGAAGGCATGGCTTTTCTGAGAACTCTACCCGATGTCCCTCTGTTTACAAGATCTACCTCTGGCTGGTGGGAACATAAACTCTTCCCAACACTGTGTGTGCTCTACTACTTTCCAGTAGTACTTTATCCAGCCTTGTACAGTTTCACCCCACACATGTGCACATCATTACTCAGCGAATGACTGGATTAATGTCCTGACAAACCCTTCTGCAAATTGGTAGAGCTCTCTGTGCAGCTCCCTTGTCTCTGATAACTCTGCCCTGCAAATTCTAACCATGTTGGATTCCCCAAAATCTCTGTCTCTTCAACTTAGACCACTGGTCTCTGTTTGCGTACCCCCACCCTGTGATGTAGAATGGAAACTCTAGGCCATTATCTGAGACAGTGATGGTGCGCATCTCATTTTTTTTCCACCTTTCAGCAAATCACAGTTCTATATTATTTATTGTCCAATATCTGAAAACAGTTGTTTCATAGGTTTTGTCCAGTTTTCTAGTTGTTTACAGTGGGAGGGTAGTTCTCATGGCTGTTTAATCTTTTGTAGAAGAAGTAAAAATTTTTGATATCTTTTAATACCATAAGGACAGTGTAATGGATATGTAATAGTAACTAATGGAAGCTGGATTGAAAGGGAAAAAATATTGAGATTGTATGACTTGTATAGGACTCTCCTTTGAATATTATTAGAATTGAATGTGATACCTTTTTTCTACTTTATATGTAAACTCATTCTCCAAAAATAAATATTCATTCTTTTAGGAGTCCTTAAATTTATCATTCTTTCTAGAAGAGATTATTACAAGCACACAATCTCTCTATAATTCATAAATATAGCGGCAACTTTAGAAAAAAGAAAAGGTAAAAGGGAAGATACTTCAAAAGCAATCATAGTTACATAGAGTAACATTTCCTTTAGAGTTTGATGTGGCAGCCATCCTCTCAAGAACAATTTTATATCCTTTTATTAAAATGGAGAAAAACGCTTCTTTTAAGTTGATATCATCCTTTGAAATATTTTTAAGAATACAGTTTTTCTGGTAGCCACATGGAAATTGGCTAGATTTACAAGAAAAAACCTTAGATTATTTCTATTTGTAATTCTAATATTTTCCTTGACATGATCTACATTGGCTATTTTATATAAACCTTTTCCCATTTACCAGTTGGATTCTTAATGTTTTTGCTTTTGATTTACGTGGAGTTCTTTTATATATAAAAGATAACTAAGATTTGTTACAAATGTTTTTTTCACTGTTTGCTCTTTTTAGTGAAGTGTGCTATTGAATATCAAGTTTTTCATTTTTGTATAGTCAAAATTTTATTTCTGATTTATTCCGTTATTTCTAAGCTTAGAAAGTCTTATCCCTCAGAAATTAGATAAAAATTTATTGCACTTTCATACCACTTCTACTTTGATTTGATTTTTTTTTAATATGTAATAATATCTGCAGATTGTTTTGATCTGTTGAGTCAGAATTGGCTCTAATTTAATTTTTGTCTGAAACTGCTAATCACTTGTCTCATTAAATATCCCTTTGCCTTCTCTGTTGATTTGTAATACCTTCTTTATCATTTATTAAACTCTTTCATGTAACAATATTTTTGGCTGTTTGTTCTAGCCCATTGATTTGTCTTCCTGTTTTTCTAATATCATTACTGATTTTGATGCTGTGGCTGCATAGTATGCTTTACTATCTGGTATGGAAGGTCCTTCATCCTTCCCTGTCCTCCTAATCAGAAGCTATTTGCACTCTTTTTCTCTGCCTCTCTACTGGAGACTTTTATGTATTCTCAAGTCCTTCCATCTCTCCTTTTCACAGTAAATTTTTTTTAAGATTTGTCTGTATCCACTATCCTTGCTCACATCCAATCTTACCTCTTCTCATCACACCACAAAACAACTTCCGTTCTGTTCACCATGCTGCTAAGCCCAATGGCCTCAGAGTAGTATTTGATGCTGCCATTGATCACTTTATTCTTTGTGAAACAGTTATCCCTTGGTTTCTGTGATTTCCAAACTGCTGACTTTTCTCAAACTTCTAACCTCTTCTTTGCAGCCTCATGCTTATCTAAATTAAATATTGAAGCTCCTCACAACTTTTTGCCTGCTTTTCTTCTCATTTATACTCTTACCCTAAGCCCCATTGCCCCAACTCATGACTTCAGTTGTCATCCAGATAACTGCTCAGCTCCAGACCTGGAATTGCCTACTTAACATATTAACTTGACTATCTTAAAGTCACCTCAAGTTCAATATATGCAAAATAGAGTTCATAATATATTTTTTTACTTCACCACCACTCCCATCCCCTGAAAAAGCCCTAATTAATTTCTAACTCATTTCTAAGACTCCCTGTCTCAATGAAAAGCTCTACCTTCCATGCAGTTCTACAACTCAGAAAATTTAGGACTTGTTCTTGACTACTGTCTCCCTCATTCCATATAGCTAATCCAGCACCCCTTCCTGTCCATTTTAGCTCCTAAATACAGCTTTTAAACTGTTCATTTTCTTCACCTCTACCACCAAAAACCCAGTTCAAGCTACCGTTATCTCTCATCTCTGTTACTAAAATACTTTCTAACGGGTCTCCTCACTTTGACTCCTTCTTCCAGGTTGCTTTAATGCTACAACATTTTCCAGACACAAATTTAATGTTATTCCCTGCTTAAAACCATTTTGGGGCTCTTTTTTTGAAGACAAAAACCAAAATTTTTTATTTATCATAGAACTTTAGCTCTACATTCTCATTTCATTTTATATTCACTCTATCTACTCTGGATTCCTTTCAGTGTCTCAAGCTCACTCTTGAAGCTCCCTGCAACTTCAGGGGCCCTACACATGCTTTTCCTTTTTCCTATAATGCTCTCTCCTTACCCTCCTCCTCCTGGTTAACTCCCCTGTATCTTTAAGGCCCCCTTTTAATCTTTATTTAGAGAAACCTTTTCTGACTTACACAGTGTCAAATACCCCATAATATGCACTTGATCACTGTCTTGTCTCTAGTAGAGCACACAGTGCCTGGCATTTAGTAGGCTCTCAGATAATTTTTTGTTGAATGAATAAATTAATTAATGATTAATCTTCAGGGTAGATTTTAGCATCATCAGGCTTTTTAGTGAAACTAAGGTTATTAATTTAGGAAAACGTGATGTACTATTAAGAAATGTTATTTTTCTATACTTAAATCTTTTACCGCTCTTGTGATACACATTTCTTATTAAAGTTATCCAAAGTTTTGTTTTATAAGTAATATCTCTAATAGATTATTATTGGCATTTATGTTTTTTTTACATATCCAGTTTTTAGTTTTCTCTTACTTTAGAATTTTAATATTAGAAAAGTATGTGTTTTGTAACAAAAATTACCTCAAACTGAAAGATTTTTATATTGCTTTTTACTTGTCTTGACTATAAGCTATACACTTGATCATAAAACTGGAGAAGGTTCTCTAGATTTTAGTCAAAGAATATTTCTTAATGAGAAGATACCCCACCCTTGAGCATTTAACACATAGTGACAAAGTTAACTGGTTTGGGAAATTTTTATATTATAATTAACATCTATGTAAAACTTAGCTTACACAGCTCTTTCATATGTTACTTGTTATCTATTCATCTCTAAACCCTTTAAATACAACTTTCCATTTTTAAGCAGTATATCTTATAAACTTTATATTAAAGTAGGTATTATTACTGATAAAGAATTGAGTCCTCAGGGATATTAAGAGACTTTTCCGTGGTTATTAAAATACTGAGTTTCTGAAATAATTACTTCCCAGTCCTCATTCTGTAAAGTTTATGCTGTTTCTTCTGCATCATGTTACTTGTCATTGTATGTGAAAAGCAATCTGAAAGTACTTAATTGGATTCTAAGTAAGTTATAAGGTAAAAACTTTTCTCAAATATCCCTTCTGAGTATTTTTATTTTTAATATTTATATTTTCATGTATTATTTAGACAATCATTTTAAATTATTTTTTTAATAGGAACCTTCAGAAATTTAGCCTTTTTGGAGACATAAGCATTCTACAGCAGCAAGGAAATTTGTCAAATACATACCTCAGCAAAGTGGACCCTGATGGCAAAAAAATTAAGCAGTAAGTTATATAGTACATGGAAAAGGGCTTATATTAGTAATAATTTTACGTTTTTTTCTGAGAAATTGTAAGATACAATCAGAAGAGTAATGTTTTCTTTTTTTCCTAAAAAGAACATGTCCTGGAAATGTCTTAACTGTGAAGTACAGTGATCAGTATATGCCATTCTGTGTCATAAATCTTTAAGACAAATCAAAGAATTTTCTGGGTAATTAATTGCTTTTTAAAACTATTATTTCTGTGCTTGCCTTTGTTAGAACACAAATTGTATATCATCAGTCTTTTCTACCATCCTGGTGTAAAATGCTGCTTTCTTTGGATGGAGAACATGTTTCTATTAGGTTTATAGTACAGCTATATGTTGAATATATATGTTTCATACCTTATTATATTTTAATGTGAATTTTAATGGTATTTATGATAATAAGGTGCGTTGGATAGAAATTAACTGAGAAAAAATGGATCTCAATATTGCATGCCATTTCGTTGCCTATTTTCAAAAGTCAATGTTAAAAGATTAAAGCTAAAATGTTAACAGGATTGTTGTGGCATGTGGTTTCCTTACAGAATTCAGCAGCTATTTGAAGAAATACTGAGTAATAGTAGGCAACTGAAGTGGCTATCCTGTGGGTTTATGCTGGAAATAGTAACCCCAACATCACTGTCATCTCTCTCAAACTCTATTGCCAACACCATGGAGCACCTGAGTTTACTGGACAACAATATTCCTGGTAACAGCACCCTTATCACTGCAGTGGAACTGGAGCGATTTGTGAATCTACGCTCACTTGCCCTGGATTTCTGTGATTTTACAGCTGAGATGGCAAGAGTCTTAACCGATAACAACCATGTGCCTTTGCAGCGACTGTCTCTCCTGGTCCACAATGTTTCCGTGATGCACAAGTCTCTGGACAACATGCCAAATGATGAGCATTGGAAAGCCTTGTCACGGAAGAGCACCAGCCTTCGGGTCTATATAATGGCTTTTGATATCAAGAGTGAAGATATGTTAAAGATTCTGAAACCCAGTATACCACTAGAGAGGATTCATTTTGATAGCTATATCACTTGTGTTTCGGGGGCTATTGTCGATCTTATATCCAGGCAGTATGACAAGTTCCTCACTCATTTTATATTAATGAATGATGTGATTGACACGTCTGGTTTCCCAGATCTTAGTGACAACCGAAACGAAGATCCGTTGGTTTTATTAGCATGGAGGTGCACAAAGCTCTCTCTTCTGGCAATTCACGGTAGGTGATTTTTGTTCACTATAATCTGATATTAATATTAAACCTAAAACATTTTATGCTAATAAAAAGATAGCACTGGCACTTAACAGTTTCAAGAAATCTTATATATATGTGTGTATTACAAATTTATATGCAAATGTTTATACTTTAATATAAAGTTTATAAGATATACCGCTTAAAAATGGAAAGTTGTATTTCTACCCCAAGAGTTCTTGGAGTTCTCTGTTACTTTGTTCTTCCACCATGTGATTGATGGCATTTCACAAAAATGACATTTGAAATGAATTTATCTAAGAAAACATGTATTTACCTACAGTAGACATATTTCCTCTAATCACAGATCTCTTAACACAAAAGGAAGAGAAAGTATGATTTCTTTCATGCTCGCTGTCTCATGTTCTAGATTCTAGGTTTCAACGTATTAATTTATATGACCTTTTTTTTAAATGCTGGCTCCGTAGATTGGGCATATGCTTATTTCATAGTGGAGCCTTTCACCTTAATGTGATCTGTTCTCATTGGGAGAGAGTTGCAATTCTGACAAATTAAAAGAGCATTTTACTTCCTTTTTTGGTACTTACAAGACATTTACAAGATATAAAATAGAAAGTCTCTATGAACATCTTAAACTCTATTAGCTCTGTTACATTATTTTTTAAATTATTTTTTAGCTCACATTCGTGTCTTGCTTTTCAAGTTTTGCTTTATAATTTGGTCAGCCAGCACTGGTAGTAGCAAAGAATAGACCAATTATCAAGTTAATAATACAATGAGGATTTTGTATAGGATAAAGAAATGTCATGTTATTCAAAAGTTAATTTAACCCAGTCTTTTTAAAGCTTTTTTCTTTTAAGAAATAAGATGTTACATACAGCTAAAGCCCCTCCATGCATTCCCCTTTATTCCTTCCCAGAGGTAGTTATTCTGAAGTTAGTATATGTCATTCCCATGACTGTTCTGTATTTTACGTATTTGCTACTGAGAATTAACAATTTATCTTTAAAGTTTAAGGTGTCACTTTATAACTTTGGACTATGAATTATTTTTCACTAATGAAAAATACCAATTTACTATGGATTGTTAATGGATACACATATATGAAATTTTAAATTGGTTCTTTATGATACATTACTATCCAAAGCTATAAAAGTATACTTTAATTTCACTAAATGCTGTGATATCAGAAAGGGGTTACAGAACCTTCCAGTTCACTAACCATAGTGATGTTCTTGGAGACAATATCAAACTCTTAGTCTTTTTTGTTTTTTCTGGCCTTAATATATTTTTAAAGGAAAAGGACCAAAGCGGTAATTGAGATACAAATTTGTGGAAAAGACTAGCTTAACAAATAGACAAAATAAAAATACAAGGGAATGACAGTGCTTGTCTTTTGCTTATTTTTAAGGTTACACAGTGTGGGCACACAACCTCATTGCCATTGCTCGTCTTCGTGGCTCTGATCTAAAAGTACTTGAAGTCACTGAAGAAAGCATTGACTTTGACCAAGGTGAACTGGCCGACCAGGATGTGGATCCAGTGCATAACCTTATTGAGCAGGTATCCCTGGGCCTGGGTCAACCTTGGCATGCAGTCATGGACATCGAATCACTCAGTGTCTTCACTGAACCAAATCGTCATTTTTACAGAGAGATGCAAAGCTTCAGCGAAGACATTTAGCTTTTTTTAAATGTACAATTCCTGTGGTTACATATGCAAGTAGGGTCCTATTATGTTTTTTTCAGTAGTGTGAATTAATCCCATTGTGCTGTGTGTAATCAGTATTAGCTTCATAGAATTATATATGTATATTCTACTTCTTGATCAAAGAACGTAGTCGGGTATTGGTTTAGAAGTTCAGAGTGACAATGTATAGGGTTTTCACGGTTAATGGACTTGTTACCAAACCTTAAGAATATACACCCGAAGGATGTCTGAGGTTGCTGGCTAACTTTATTTTCCACTGAGTTTCTCTGCCTTTTTGATGTTTTTATTCTTTGTTTGTCAGAGTTCAGAACTCAGGAGCCAAAATATTTTTATACATATATAGATATATATCCATAGCCTGGTGGATTTGTATGCAATGCACTGCATTCACGCTTTCTAATAGCATTTCATTAATTTTCATTTGAAATGGAAGGGAGGATAATATCTCAAATGAGTTATCTTGAACAGAAAAGCCAAGACTTTAACTTTCATTACATATATAAAATTGATATCACCAATTCCTATTCTGAATTTTGTATAGTACTAGGTTAGTTAGAACATTGCTTAACCCTTTTTTTTTAATGCATTTACATAAACAAATACTCAGATTGTTGGATTTTTTAATACTATATCTGACATAATTTTATTCATCAATTACATTATACATTCAAGTTAGCTTTTTAGCCCAGATTTCAAATAGTGGAGGAAGAAAACTATATTCCAGGGTAAAACCTCCTAAAAGAAAATCGAAAAACAGAGTCGTAAACACATATACTTGCAAACAAACATTAGTCGTGAAATCCCTAGCAACAAGTCACTGGATTTTTCTCTGTCAGCGCGCGTGTCAGCTGCCAAAGAATAGACTTTACTGAAGAAGTGCCCACATGCTGGCAGGGGCCGGCCCACTCTGGCCAGCCAGATACTGCTAGATTGTAATATTTAAGGTCGAATTTCGACCTGTGGTACACAGCTGTGCTGTGGCTCAGTCAGCAACCTCAGAACTCTGAAAAAAAAAAAAAAGAAAAAAAAAACCATGCACCTGTTTCACTGTGAATAGTGAATGTAAAGGAAGAAAGGAAAAACTGAAAGCTTGTTCTATCACAGGTATGAGCTGCTATGATACATGAAGAACATTCCATGAAGTATGTTTTAAAACCTTGTTATATCTGAGAGGCTTTAAAAGCCGATTTAACTGTTTCAGGGCAACCGCGGTACAGACGTGGTCTCTGTGAGACTTCCACCTGACCCCAGTTTTAAGTGGTACGAATGTTGTGCATTTAATGTTAAAGGACAGTCTGCAATAATAAAGTAAGTAGCCAACGTGGGTGCCCAGCAGTGCTGAGACCTGGCTGCTCTATTGTAAGCTTTGGAAACACAATTTATGCAACAGATGTCCAGATATGATTCTATTTATGGAAAAAGTTTATATGTGTTTTACAAATGGTTTTACCATCTTATATTAAAATGACCTTTTGACAGGTGTGCACTGTTTTGTCTCCAGTGAGCACATACCATGCGGATTTTATATGTACATCAGTAGTGTGAATCCACTGGCACAGTGTGTGTAAATGCCAGATGTGGTGAGATTTTATCTTATAGATGTGATCAGATAAAATAACTCCTGACAGAAACTGTAAGGAAACCAGCTGAATGTTTGACCTGATGACTGATGTTATATGGTTTATGTTAAATGTATATTCTTTTAATCAATGAATAAAGCATTAAAAAGTGATCATTGAAATATATTTTATTGTATATGAAGCATGAAAACTTCTAGTGTTACATAAACTGCAATAATCCTTATATTGTGTATAATCATATGCTAGCTCCTATTGTCATCTAGGTAGCAAAGCTTAAATTTGAGAATATATCATAAAAAGTCAAGCTAAATAGTTTGAAGAGCTTTAATTTTTTTTAACTCACTTTGGCAAAATGCAAGCTCAAAAGCAAACAGTAGACTGGTTAGCACAAAATCCAGGTGTGTTATTCATTTAGAATACTTTATTGATACAGTAAAACTTAATTTATAGACTCTAAGAACTTATTTTTTAAAATTCCTATGATGGATACAAAAATACGTAAGCGTGCCAGTACTAAATAGTTCATAAACCCCTACGTTGCTTTAGTTTGGCTTTGCCATCTCCATTCTTCGTCGTTCAGACAAATAATTGCCATTTATGAGAAAGAAAAATGGCTTCTTTTCCTTCTTCCATCTTTCCTTAATCAGTCTAGACACTGCCTCTTCTAGGCGCACTGCCTCATCTTGGAATAATCTGGTGTTCACAAAGAACTGTCATCCTGCCTACTGCTTCCTCTTTAGACATCTAATTCTTTTGAAAAAATCAACATGTTTATGCATTTAAAATACCAAAATAGGACCCAAAATGTATGAAAAAGAAAATCTGTTTATATATATGAGTAGCATTCAAGTGAAGGTTGGTATAGTAAGGCACTAAACTGAGAGGCTCAACATGTTTTCTACTGTACGCTCTGACTCTAATGCCACACAATCACACTCTTCCTTGAGCTTCAGTGTCCTCCTCTGTGAAATGAGGGATTGGACTTGGTTACCTAAAACTGATTCTTCATTGAAAATTTCAACCCTTGTTAGCCTAACAGCTTATAGATATGTACAAGATCATCGTTGAACAAATGTATTAAATATTTTCAAAACATAGCTTACTAAACTATGAAATATACATATCTAAAATTACTTTCCCATTTCCCCTACCAGTCTAGGAATTAAAAAGTTAGGGATTTGGTGGAGCAGGGCTTGGGAAGGACAGTATGCTTATGGTTGAACATGCAGAATCAAACTAAATTGCTTGGGGCTTATAGCATGAATCAGACTTGATTATGAAGTCAGTACAGTGGTGCTAATGAAAACCCAGTGACCACACCACATTGTCTATATCGATGCTTCCCAACATTTTTCATATCCTGACACAGAAAATATTGTACAGCAAACTGATATAAACTGGAAGAAATTGGAGCAAAAAAACAAACCCATAATTGAGAAAAATGCAGATTGGGGGAAATATTAAATTTGCATAGAACTTTCAAATAAAATCTTGTCAAATGTTTCCAATGATAACCTCTTAAAACCTAATATTGCTACCAAGTGAGAAACATCTCACAAATAAATGATTTTTAACTTTTTTTTCCACAACCATTCAAAAACTTATGCAGCTGAAATTATACTTAAGAAATTTAACTGCTCTACATGTAAATGTAGATTTCTTATAATGTGAATTAATTTCAAATTCAAGTAATTTTTGCATTACAAGTATTTCAAACTAATGATGCAGCTCTAATTTGTAGTCTCCCATATGTAACCCTAGAATAGCCACCACCAAGAGTGCAGGTCAGCCACCAACAGAAGTATCTGATTTATATGAAAGCAATTAGGTCTGCAGGGCCCCCTCCTCCCACCTCCAGCTCCCAACCAGGTACATCTGAGGCTTCACACCTGGACTTTCATATCTTTTCTTTGGACACCTGGAACATACTTCTCCCACAGCTTCATAGACCACCACCACCAGCACCCCACCACCCCAGAATTCAGGTAGCCCGGAGAGTCATCTCTCTGGTACGATCTCCTAACTTAGCTTGCTGGTTGTGGAAAGAAAATGGAAGGTACATTGTGAATAAATTTTCAAAACACTTGAAAGATAAATGAGGGCAAGATAATACCACACTTTGGCAAGATAGAGGGAAACCTGAGTTGCCATTTGAATTGGTATAACCACTTTAGAGAGCAAATTTAGAATATCTTGTAAAGTTGAAGTTGCCTTTGCCCTGTGACCCAGCAGTTTCACTTTAGGAAGTATTCTCTTAAAATTATGTCTTCGATCTTTTTATTCTTGTAGTCTCTAAAAATCCAAAAGGAATTTTGGAAAGCCGTGTACTTTTTTGCTGTTTTAGGTTAGACATGTAACATTGGTCATAATCTTAACAGATATAACAAATGTTTAAAATGACCTGTAAACATCGCTTTTAAAAATATAACGGGATCTAAATGACATAGTAATTTGGTCCTACTGCCATCATCCACTTAAAATATGCAATAAGCTTTTGATCATTTGGAAATTTTACAACATTCATTTTCCTCCTTAAATTCACATATTGTGTCAGTTATCCATTTATTGCCTCACCTCTGAATGCACCCTTCAATATATGCTCCCCAATAATGGATATCCTTTAAGTAGTGCACCTTTAAAGTCAACACAATGTTAAGTTTTCTCAACATTAAGGGGCATGGAGGACATGGTAGAAGGAAGAGGCTTTCCTGTAGTTCCCAAGGTAGGCAGCCTAGGTGTGAGGACTTGCAGTGGAGCCTGCCCCAGCCATGGGCCCAGACACTGTCTCTCTGCGGCCTTGCAACCTCAGCCTGACCTTCCTTCAGCCGTCCTGACATGGGAACGAGCTGCTGCATGGCCTATATGCTTTGAAGGGCCCCTGCCTGCACTGGCATGTGGACTTCACTGCCTCCCTGAGTGGCTGTGTGCTGCCCTTGTGATCCCAAAGGTCACACATGGGGCTTGCCACTGCCTGGTTCTGAAGGCCTCTGCATCTCCAGCACCTGGATACCTACTGTACACCCATGCCACTGGTTGCTGTTAGCCCGCTCCCTACCTGAAGTGAGTCATTTCCAGCATAAATTCTATTCCTAATTTTTATTTTTATAAACATAAGTGCTAAAAAAAAATCTTTTTCACATAAACAAGTAGAAGAGAAGAGAAAGAGTTTTGGTATTATAATGATGTCGCTTGTTCTTGGAAATCTTGAGCTTAGGACCAAAAACACACACTGGTTTATCATCAAAAATCATTTTAGATAAGTAATTTGGTTGAAAGTAATCAGTTATTCACTTTCTCAACACAAAGACATTAGTATCTCAAATGGTGTCTTTGAGGGTTCAGAGGTTAGTACACCTTTATATGATGTAGTATAGTAAAATCAGGACTGAGTGAAAGGTTTGTGTTCATTCTGTAACATGTGAGAAAGGGTAACTGCAAAAGGAGGGTAGGAAAGGAGAATCTGCACCACCTTAGGTTCATCCTTAGGCAGAATAGCTGTGGAAAAGTACACATGGAAGGTGAAATTCTGTGAATTTCCCCAAAAGCATACCTGCATACTACTTGGAAATTCTTTGCATACTCGCAAGGGATGTACCCCAGTTTGAAAACTATAGCTCCAGAGAACTATTGTTTACATGACAGACAAATACTAAAAGGCTTATTTCCACATTATAATGAAAAAGTAGCAGCAACCTAATGTCCATTAACAGCAAAATGAATTATTGTGGAATATCCATACAGTGGAATACTATACAGCAGTCAAAAGGGACTAACTAGACCTGTATTTATTAACATGGATGAATCTCAAACAATGTTGAATGAAAAAAGTCAATTTTTAAAGGATATATATAATGATACTACTGATGTATATTTTTTAAAGGCTGGTAAAATAAACCTACATATTGTACATAAACATTTAACTAGAAAAACAAAAAACATTCACATCTTCTTCGCAAGAGTGCTTACCTCCAGTGCATGAGAGCAAGAATTGGTATGAGCAGCAGGGCAACTCTGTAACATTTTTCCTTGGAAAAAACAGACATATTAAATTTGTGCTATCTAGGTAGTAAGTAAAAGAGAATTCACAATATTATTTGGTTCTTTCCTCTTTTTAAAATATTTGTAATTTAAAATATCAGTATGATCCAAGTGACCAATAAATGCATGTTTATGGATTGACTTGGTTCATAACCTGGCAGAGTCTAAAATGTGACCAAGGTAGGACAGAATAGTGCCTTTCACTCAGTCACGGAGGAATGCATCATAGTAAACTAAAAAAGGCTTAAACATCTACTGAGAGTTTGAAGACTAGTTCAATTGTAGGTACGAAAGTTCTACAAAGTTTTTAATATATCATTGCAGTTGACTCTATTATTTCAATTTAAAGCATTATTGTCATTAGAGTAATAATTTAATATGGGCATTATATAAAACAACCTCAGCTATCTGGAGTGTAGCCAAGTATCCAGAAGTAAGTATAAAAGACTTGTGGGGCTAGATTATTCCCCGCAGTAATACTTAAAGGTGTCACATTCAGAAGAGCCCACCACTTCCTTTTAGCTCACTTACTCTTCTTATTTTCAGTAATAATACCAATAGGCCTGTTTGATTTCTCAGTCTATAGTAGATTGGAAGTAGAAAGAAGGAGTGACTGTGAAAGGCCTAGAAGTTTACACACCTGAAAAGAGAACATGCCTAATCTTAAACCATTTGTGTTGTAACTTGAAACAGACTTAAAAACCCTTATAACAAGACTGAAATATATGTAAATGATAAATATTTGTAATGACCCTGTATCAGTGGGAAAATACATTATTTTTAGTATATCTGTGTAATAAGTTAATGGAACATTTACTACATTTTAGAAATATTTTCACACAAGATGGTTAAAAGTTGGTGTTTAAAAGAATGGACTTTAGTTAATCAGGGAAATAGTCACGCTGGAAAAATTAGCTAAGAAACATGACCGACGCGCACTGAATATTCACTGTGTGCCGAGCACAATTTTAACCACTTCGCAATAGTTATTTAATTCTCACAGCAATCCTTCAGGACATATCATCTGTATTTCATATATGAGGAAACTGAGACACGAAAGGTTAAGAATCTTGTCCAAGGTCATAAAACTAGTAAGTGGTAGAGCAAAATTTAAACCCAGATAAAAATGGACCCTTATATAAACGACCCTTTATCCTGCCACTCTTAAATACTATAACTATACAGTTGTAGTATTAGGCAGATAACACTGTTTTTCAACTTAGTTTTTCATTAAAGTCCCATAAAGTCTCTATGTACCAGTATTCTTGCTGTATTTCTTGAATTGTGTTAACTGCCTTTCATATAGTTCAGTGTGTGCATGTGTGTGTGTGTGTGTGTGACTAATTTTATTGAATCACAAAGCAACAGAATGATCGAGTAGGTATATAAATTTGTGTAATACATAAAAATGTGTATGTGGAAACATTGAAAATATAAATGTGCTACATAATCTAATGTATGTGTATAATTTCATTCTAATTTTTAATAAAAAAAAATTAAATAGTTGGTATATGGTTAACCTACCTAATGGCAAGAGACAGGCAAGATAATTATAAAATCAGAATAGTAGCTACCTTGTCATTATAATTATTTCTGAAAGCTAAGAACTCTACTTACCCGGGATGGTATGCTGTTAGAGATTTTCAAGTGGTTGGAATATATGTAATTTTTGTCCTTTATAAACATTACCTTAACTATGCTAATGGACCTTACAAAAAGCTTTAAAAGGCTAGTTGATCAAGATGCAGTTTTGGCTTAGCCAGAGGAATTAGTCAATCAATCAATCAATCAATCAATCAATAAAAGGCATCCAAATCAGAGAGGAAGAATACAATGTTTACATATGACATGACATCATACAGATGTTCCTCAACTTATGATGGGTTATATCCTGATAACCTCCACCCTAAGTTGAAAATATTTTGAGCCAAAAACGCATGAAATACACCTATCCTACACCAAGCATCATATCTACGCCTACCCTACCTTAAACATGCTCAGAACACTAACATTATTTAGCCTACAGTTGGACAATCATCTTAAGTTTCACCTAAAGAATAATTGCCTTCCTCTTCCTCTAACCAGAAGTAAGAGACACAGTCAGGCATTTTGTAGACACGATAGGATGCAAACACAAAACATATCCAAAAAACACCAGCAACACTGTACACGGTAGAGTATTGCTTGTTTACCCTTGTGATCATGTGGTTGACTGGGAGCTGTGGTCACTGGCACAGAGAGTATGGTACCACATATTGCCCAGGAAAATATAAAAATTCAAAGTACAGTTCCTACTAAATGTCTATTGCTTTTGCACTATTGTAAAGTCGAAAAATCATAAGTTGGGGACTGTGTATACAGCCATGTGTTACTTAACAACGGGAATACATTCTGAAAAATGCAGTTAGGCAATTTAGTCATTGTGTCAATATCAGAATGTAGTTACACAAACTTAGATGGCACTTTTATACGACTGGCAGTGCAATTGGTTTATTTATACCAGCATCACCACGAACACATGAGTAATGCATCACTAAGATGTTAGGGCAGTGATGAAATCACTAGGTGATAGGAATTTTTCAGCTCCATTATCATCTTATACACGGTCCAGCATTGACCAAAATGTCATTATGTGGCACATGACTATATTACCCTTGACTATACCAAAAAAAACAAAAAAACAAAAAAACAAACTTAGAACTAAGAAATAAATTCGGCAGAGTTGCAGGATACAAAATTAATATACAATAATCAGTTGCATTTCTAAACACTAACAACAATCTATCCAAAAAAGAAATTAAGAAAGCAATCTCATTTATAATAGCATCAAAAATAAAATACTTAGAAATAAATTTAACCAAGGAGGTTAAATCACTGAAATCCCAGACAAGAAAAAGGAGTTCGTCATCACCAAATCAGTACTACAAGAAATGTTAAACGGACTTCTTTAAGAAGAAAAAAAAAGATAAAAAATATGAATAAGAAAATGGTAATAACTATATACCTATCAATAATTACTTTAACTGTATATGGATTAAATGCTCCAATCAAAAGACATAATGTGGCTTAATGGATAAGAAAATAAGACCCTTACATATGCTGCCTACAAGAGACTCACTTCAGATCAAAAGACATACGCAGACTGAAAGGGATGGAAAAAAGATATTCCATGCAAATAAAACAAACAAAAAAAAGCTGCGGCAGCAACACTTATACAAGACAGAATAGACTTTAAAATAAATGCTACAACAAGAAACAAAGAAGGATCCAATAATTCCAACTTCTAGGTGTTTATCCAAAGAAACCCAAAACACTAATTGAAAAGACATATGCATTTATGTGTTCGTTGTAGCATCATTTACAATAGCCAAGATACAGCAGCAACCTAAGTCCATCAATATAAGAATAGATAAAGAACAGTGATACATTTATACAATGGAATATTAGTCATAAAAAAAGAATGAAATCTTGCCATCTGCAACAACAGATAGATCTAGAGGGTATCATGCCAAGTGAAAAAAGTCAGAGAAAGACAAATACCATATGATTTCACTTATATGTGGAATTAAAAAAACAAAACAAAATTAATGAATAAAAACAAACTCATAGATACAGAGAATATTTTGATGGTTGTCAGATGGGAAGGAGACTGAAGGGCTGGGTGAAAAAAAGAGGAGGAATTAAGAGGTACAAATTGGTAGTTATAAAATAGTCACGGGGATGTAAAGTACAGCATAGGGAATACAGTCAGTAATATTGTAATAACTATGTATGGTGTCAGATGCATACTAGATTTATTGAGGGATCACTTCTTAAGTTATATAATTGTCTAATCACTATGTTGTACATCTGAAACTAATTTAATATTGTATGTTAACTGTAATTGAAAAATAAAAGTTAAAAAAAAAAAATCAATTAAAAAAAACTGAAGAATACAACAGCCCCACAGGGGACTGGTTTGGAAATGGGACTTTACCCCAAACCAGAAGAATAAGAGCCATCCCAGGAATTTTGCTGGAATTTTCTAAATAATGGTTTCTAATGGTTTCTCTCCCCTCCTGAGATTGTAAACACTAAATACCATGTAAGTCTGGAAATACTGCCACTACAGTGAAAGATAATATACCCGAAAATGAAACTAAGAAAGAAGAGTAGAGATTAGAAAAGACCATGTTTTGATGATATAATTTAAGCCATTAGATATAACTGTGAAACCCTGAAATACTTAGTTACAGAAACCAATATTACTCCATTTATTTTTCTCAAACTGGTTTGAGCTGCATTTCTGTCTTGCAAGCAAGAAACCTATTATAAGATAATAAGCTTAACTGCTCTTTATAGACAATTATCACGAAGCTCTTATGTGTAGCATCAAAAAACCCACCATCTCTTTTATAGCACTCATATCGAATTGTCAAAGTAGCTATTTTGAAAGAAACAGGCTTAGCTTGCAAAAGTTAGAAGGCTAGCTGTTTTTCTAAATAGACTCATGGTGAAACCTGAATCACACTTACAGAAGTAGACTAAAGATCACTGACCATACTCACAAAATAATTTCATAGCATCTAAGCATGTGTACAAATTGACTGGCTTTTTAAAAAAAAAGTCACTCTTCCCATAAGCAGCCTGAGGTGACCTCTGAAAATGGTTTGCTATTCACTTGACCCACAAAACCACAAAAAAAATCATGCAAATCAAGGTCTAAATCTTTATGCTCACTTTAAGAACACTCATGAAACTGCCCAGGTCATATCCAGAAAGCCACCAAGTATCTGAAGGATGTCACTTTACAGAAGCAATGTGTGCCATTCCATTGGGAGTTGGTAGGTGTGCCCAGGCCAAACAGTGGGGCTGAATGCAGGGTTGGTGGCCCAAAAAGAGCGCTGAATTTTTGCTACACACGCTTAAAAATGCAGAGAGTAATGCTGAACTTAAGGATTTAGATATAAAAGCTCTCAAGACACGGAGCAGAACTCACAGAGCTTGTGGGCGGATTAACTCTACCCGAGCTGTCCCTGCCACAGTGAGTTGATCCTTACTGCAAAGGAGTAGACTGTTCCTAAATCAGAAGAGGTTTCACAGAAGAAAAAGATATCCCAGAAGAAACTGAAGAAACAAAAACTTATGGCCTGAGAGTAAATTCAGCATCAAATAAATGCTAACAAAAGTTTAAAAAAAAACAAAAAAAAGTCTATTTTTTTCCTACCATCCTCGTTCCAAAGAATGTGATTTCCTTTCCTCTTAACGACCTCAAATTCTGGCCCTAGACTCTTTCAGAAATATACTCCTAAAAAATCATCCTAAATTCAGGGGGGTGGAGGGAAGTATACACACACAGAGATATTATACTATCATATATAATTCTTTATAAATGCTAAAAAATAAAGGAAAATGATGAAGTGTTCAGCGAGAATAGTCAAGTAAACCATATTCACAAAATGAAAAGTTAGACAACCATTAAAAATGAAGTTTACAAAGACTACATGAAAATTACTTATATTAGATTAAGAAAAAAATTATAGACACATAATCACAATACAAAAGATACTTGAAGGATAAAAGGCTTGAAGGAAGTACAACATAAAACAGAAAAAGTGATTTCGTTTTGGTAGATGACTCTGGCTTAATTTTTTCTTCTACTTTTGGCCATTTTCTAACTTTTCTTATAGGACCATGTATTATTTTTCTGTTTTAAAAATTATAAGATCAATTGGAGGGGAAATTGTCCAACCAGGACCAAGAAGTATTCTTCCTTGAAATGTTCAAGCCTACTGCATATCAGTCCAAAATAACACTCAGTTCAGTATCTTGAACTTTGAACTGTCCCTTCAGATGGTGGTAACAGCAACAATAGAAAACTTAAGCTTCGAGATGGCAAACTAAACACGTATTTACAACCTGCCCCTCCAAGTCCCACTAAAACAAACACAAAGAAAAGCCCAAATAGACCCCGTAACACTGAAAAGAATAAAAGAGGTCACCAACAGGTAAGGTTTCAAAAGTTTATAAGGGATAGAAGGAACAGATGGGATTAGGTCGGAGGATAAAATAGGTAGAAAAAGCTGCAGCCCAGAACCTGTTATTAGGGGCTGGGAATCAGCCTGCATGATAGAACCTAGAGCTGGGCTCAGGGCTAGTTGGTATATTGTGTACAAGAGTGATGTATGAGGTGAAAAGAGGGAGATTGCTTGAAGGTCTGCATACAAAATGACTAATAGCTGGTACCACCATTCCCCTGCCACAACTTCAAGCACAAAGCAGTGAGCCAGAATTTGCCTCCAGCTAAAATATTAGATATTCTCTAAAGAAATTAAACTGTTTGGAACAACCAAAACCCTTCTACTGTGAATGGTGGTATCCTAGATGAAGCCCTTCTCACTCTGGTATCTGGAGGGCTTTACAGCCTGTCAGCCAATTTCAGATCTGCTCATCCTAAGGCAAAGCCTGTCTGTCACAGATTCCCTGTCTCCACCCACCCCCGCCCACCCCGCACACAAAGATTCTAAATCCTCACTCAGGATTTAGAATGTCCTTCTTACATAAAGGTATAAACTAGAATACATGATTCGATCTGATAATGAATAATATTTAAATAATGATAATGCTATAATTGCTATTTGCTGATTTTCAAATTTTAGATCAACTATGGACCAAGTACAGAAGATAGGTTATGCCTGTAGGCATAATACTATTAGCAACTTTGAAAATATAAACATAAAGCTAAAAGAAAATCGGATTTTGGCCAAGGTAGGGCAAGAGGGGAGGTAGATTAAAGGGAAGGAGTACTAATAGAGGTTTATATATATTAAATTTACAAAGGTAACAATAGAAAACTTTAATCTGGATAAATATCAAACATGAAGAGGAAAAGAAATGGGGATAGGAATAGTATAAGTATGTTTAATCCTAATTTTTCATCTTAAGGAATCAACACATAAACTGATAAATTTAATAAAGCAAGTTGATAAATCAGAGATTAGTGGTATAGCATATCTTCCAAAATTCTAAAATCACAGAATTAAATATGGAAAAAGAGTTAAAAAAAAAAGAAACTAACTAGGAAGTGTAACTGAAGTTAAGGAGTAAATGAAGAAAACTTGCTATTCATCCTAAAATACTATTATCTGACATATTCCCACTTGGTTATATTACTTTAATAAAAATATCTTTTAAAACTAAATATGTTCATTTGTTCTGAAATCCCAGAGTATTTTAAACTGCTCAGCCTATATCAAGTCTTGTCTTCCACTGTTCTTTCATTCAATGCTCTCCCCTTGCCTCTTCTATGAATTTGCTTCCTGACTTTATTACCATCTATCATGTTTGACTTGCCTTCTCCTCTCTCCTTCTCTTTTGTCTTAAGCCAAGACAGGTCTCTCCTATCCTAGGGCAAAAAAAATTTTTCACTTGATTGGAATGTTCTGCATCATTCCTCTTCTGTTTCTCTTCTTCCTTTCACTTTCCAACTTAAAAAAAAGTAGTCTTTATTTCCTTCCTAAAATCTGGCCTTCAAACACCAAGTGTAATGATGCTTTTATAGTCCTCATTCTACTTTGTATTTTATTCAAGCATTTCACATGGAGCTTTTCTTTTTCGCCTCTTTTTCTAAGGCACAGGTAAGAATAGAGAGGGAGCAGAAATACCTCACAAGAACAATGTTCCAAAGAACACCTGGGGAAATGCTGGCATGAAGCGTTCCAATTACAAATGCATCACTGCGTTGTTCAGGAATATTTAATCTGCCTTTTGGCACTGAAGAAAAAATCCAAATAAACAGCTAAAAACAACCAACCTCTCAACATAAGTGTTGTAATATTTATTAGTCTTTCATAATCAGATTAATGTGCAAGAAGACTAATAAAATACAAACCTGAGTGAAGGAAACATTCTAAAGACACTAAATCCAAAGCTAAAAATGATGACACACTGCCTCAATACAGTTACCCTACAGTAAATCTCAACATTCCCCACTAAAAACAGTACATATGTTATAAATGAAGAGAAATAAAAAATAAAATTGTACAGGAATTAGTGAATGAACTAAGAAGAGCCAAATTCTAAAACTTACCATTAGCAATATCCTGGTTTTCTTTAAAATATAATCAATTTTGGCTTTTAAAAGTACATTAATTTGTTACGTTGGGTTATTCATATCTGCAAGAAATAGGGCCTATTTTTTGGTAAGATAATTGAAAGGGGAAAGACCCATATAAAGCACTGGTTGTGAGCCTCAAAGTTAGTGGGAGAAATTTTAAAAACTAACTAAAAGAGCCATACTTATGGAAAAACTACCTGATTTTATTATCAATGCCAAACAAGTTTTTAAATCAATTAAAATTTATTTAATTTGCATAAAATTACTTTCACATTTGTCTATAACCATAGTCAATACAGTTCTTGGAATAAAGACACAGCCTTTGGAGTTTAAAACGTCCCCAACTGCAAGATTACATATAGAAAACTCCTATTATTGTTTATGTGATAGTGGATTTGTTAATCAAATTAAAATAATTATACTATCTAGAACAAAATAAAATGGAAATAATTTACTCATAAGATTCATATTTAAATCATCTTTATTTACAAAATACTATCCTGAGAATTATAATTCCATTAAGCTTCAATTTGAGCAAAAGTATAATCACTTAAGTAACTGCAGTTACTTAAACTGAAAATGAAAGAGATGTCAAAATTACTTCTGAAGATAGATCAAAAATATTGTCAAGTTTCTTGCTGTGGTTCTGGATTTTCAGTAGTAGGCTCATTTGAAGGCGGAATCAAACCTGAAGGGAACTCACTCCTATTTTCAGGATGTGGGAGCGGGGGAAAAATTCCGGCTCTTGGGGGAAGATAATGAGGAAAACTTCTCGGTGAATAGACATTTCTCACTGTTCAAAGAGATTGGTAAAAGACATTTTTTAACTTTAAGCACCTGTACTGCAGTCCTAATAAATCATTAGCATTTAACTTCCAGTACCTATCTTCATATTCAAAAACTGATACTAGATTACTCGAATTAACAAATGAAATTTTACAACACTGAGAAAAATATGCTTTCTTCAACTATATATTTTTAAAGAGAATATCATTAATTTTAGAAACAATTTCTGTCCTGAGAAAATCTAACATCTTAACACTTTTTTAAAAATTATTTCAAACTACACAAAGTTTTTTTAAGTTTTCATGTAATGTAATTTTCACCAGACTTAAAATTCAGATTAGTAATTCCCAGTTCTAATTTGATATTATCCTAAAACATTCACAATTATATCAAACACCATCTTAAAATTTCCCAAACAAAATTCATTTTAATTCACCTTAAACTTTAAAATAGAGGAGAAATGAGGGAAGGAATGACCACATCAGGCAAATAATAGGCTTCTGCCTAAAGTTTGTTAACCATCTACTTATTCCGCAGAAACCTATAGTTCTAAATGGCAATATATAGATATAAAAGCAATAAATTATTCCACTTTTCTGATGTGAGGCCATGAAAGAGTTTCAATAAATTCAACAATTAGTCCAAACATGATAAATATATTTTAGGTTTTAAATAAGTAGGACTGCATGAGAACTACTTAAGAAAGGATGTTAAAAAATTCTTTAGACAGTAATTTTAATGCTAAAATAGAAACTGTAATAATTTTTAGTCACTGACATAGTAACAAGTTTCTACCAAATAAGATACAAATAATTTCAGTCTTAAGACTGCTGCAAAAAGCCAACAATTTTCTTGACAAGTGAACTACAGAAATAATTCCACATATTGAGATGAATCAAGATGAAGTCTCATTACAGTCTACTGACGACTGGCCACCTTCCCAATTTGGAAAAGTAACGGTACACTCACAGATGGTGAGAAAAATTTTCCACTACTGTATTACTACATGAATAGAAAGTAGAATTAATATCTTTCATTTATTCTACAAAACACATATTAAGTTAAAAAAGAAAAGAAAAAGGCATACTTGCAAATGGAGGAGGTGGTGGGCCAGGAAAGTCCCTTGGAGGAAAATACTCTCGGGAAGCTCCATACATGCCTCCTGGGGGAGGTGGAGGAAAAGGAGGGCCTCTTCTCACGTACGGGCCTCTTGTGTCCATTAGAAACAACGGACCTCTGATTGGAGGAAACGGTGGAGGAACAAAGCCAGGCCCAGCTGCTTCATTTTCAGCGGGGAGAGCTGAATCAGGCACATTTAAATTCTATAACAAATTGACATATAGCAGTCACTAAAACAAGAGCAAATTCTGTAATTATTTTCCTGAAATCTTAGGCTTAGAAGAAAGCCCCCTAGGCATCTAGGCAGGAAGCACTCTACAGTAGTCTTAAAAAGGCTCCAGAGAAAGATTCAAACAGTTTTCTACATCAGACAAATTTTTGCCATCACAAATTTTTATTACCTCAACAGAAAACAGCTTTAACCAACAAAGTAATATTTTGACAAACGATATAACACAATAGTCCAAAAGTACCAAAATACATTCTTGTATCAAGCATATACTAAAAAAAGAATACTTATGTTTATATTTTCAACATAAAATAAGGTGACCAAAACCAAAATTACAAACAAAGTAACAAAAATATACTTTAAAACATTCAAATAAAAATCCAATGGGGAAAATTCGAAGTCTTATTTAACTATAGTAAACTAACTCAAGCCTCTGGTTTGTTGATAGGTTACAGTCTGTAAATTGTACCTGATCACCATCGGGTACAATCCAGAAAAGAAACAGCTATAATGCTAAGTAGGAAGTATATTTGTCAAAATGAAAGAAACAGCTTTATATCAAAAACTAGATGGCTAGCTACACTTCTATTCTAGTAAACCAAGAGTTCAGAAGTCTCCTGGAAAAAAGATAAAATTCCACTTTCAATACTTACACCAAGATCATCTTTGCTATCATTTCTACTGGATTCCATTTCTGAAGACACTGGCTCATCTAGACATAAAAGTTAAATCGTTAAAAATACATGACTTATAAATCCATTCCTAGAATAGCTCCAGATCACAAAAGATATTGATACTTTCCCACTCCCCGTATCAGCACATAAATCGGCTTGACACCAGCAACTTGCATTAGGGCCACAAGAACAGCTTGAGGTCCCTGAAAATTATGACAGACTCAAAGTTCTGCAAAGGCATTTGGCAGTGATTTCCCAAGCTTGTTCCCAGGCAATCCTGCTGCAAGTAGCATCATAAGGAGACTTCTAGGAGGTAACATTCCTTTTCATCCTTCCTTTCTTTCCTTCCTTCATTTTTCTCCAGCCTTATGTCCTTTCTATTCTACCTCCCACTCTCCCTCTCCTCTTTTGCTCCTTCTTTTCCTCTCATCCTTCCTTCCTTATTTCTCCATCAGGTAGCATAGACTAGTATTTGAATTTAGCCACTGTTTCTGAATGTTCCTGAACTTTGTTATCACCAAGAACTGCTCAATCTCTGAGAACATTCCAGCCCTAGATTAATCCAACTCTCTGCCTCTCCTCTGCCTATACCTGAGCCACTTAGCACTTCTGTGGGTAAAATATACCAGAGTCGTGCAGACTGGCATCACAGTAAAGGCTGACAGATCTCCAGCCAACTTCCAGATGCCTACTGCCTAGCTTTCCTTCTGTATCTTCTATGCCAGTTTTCTCCTCAGCAATTTCAAACCTCTGTTCTCCTACAAGCTACTATACCAGTCACTTAAAAACTAACTCCCTTAACTTTGTAATCAAGCATAAAACGGCAACCATATTACTATGACCTGTCCTCCTATTATCATGGAAAAGCATCCTTCTAGACAATCTATAACCCAAATTCTGTGCTCAGAATCTCTCCCTCCAGCTTCCTCAGAGATCTTTCTCTGTGTTTCCTTCCCTCCTTCCTTTCTGCTAGACCTGTCCTATCAGCAAGTCTCTCCCAACTACTATTTAAAAATGAGACAGAAAAAGAGAATCTCCCTATAGCTACCTCTCTACTTCAAAATCAAGAATTGTTCTATACATATTGCTCAGAATCCCTCCCATTCTGATCTCATTACTATAATGTATTTGCAACATCAACTGCTCCACCGAAATTATTTCCCCAAGATCAAAAACTGTCTCTGTTTGCTAAATTAAAACAGACACTTTTATAATCTTTATATTGTTTCTCATCATTGTTGACTATTCTCCCCCTTTTTAAATCCTCCCAGCCTTTAATTTCTGCAATGGTATCCTCCTTTCTCTCTCTCTCTACTTCTTAGCTGCTCTTTCTCAGTCTCTTTGGTGGGTTTCACTACCTCTGACCATTCTTAAACTGTGGTCTCCTCAGAGTTCTATCCTCGGCCCTATTCTCCTCTCATTCTCTCTTTGAGAAATCCCAACTACTCTTACAGCTTTAATTTGATGTATACTACTAATGACTTCCAGATGTGATTCAGATCTAGCTATTTCCCCTAGGACTTAAAAGCTTGAACTGCCTATCTGAATTTTCATGCAGCTGTATCACAGGTGCTGCTAATTTTCTAAGTTCGAAATGTAACTCACAATCTTTCCAGTCAAACTTTCTGCTGCTCCTTGTTCCTCACCTCAGAACAATGAATGGCGCAGGTGCCAAAGCTAGGAACCTGGGTATCAACCAAATTCCTTCTTCTCCCTCACTCCCACATGCATTAAATCCTAAATCCTCCCAATTCTATTTTCTCTGTCTGTTTACATTTATCTATATCCTCTGTAAATCATCACCATCACTCAAGTAGATTCCTATTATAGTCTCCTAAAAAGTTACCCTGCCTCCAACCTTGACCACTCTCTCCAAACTATTCACCATAATACAATCACAGTAATTCCTCTAAAATGCGTATTTTGATTACATTCTTGTTTGAAAGCCTTTATTGTGCTCCCTTTTCCCTGCGAATAAGTCCAAATTTCTGAACTGGTCTGCAAGACCCTGAAAACTCTCTGCCCCTCTTCACTACTTGTTTCAGTATTCCTTGACTCATGCTCCATGTTGCAGCCATAATTAATTAGGGACTCTTAACACTAAATCTTTAAAGATGCTATTCTCTTCTCCTAGAACATGATCACCGTCATTTTGGTCTAGCTAATTCCTCCTTTAATTTTCAGCTTATATGTCACTACCTTCAAAAAGATTTTGGCTATCCCACATTCAAAACACTAACACCTCATCTTCATGAATGCCCCATATGCTCCCATAACATTTTGTACTTATACTCTTGTCATTATGTAATGCAACTGCCTACAGACCTTTACTAGACCTCAAGGTATAAAGGAATGCTGAGCCCTTGTTCACCACTGAAATACAGCAACTACTATAATGCCTGTCATACAATAAGCATTCTATAGACATTTAGTGAATCAGTGGCTAGGTCCACCATCCTCTCATTTCAATAAAATACGGGGCTCTGGAGTCAGACAAACATGGGTTCAAATCCTGCCTCTAGGCCTCCTGAGCCACGCTTCTCTTGCTCAGGCCCACTTCCACGTTTGGAAGTGTACTTTCCTTTCTAATAAAGCTTTTCTTTTCTGCTGTAAAAAAAGAAAAAAGAAAGAGAGAGGGAGGGAGGGAGGAAATAAGGAATAAAGGAAAGGAAAGGAAAAAGGAGAAAGGAGAAAGGGAGGAGGAGGGAAAGCTGTTTAAGTGGGTTCTTTTATTTGCACCAAAAAGAAAAGAAAAAAGAGAGGGGAGGGGAGGGGAGGAGAGGAGAGGAGAGGAGAGGAAAGGAAATATCCTGCCTCTGATACTTTCTACCCTGAGATCTTGAGCACATTTTTGAGCCTTGGTTTCTTCATCTATAAAATGAAGATAATAGTGTCTACTTCATAGGTTCATTGTGAAGATTAAATAAGATATTCACTTTCATTCAATAAATGCTTATGACCACCAGTGCTAGTCAATGCGTTTCAAGCATATCTTTCACCATTCTTTTCCATGTAAATATCACATATTGACAAACCAAATAGTAATGTTACGTTTAAACAGAACTTTTCAATTCACAAAACCCTTCCACACACATTAACTCACTTGATCATAAAACTTGTCAAGTGATTAATATCTCAGTTTTATAGCCATTATCCATGACTCATGCTGTTTTTTTTGTTTTTGGTTTTGGTTTTGCTTATGCTCTTCATTATTATTGACACAGACCCCTGCCTCTCAACTAATTTTTCAAATTCCCTCAAAAGTACCTCAGATGGTACCTCCTTCATCAAGTTTTCCCTGATTCTTCAACTAGATGAGAGTTCTCACTTTCTGTGACACAGCATATTCTCTAAAAGGACTTGTTATTCTGACCAGTATTAAAGATAAATATCTTTTTCTCCTACTTAATTATTCATATAATTATAATAATACCTTAGTATGTTGTCTGCCATGTCATGTAGGGCATCTTCTAAACAAGAAGCACTTAAAAATTATCTGCCTAATTGGATACTGTTCAATTATCAAAAAAAAAAGGACATGTAAAAAATTTTAAATAGCACTAGTTTATAAACAGTGCAATTATAGATATATTTTCATTCTGTTAAGCTTGAATTAATGAGAAAATAATTTCAAAAGACTAACAGAAACAATTAATTTAATTATGACTAATTAACAGAAATCCGGACAATAGGTATGCTTCTTTCTTTGCTCGTTATTCAAAAAAGATTTTCTAAATTCTATGTATTTCAAACAAATGATGCTTTCCTCCCAAACATATACACGCTCCTGAGGAAAATTCTACTAATAAATTTATATTAATTTTCTACTTATGTTTTAATCTTTTTATAGTCTTCATGTTCTCATTTTTGATTGATACATTGGATATATACATATTTCCCAACTTTAGTGGCTTGCTATGAGATGGTTTAAGGAAAGAGGGCCTGACAAAATAGTAGGTTTTCAGTTAATGTTAGTTAAATATATCTAAGTATGAAATGTTTAAATAAGATTACCGATTAAATCAACAACAGAGCATGTACCCGAATTATTTTTCTGGTAGATTTTCACATGCCCTTTCACATTCACCTAAATTTCCCTGATTACTAAACAGGATATATGTACATGGACTAGAAAAATTAGAAAAATAATCATGGAACGCAGCAAAATTTCCCATCATAGGAACATAAAGTAAATCCATTATCAAGGTGCCCAAACCAATCACCAACATTTACATAGATGCCATGGATGTGTACAATATAATAAGAAAGATAAAACCAGGAAGGTTTTGGGAAAGAGATTTTGGCCTTAAGAGATACTAGAAATAGCAATTTTATTATCTTTTATTCAGCTTTTAATTCTTTATTGCCACCATTATGAAAAAACTCATACATACACACAAACTATTTCTTACCCACTTTATCCAGTGATGGCATATTAAAACTTCTGAGTTCTGCTGGTCCAGATAGTCTACCAGAATTAGAATAAAATCTGTCTTGCCTCTGCAGAGGAAGCGTTGGATCAGGATATGGTTGGCCTAGAAAACAAGTTTTAAAATATTTTCAGTAGTATAAAAACAAATCAAGTTTACTTAAGCTTAATTCAGTGAATGTAGACATTTCTCTTGCTTCCTAAATGACAATGACCAATATTCTTGGTAGACAATAGTAAACAATTTTAGGAAAATTACATTTTGTATTCAAGGCAATAACCTTAATTGCTTTTGTAGTAAAGACAAGTATAATATTCTATCCTGGATTTTAAAAGTTTCAATTACTATGTGTAAATTAAAATATATGAATAGAATTAGTTATATATATTCATTTAACTTTCAATTTTAATAATGGTAGAAGGAAGTGGATACATCAATATATCAGAAAAGACTGAAAAAGATAGCTATAACAAAGAAAGAAAAAATAGAATATGTTGTCAGCATAGCAAGAAATTTAGCAGAACAATGATAAAAGAAATGGTCACTATTTCTTTCAGGGGTCATCAGTGATCAAATTCTCAGTAACTGAAATATTCTGGAAATTTAGCATCCCTCCAAAACTAAAGGGGAAGATCTCTGACACAACAGATGAATGAAAAGTTCACAAGCTCAGATTAAGGACATCTGGATAGATGTCAATTTGGTCACAGACTCTGACTCAGGTACTTCTATAGCCACCGTCTTTTCTCCGCAGGAGTCATTTAAGATGACAAAATGGTCATTCCTGGGTTCCTGTAGATCTCATCACTCTTGAAAAAAAAAAAACCAGGTAGTCTATCTCATCTTTGATAGGCGTTGGGAGACTTTTGATAGATTAAGTATGCAAATGTCCAACTCCAAAAATATAGGAAAGGCTGAAGGGGGTGAATTGTGTGACTCTCTCCTATCCTTACAGGTATAGAGAAATATCCCCACCTTCCATAACTGTCTTAGTGGTTCTTAATGTGAGCTCCATACAATGTTTGAGATGTCACTCATCTGATTCTGTCCCATGAGACCTTACTGACACACCTCTCTCACACAAAATGAAGAAATCACCTGGCATCAACCAGAGTCAAGAGAGAGACATTTTAATGAGCTCCCAAGGGTCAAGGGACTTCGGAGAAGATCCAGACAGGCTAAACGGCTTGAAAGCTCACTTCCTTCCCCTTTCAAAATCTTAGCAAAGAGCTGTCTCAATGGGTCTGAATTAGCCCAGTGGAAGAAAAGGCCAACACCAAGCACTAAGATCTAAACTGGAGTGTTTTTTGTGGAATATTAGTACCACGACTCCTGAAGGGGGGCGGGGGGAGGGGAGGATCTAAACTGAGTTTTCTCTTTCTTTTCAAACATAGGGTTAATTAAATAGCAGAGTTGGGCAAGGGGATAAAAATGGGGAAACCTGAAAAATCTCACAACTCTTTGTTAATCAGGTCTCAGAAATCATATCATTATTTTGCTTCTAAAATACATCTACACAATATCAGCAACTTCAGAAATACAAAATTTTGCTATAAGCTTACTATTTTATTAATCATATACCATGTTGCTCTCCACCGGTATATGATTTTGTGCCAGGCACAAATGACACAAAATTGGCTTTGATACAGTTTCTGCTCTTATAGTGTTATGACGACGAAAACAAATACATAGTGCAATCAATGCCCCCTTTTCCCATTTAGATTAAAAAAAGTGCAGCTCGCTGCCAGCGTTCATTTAACATCACACATAGGAAGGCTATGTTTTCTAGGATTTGACATTTTCAGCGATCGAACTACTAAAATCAAATGCTATCAATAGAGTGATGTCATTTGTTTCCAAAGACTATCAATATACTAGAGTAATGCAAAAATAATAATAAAAGCGAGATATTTCATGGCAAATTTTGGGGGTAAGGTTAGGACTGTAATCCATGAGTTATCTCTGGGTAAACGTTGCAGCCACAAGCATCCCCAGTGAGAACTCTCGGGGCAAACAGGAAATGCGTTAATAAAGGGGCATACAAATAATGAGTGGTGGCCTATCGAATTCTGATTGACAGAATCAGAAATGGTGCCACACATACACATACACATATTGAGATACACAATGTAATAAGATGAAGTATGGGGAAGGCATATGACCAATGAAAGGGTGAAATATAGAAAATAAAAACACAAATGAGTTTTTCCTTTTTTACATTTGTTTTCTACCACCCTTATAAGAGAAAAGAGATGGTTAGGAAAAATGGAAGAAGGAAAAGGATTGGGGGGAAAATGAATAAAGGATAGGAATAAGTGTACAGGGCACTGTAGAGTAGTTTTATAAACTGTAAATTGGAACAAAATTCAAGATGACTAGTTTAAACAAAAATGCTCTTCATCTCTCTTCATTCCATAATAAATCTTGGACTGCAATTGTTTTCTGAGTACCTACTTTAAGAATTTGGGGTTCTATCACATCACAGGAACATCAACATGGTTGAAAACAAAATTGTACAAATTGATAAAAGGTTAGAATTTTTCTAGGTTCAATACTTGTTACTAATCAAGTACAATAAGCATATTCACTTAAATTAGAATGTGAAGAAATAGTTTAATGATGGAGGAATGTAAATGGAATGAAAAGGAAAATTTCCAGAAAGTAGTTGATAAAAGCAGTAATAAGAATAGGTTATGAATATGAAATAAAGAGACCAACTGTACAGAAAGAATGTCTAAGAAACAGACCTATGCAAATATGGGCATTTAGGATAAAAGTGGTATTTCAAATAGATTCAAATTGATGAACTAACATATAGTATGAAAATAACTGTCTAACCGGTAGAGAAAAAAATAACTCCTCACACGAAACACTAAAACAAAAATAAAATCTTTAAACATCAAAACAAAATTTTAAATTTTTAGAAGAAAACAAAAATTTTTTTTAATCTAGGGATAGGCCTTAAACAAAACAAAAATTCTATAAAAATAAAGATGGGCTAACTTATCTATAACAAAATTTGAAACTTATATATAACAATAACATCCATAATCGAGAAAATATTTGCAAAAGACAAAAAATTAGTATCTAAAATATACTAAGAATTCCTATTACACAAGAGATAAAATGGGTCAGGCAATTTATAGGAGGAAATAAAATGACCAATAAACATGAAAAGGTGCTCAAGCCCACTAATAATCAAAGAATAAAAATGAGATTAAAATTTTAACTCAATTAACTGGAAATATTCAAGAGTTTCGCAGCAAGGTTTGAAGAAATAGCTAATCTCAAACACTTCATGCATTCCCACTTTTGAAGACAATAAAGCAATATCTATTAAAACCAAAACTATGCATATCCTATTACCCAACAATTTCATTTTCTGGAATTACCTATAAAGAACATTTGTGCAAAAAGGGTGTTTACTGCAGCATTGTTAATAATGGTAAAATACTGGAAACACCCTAAATATTAATCAAAGAAGACCA
The DNA here is from genome assembly GCF_000325575.1 of Pteropus alecto. Lineage (NCBI taxonomy): Eukaryota > Metazoa > Chordata > Mammalia > Chiroptera > Pteropodidae > Pteropus > Pteropus alecto. The sequence continues at coordinate 2,558,863 of NW_006436664.1, forward strand.
GATAAATATATTGTGGTATATTTATATGCTGAAATACTATACAGCAATTAAATGAACATTATAGATATTAAAGTGGAAAGAATTCAAGAACGTAATACTGATAAACTTAATAAAACAGAAATACACTTTTTTAAAAAATCATATATGGACTGTAAGTTTACACACACTAAACTCCTGAGTAGTTGCCTCTGGAAAAGCAGGAAGGTAATGGCTCCAGGAAAGAAAAAACTTCAACTCATTTATATAGTGTACTATTTCTTTTAATGTTTTATTTACACACACACAGACACACACACACATCCCCGAAGCAAACATGTAAATCTGGGAGGTAATATACAGGATTTTGCTACATTATCTGTTTTTGTTTCTTCATCTGTAAAATGGGAAAAATACTCTATAGAGTGTTAGAATAATTAAACTATATTAAAAATATAGCAGTCCCATTCAAATTTATGATCATAAATTTCAAATAGATACTCAACACTACTCTAATCATACACCTCACTGAGGTCTGAGTTCGTTCACTCCCCTAAGTGGCTACTGTATACCTTTTTCTCTCTTCAAATCTCTGACAATCCCCTCCTTTCCCATTTCCAGTTAATGATCTTGCCACATTAAGAAAGCTGATGCAATTAGACATCTCACCCAACCTTTATATATCTGTACCTACTTGCTCTGCCTTCCTTCTTTTTACAGTGAATAAAGTGTTTCAGCTCCTATCTAACTTCTCAGTTATGCTCTGGATCCCATGCTTTTTGTTTACTACTCAGGGTTCCATTTTTATAATTATACTTTCTCCCATAACAATCAATTTCTCCTTTATCTTGGGTTATTCTCATCAACAAATAAACATGTAATATTTTCCATCTTTAAATAGCAAAAATACCTCTCCCTCCAGCCATCGTCTAATTTCTCACTTTTATCAAAAGCAAAATTTTTCAAAAAGTGGTCTACATTTGTCCCACATCCTAATCTCTCCTCAATCTATTCTATTCAGGAAGACTGAAAAATTAAACACAGACTTTAAAGTTTATATAAACATATACAGCAGTAACTTATCAATCATATATTAGTCAGAATTTATACAAGATCATTATACAAGAAGATTGTAAGTGATATAAGAGATATACACTCTCCCTAAAAGTTATAGCCTCAAAATTTGCAGACAATGTTCAAGTAAATATCATCCTTTAAGAGGATAAAAGCTTTTCTGAAGTTTTAGGACACCTTATTAAGTTTATGAGGCTTCCAAAATTTCAACAAGGAGATCAAAATGGGCCTTGCTTAAGACAAACTATAATTCGATCAAATGAATCTTGTCTAGAAAGAATGCTCAGAATGCAGGACAATGTTCTGCATAAACGTCTACAAATCAGAGCGAGTAAAGTAAAATCTATTCCTGTGCATTAAAAGCTATCCAAAGTGGCTGGATCTGCTTAGCCTGTTTTTGTTTCTCAAAGAAAATTTAAAACTGTTCTTATCAATTTGGCTGTATATGTCTCTTATTTGTTCACCTTTTCAAGAAGAAGAAATAAAAGTTTTTAAATTACAAGGCTGAAAATCAGATTTAATTCACAATAATACAAGTATAACTAAGTCTCTTTTGCTACCACTTACAAAAATTATCCAAATCAGTAAAAGATAAGCAATGACAAAAATAATAGAAGCTACATACATACTCTGCTCTTTTAACAATTAAAACAAAAAAAATATTAAAACTCTAAAAAGTACAAGAAGGGGGAGTAACATAATTCCCCTTTAATTTATATCTCTCTATTCTAGGTAGCACAAGATTTGCTGAAAATTAAGATTCTTTATTATTCTCTATTATTTCACCCTGTAGGCTGTATGGCTAGATTGAAGGCTGTAGGCTGTATGGCTAGATTGAAGGCTACTGAAGACAGGGCACTAAAAGATCAAGAACATCAAAGAATAAAAAATATATATATGTATAAAAACTGAAACTTTGTTTTCATTAAAGTTTCTTACTCTTCAAGTTAAAGTACTACCAAAACAAAACATTTACATGAACTTAGACATAATTACTATCTTACTTGTTAGATTCACACATATAATCATTTACACGTGACGAATCATTACTCTGATTAATACCTACACTATAAATAATCTGTAACTGCCCTGTAGATATAATTATCAAGAATCAGTTAAAAGCCTAAAAGCCAAGAATTCAGCAGATTCATTTCCTCATAGTCAAAATGCTATCATTTAAATTCTAGCATTATTTTATTAAAAGAACTGTTACTAATATTGTTGAAATGTGTTAATACTCTTTATATAAGGCATAAAAATATTTTAATATCTGTGTCTCTTAAAACGTACTAGAAACTACTAAACATAAGAGCTAAGAGATCTTAATTTAAGATTTTCTAAAAACTCGCTTAAATTATTGCTCTTCATGATTGCTTAATACACAGTTTTGCAAACAAGAGCTAGTGCAAAGAATGCAAGGCAATTACTTAGGAACTATTTATTAGAAGAGCTAAACAAAAATTTATATATTTCTTTCTTCCAAACAGTACTTCTAAAATCCAAGAAATTATAGTACACAAATATACTTTTTAAATATAGTTATAACATAAAAGTAGAATGCCTCTGGTAGACTTAATTCATACCTCAATTCTTCACCCTTCCTTGCACCCTTGTCTTCAAGGGATGCAATATATTTCCCGCCCACTGATTCTAAATTCTGTCATGTGACTTGCTTTAGTCAATCAAATGTTAGCTTTTGTGATTAAAAGAGGCTTAAAAAAGCACTTGCATGTTTTTGCTTTTCTACTGTACTTCAGCAACAAGAATGAGAGACTTGCAGAGTTCCATTTCTGATGGAATGAGCACTGGCAAGGTACATCACACATTAGTTAAATTCTCGTAGTTTAGTATTTAGTAAGATTTTATAATAGTTATTTCCCAAACATATTCCTGTTATTTTAACTCTGATAACCATATATGTAAATATTAACAACTAAAATTATTCGTCAAGAATATTTCTTCTGCTAAAATTGTAAAGATTTCTAACTAAATTCTGAGGATGAATAAAAAACTGAAAACTGTCTCTTGATCTGAATGCTAGTTATATAGGTGTACTCATTGTGAAAAGAAATCAGCAAGTTATATGTTTAAGAATACTTGTACTTTTCTGTATGTTTACTGCATCAAATAAAGTTTTGTTTTTTTAACTTTATTTTAAAACAATTAAAGAGTCATAGAACGGTGATAATAATAGAGAGGTCCTGCAAAACCTATACCCAGTTTCCCCCAACGTTTACATCTTTCCTAAGTACAGTGCAATAAACAGGAAATTTACATTAGTACAATACATATATATAGTTCTCGTCATTTTAGCACGTGTAGATTTGTGTAACCACCACTGCAATCAAGACACAGAATTATTTCATCCTACCATTCTTATAGTCACATCCACTCTCCTACCCCTACTAAACCTAACCCACACAACTACTAATCTGTTTCCCATTTCTATCATTTTGTCATTTTAAGAATATTATATACATAAAATCAAAAGAATCTGACCTTCTGAGATTGTTTTTTTTTTTTTTCCCATTCAACATAACACTCATTATTTCCAGTTGATTCCATTGCGGTAAGAGAACAAACTATATGATTGCAATTCTTTATATTTGTTAAGGTCTGTTTCAGGCCCAGAATTTGATCTATGATGGGAAATGTTCCACTGGGGCTAGAAAAGCATGTGTATTCTGCTGCTGTTGGGTGATGTGTTCTATAAATGTGGATTAGGTCCCACTGGTTGATGGAATCGTTCGGTTTTGCTATATCCTTGCTGAATTGTCTATCTAGCTGCTCAATCAATTGTTAAGGGAGGTGCGGATGTCTCCAACTACAATCGTGCAACTGTTTCTCCTTTCAGTTCCATCACTTTTTGCTTCACATATTTTGCAGCTCTGTTTGGCATATACACATTTAAGATTTGCTGTGTCTTCTTGATCTTTTTTTCATTATGTAATATCTTTCTCTGTCCCTGGTAATTTTCTCTGCTCTGAAACTACTTTATCTGATATTAACAGTAGACACTCCTGCTTTCTTTTGATTAATGTCTGCATAGTATATCTTTTTCCATCCTTTTACTGTCAACCTACCTATATATACTATTACATTTAAACGAGTTTTGTATAGGCAGCAAATAGCTGAGTCATGGTTTGTTTATAGGTTTTTTCCAACCATTCTGCCAGTCTGTCTTTTAATTGCTGATGTTAGACAATTTACATTTAATGTAATTATTGATATGTCAGGGCTTACATCTGCCATTTTTATTCATTTTCTATTTTTTCCCTCTGTTTATTATTGTTTTCTTTCTTCTGCCTTCTTATAAGTTCTTTGAACATTTCTTAGAATTCTCATTTATCTGATCTATAGTGTTTTTGAATATATCTCTTCAAACAGATTGTTTAGTGGTTGCTCTAGGTATCGATTTATAGTTTATTACTTATCACAGTTTATTAGTATCGATTTTAGTAAATTATAGCTTGACCTGGAGTAGCAAGCCTCCCAATAGGAAGTTTTTAAAAACTGAAAAAAGTGTATCCATTAATTGGGTTTAGAGAAGAGTAATTCACATGCTTTAAGTGCTGATTAAGAGCCTTTGATTCTACTGACATTATACATAACAATACATTATTTGGTCTACCAACTAGACTGAAAATTATCTATAAAATCTCAATATTAATATTAATTCCTGGACAAATCACTTAGTTCAAATCTCTAACTGTATAAAAGGTCAGAGGCCCAAGAAGAAGAAACAAGTTGCAAAAATCACAAAAAAAATAAAGTGAAGATGGGAAACCAGATCTCTTAACTTCTAATCCAAATGTTTTTCACCTAAACCACTCTTGCTCTGAAATACGCAATTTAAGTTATAAAAAAGAATGTTAGGAGAACAGATACACTGCACTGCAGACCATTCAAATCAATTTTGTGCACAAATTATACCAAAGCAGAATAAGCTTCGACCTAATATAAGCAGCCAAATTTGTGTATTAACCTTTAACAACCATTTACATACCACACAGTGTTTTGGAAGAAAAGATAATTAAAACCTACATTGGTCTATAAGAAGACTGAGTCTTACAATTGAAAATAATGAGAATAAAATGTTGATTACTTGAAGAAACTAGTTCTATACTTGCCAACAGAACCTCTAACTAATAAAAACGCCTGTAACAGAATACATGAATAAAGACAAGTTATAGCATACCTTTTCTAATAAGAAAGTTCTTTTGTCCCCCCTTCAAAGTATTTAACAGTGTAAAAACAAATGATTCCTTAGAATTATCGAACCATTTTAAATTAGTTCTGTTTACTCATCTTAAGTCATGGAAATCTAAAAAATTTATACCAAATACTAAGACATTAAGATAATACATGTTTTACATAGTATGCTTAATAGGACTAAATTACAGATAACCTCAAACAACTACAGAATTCATATTCTTCAGAAATTGAATTACTTTAGTTGTCATATTATTTTTAACACAAATTTTTCAAACTAAAATATTTTAAAATTTAAGAAAAATCTTAAAGACACAATTATTAGTGGAGAACAGGACTCCTTATGAGGCCTGGTAATACAACATAATATAAACAGGAAGGTTAGGGGTGCTTCGAAAGTGCACAGAAGGGGGACTTGAGCTATTGGGAAAGGTCAGGTAAGACTCCCCTAAAGAAATGGAAACTGAACTTAAATCTGAGGAAAAATCTCTCCCATTGAAGGGACTAGCAATATATCCAGTAACCACATTATAGGTCCTATTTAAATAATTTCAAAGCTATAATCTATGCCCTTCTGTATAAATTTGAGAAAACAGAATCACAAATATACATTTATAGATCACACTGAACTTAAGAAGCTCCTTTCCAAAACAGCTAGAAGGGCAGAATATCTAATCCTGAAGCTAACTAAGAAAAATCAAATGGACCAAAATCAAATGTCAGTATGGGTCATAAGCCTGAAAATGTAGAAGTTAGGTATGAATATTAGGAAAGCAGTTAGTATACTGTAGCTTGCAATAGGAATAAATAAAACATTTGAAAGATAAGTTCTTTGACTAATGTCAACCTTTCTGACATTACGTATTTTTCTAAATTCCAACTATTCCTTGTGTTTGGGCACAGTCTTAAAAAATATTTTTATTAACTTCTACAGATTTGCCTTAGCACATAAATGATAAATTATGATTATTTCCTAGGAGAAAACAGGTTTTGCATGTGCACATGCAGCTGTACCTAGCAAATCGCTGAACCCTAAAGTAAATTGAAAAAAAAGTCATGATCTACACAAAACAAAACTGGACTATTTTTCTAACAAATTCATGCTTCCAAAAATAACTTCTAAAATAAGTGTTATATATGCCAGTGGAGAATCATGGATCAATTGTGGTATTTTTTTAAGGTTATTGCTAATTTTTCTATTTTTGAAGCTTCTATATAGTTGAAGATTGCAAGATGATTTTGATTATGTAATAATTCGTAAACGTAATAAACTGCTTTTCTGAAAGTAAAATAAGGGAATGAGAAGATAACCAAATTATCACTACCCCTGTGTTTTACAAAAGTCTGTATTTTGAAGCTGAGAAAACAATGACAAGCAAAATGAAATGCTCAAGGCAGCACAAGAAATTAATACCAAAGATAAAAACCTAGGTCACCTCATTCCTTTTTCAGTGCTCTAATTTACCAATTAGTTAAATGTAACACAAAATAAAAGAAAACCAGAAACCTATTCCGTGACTACTTAGACAGAAGAGATGTACCAAGAGTAAACTATTTTTATACTTTTACTCTTGAAAGAAATAGGGCTAATAATAACTAAATGCATTTATCAACATTACTCCAAACTAGAGCTACAGGAGACATTTAACCCAACTCATCCATAAAGTTCTGAACAGTATCTAAAATTCCTTTGCATGAGAACTGATAAATGAATCGAGTGAAGTAGCAGAATACAAAGTTAATATTCAGAAATCAGTTGCATTTTTATACACAAATAACAAACTATCAGAAAGAGAAATTAAGAATACAATCCCATTTACAACTGCATCAAAAAAAAAAAAATACCTAGGAATAAATTTAACCAAGGAGGTAAAACACCTGTGTTCAGAAAATTATAAGGCACTGAAGAAGACACAAATAAATGGAAATGTATACCGCGCTCATGGATAGGAAGAATTAACATTGTTAAAATGACCGTACTATCCAAAGCAATCTATAGATTTCAGTGTAATCCCTATCAAAATACAAATGGCATTTTACACAAAACTAGAACAAATAATTCTAAAGTTTATATGTACCACGAAAGTATCTGAATAGCCACAACAATCTTGAGAAAGAACAAAGCTCCACCTAATCACACTACCTGATATCAAACTATACTACAGGCTATAATTATCAAAATAGCATGGTACTGACATGAAAATAGACACAGGTCAATGGAACAGAATAGAGTTCAGAAATAAATCCACGCCTCTATAGTCAATTAATCTATATGACAAAGAAGGTAAGACTATACAATGGAATAAAGACAGTCTATTTAATAAATGGTGTTGGGAAAACTGGATGGATACAAGCAAAAAATGAAACTAGACCATCTTTGTACACCATATACAAGAATAAACTCAAAATGGATTAAAGACTTAAATTTATCTGAAGAATTCCAAAATACTAATTCAAAAAGATATATGCATCTCTATGTTCATCACATTATTTACAATAGCCAAGACATGGAAGCAACCTAAGTATCCATCAATAGACAACTGGATAAAAAAGTGGTACATACATATAACAGAACATTATTCGGCCATAAAAAAGAACAAAATCTTACCATTTGCAATGATATGGATGGACCTAGAGAGTATTATGCTAAGTGAAATAAGTCAAACAGAAAAAGACAAATACCATATGATCTCACTTATATGTAGAATCTAAAGAACAAAATAAACAAACAAAATGGAAATAGACTGATAAATATAGAGAACAAAGAGATAATTGCTAGATGGGGGCGGGGTTGGGGGACTGGGCGGAAAACATGAACGGATTAAGAAGTACAGATTGTTAAAAAACAGTCACGAGAATGTAAAGTACAGCATAGAGAATATAGTCAGTAATATTGTAATAATTATGTATGGTTCCAGGTAGGTACTAGACTAATCGGGAGAATCACTTGGTAAATTATATAAATGTCTAACCACTGAGCTGTACACCTGAAACTAATATAAAGTATTATTGAATGTCAACTGTAATTGCAAATTTTAAAAATTAAAAAAATAAATTTTAAAAAAGTATTAACACTTTGGAAAAGAGCTATTAAGAAGGACTCAGACATCCCACCTTAAGATTACTTGTGAATTGTGAATCAGCAAAGTAAACTCAATTCTTCATTTAAAAAAAAAATAAAAATAATAAAATAAAATAAAATAAAATCCCTTTGCTTTGTCCGTAGAATACCTATTTCAGTGTGTGTACAACTGACAAAGGTGACTCCTGTGTCAAACCAAATGATCAGGTAAATTATTTGGAGATACTCTCTATAGAATGGATATATCTCTCTTCTATGAAAACACCAATTTAGAAGCTCATGATTTTGAATTTTTAGTTAGACTTTTAAAATAATGGATACCAGTTTCCATTATATTTGTTAACAGACTGACCTTCCCACACATAGTAACTCTGGTCAATACATAAAAAATAACTACCTGAAGGCTCTGAAGCATGAACAAAAGTAGGCAGGTTTGGGAAAGGAATGGAAACTTGGAAGAAGAGACCATCATGGGGTGAGTTTTCCACTTTTTATAGTTTAGCCTGAAGGAACACCACAGTCAAGATGCAACACAGAGCAGTCAAAACTCACAGTAATTTCTGGATCAAAAAACTAAATGACAGAGCCCAACAAAGTCAGAGAAGTGGAGCTCAAAATTCTGAGTTTTCCACCCAAGTCTATGAATCACATATGTGTGAAGAAATTTAAGCAGTTCTTAACTAAGGCTTTTAAAATAATGGATACCAGGTTCCATCATATTTGTTAACAGACTGACCCTAAGGCCTTTTAGCCTTAGCTAAAAACTGAACTGATGTTTGAGCGGCTGCCCACCACAGAAGAGAAAGTCTATAGTTTGACTCTGACCAAACTGTGTTGTAAAACAAAACCAATAACCCTCTTTAGAGAAATACAGTAGAATCCAGAATTTCCACAATGTCTAGGATACAGTCCAAAATTACTCAGAATAGCAAGGAAAAGGAAAATGTGATCCATTTTTTAAAGGAAAAGACAATCGACAGAGGCCATCCTCAATATGACCCTGATGTTACAAAGAACTTAAAGCAGGTATTATAAAACTATGTCAATGAGGTTTAAAAATGAATAAAAAAAAAAAAATAAGAAATCTCAGTAGAGAAATCAAAACTATAATAAAAAAGAACCAAATGGAAATTTTAGAACAGAAAAATACATTCTCTAAAATAAAACCTTTACTGGATGGGCTTGAAAGGAGAATGGAGATAACAGAGGGAAGGGTTAATAAACTTGAAGAGAGATGAGTGGAAATTATCCAACCAAAAAAGTAAAGAGAAAAAAACTGAAAATGAAAAAAGACTCAGGGATCTGTGAGACAATATCAAAAGGTCTGAAAAATGATAGGTTTTAGATAACTTTTAAAGGACATATAAAATATTTTCAATTTGATGAATGAACAATAATAACAGTCATTAGTCTCTGAGTTCTAGTCGCAGCTATTCTCCTAGCTAACTATTTTAACCTAAGATTGTCAGCTCTTCTCTTTGGGAACACAGTACCTTTTCCATATAAAAAGAGCTATGGACAGATTAGTGGTTCTTCAATTTAACTTTTCCTCAAAACCTTCCAGGGACTTTTTAGAAATACAAGCCTCACCTCCAGAGTTCATGTTCAGAAGGTCTGATCTGAGGTTAGACCCAGGCATATGTGTTTTTCTTAAAGTCCCCTAAGTTATTTTTGATGAAAGCCAAAATTGAGAACTACTAAACTATATAATACTTCAGGGAGACAAGCAGAGCATATGACAGAGACTCTTGGTGCTGGTAACTTGTGAATTCTCTAAAGGAAGGTCCTCTACACAGATGTAGAGACAAGATATCTGCCAAAATTTTACAATTAAGTCCCTTGGAACAGGGGCCATAGCTTATCAATCTTTTTTTTTAATCACAGTTAAAGACTTTTAAATGAATGTTATTAAATGTAAAAAAGGAATTTTTCAAAGAAAACGTTCTATACCATCCGTTTCCAAATTCTTAAAGTTTGTCAGTCATTGTATATATGTTTCTAAATAAAAAAATGATAAGAAAAAATACTCGGCTTTCTCAGAATTATTTGGGTAGTCATTCATTCAACAAATATTTACTGAGCAAATACTACATACCTAGCTTTGTTCTAGGTGCTGTGAACAAAAGTAACACAAATTTATAATTTTTGAAGCTGTATTTTAGTGATATTGAACAAAGGAGAAGCCACAGTATAAGGAGCCATCACTTCATTGCACATATACATACTACCACAAGAAAGGCAAATTCTTGGAATTAAAGTTTTTTTAACACAATAATCATCCCTAACTTCTCAAGAAGAAATATGAAACAGTATATTGTTCTAAAGTACTAATTTATACAAAGCGGGCATAGCTAACTTCTCATAGCAATGTCCCTGAAATACTGGGCATAAATAAAAGCTGAGCAAACTAAATAATTTGAAATATATTCCTTGAGAAAGTAGGGACTATTTAGAGAAAAGTAACTGCCTTATTTCAGGATATTCTGATGTGATTCTTCTGGTAAATATATTTATTTTGGTAAGATATTTAAGACATATTATTCAATAAAAAAGACAATTAAAAAAGAGTGGATAGTATAATTTCACAGAAGTGATGAAGTAATTTGTATACCTATATTTATGAATGTATACCAAAAAAATGCCCTAAAAGATCATTCTGGGAGGGGCATGCTAAAATGATAAAGGAAATTTTTCACTTTCTGAATTATACATTTCACCATTGTTTAGACTTTCTAAAATAAATATATATTACTTCCATAAGCAACAAAAACAATAAAGACATTCTATGGGAGGAAGAATGTTGGATGGGGGGAGGGGAGGGATAAAACAGCTTTCTGTAATGTGAACAATTACTTCTAATTATTTTGTTTGGAAATTTGTGTTATTATGGTATTTTAATATGTATCACAGTTTTCTTAAGACAGGGCACACATGTACTCTTTTCTTCCATTCCTATAAGTTGCACATACTGGTTGCCTTTCAAACATAAATAATAACTATACTCTTTCCATACCTGCTAGAGGGATCATCATTCTACGATCCTGTTCCCATGGAGGTGAAAGGGACCCAGTGTCAGAAGGCGCTCTGTGAGGATCGGTTAACTTATCACAGCTTGATTCTCCTCTTTCAATGGTAAACTGATGGTCTAGAGGATTCCCTGGGCCTCTTACGCCTAATTAAAGGAAAAAAAACAACTCTGTTTTATCTTAAAAAGTGTTATAAGACCTATCATCACCAAATAAAATTCAGATACGTTTTCAAAAGTGAAAATGACCAGATTCCAACAAAGTTTCCCTAAGACACATTACACTGTAACTCTATTCCACCAAAGTCATTTCTAGGACAATTTTGCTATGTGGATAAATAAACACTTGCCTATAAAATGTTTTTAAATGTTATCATCATAATTGTTTTATACATAAAATTGATGGTTAAATTGTAAATTATAATGTCTAAAAAATAAAAGTAAAAAGTAAATTGCAAAGTAAAAATTTCTGTATTGGAAGTAATAAAATAATTATAAAATGAAGTTTTTGTTGCTTAAACTAATAAGCCAATAGTCAAAAATAGCATGATTTCTTTAAAACAGTCTGAGGGGCAACATATTTCAATAATTCTGAGACTACTCAAAGTATTTTTTAGAAAAAAATCTTTGTAAATGTATTCAGATTAACTTTAAAGCCACCCAAGAAATTGCATCTCGATGTTGTAATATGACTCTCTACTCATGTCTCGAAATTATTTTAACCAGTCTGATTACAAACTTTATCAGAGAAACTTGGCTATCAATGGCTTTTAAAAATTTCTATATATCAAATTCGCCTTCAAAAAGAGCTCACAAGCTCTGAAGGCAAGTCTAAAACAAGAGTTTCAGAAACAGCACTACTGTTAGAACAAACACTTAAAAAAATATATATTTATTTGGATATGAAAATCTATCATGCTTACATTAACAAAGGAGGGGAATCATTTAAAGCTCCCTTATGACTACAGAAAAGAAAGTATCTCAATTAAATATTCAATTACAATAGAAGAGACAAATAAAAAAAAAATTTAACTAAATAACAAAAGATATTAATACCCCATTTATCCATCACTGAGAGATAAATGAGGTCTTCTCAAACTTATACTGCCGAGAAGACAAAAGCTTATTCCTTTCAAGAAACAGCTTTATTAAAAACCATTTTTTAAACAAGTGTTTGTAAAATGCTTCCCACATTATGGTACCTTCTTTAAGAAGAGATGAAAATTAATTTGACCTTTTCTTGGTAACTTGTGCAAATCAGTTTAAGCATTCTTTTTGTCTTAATAAATAGCAATCTCTTAAAAGTTTTTCTATCTACTCTCTTTTGTAGAGTCAAAAGGTAAAGTCAATAAGAGGTCAACTATCTGTTTTCCGTTTAATTTTACATTCTTTTAAATTCTCCAAATCTTTCCTCCTTGCTTGTTCATCCGTCTAATCAGTTCATTAGAAGAAAAAGGCTGGAAAAGCGGAAAATTAACTTGGTAAGAAATGTGCAAGAGTCCATTAAGATAAATTCCTCTAAAGTGAAGCACAGATCTTTAAAGGAGACATGTGAAGGCTTTATCCTGAGTGCTTACTTCCAGAGGACCAAGTATGGGCCAACTGACTGACTACCAGGTGAAAAATGACAAACTAGAAAGTGCTAAAGTTTTAAATTTTTCATTCAGACCAAAAGTTACATACAATTTACTCTAAAAAGAAATTATTTTACTTATACTCAATCTTATTCAAACATATATTTCATCCAAACTTTCAAATTTAAAAAGGTAATAAAAGGAAGAAAAAGGAAGGGCACTGGTGATCCTTCTTAGGTGGGTCACAGAAACTTTCAATTCAAAGCAACTTTTAAGACCTGCTGATTACTTACCTAAAGTAATAGTTTTTCCAACAAGTAGTAAAACATCCTTGCAAATAATCTATATACATCTTATATTGAAAGTAATTAGAAAGGAGAGAAAAGTAATTTAAATAGGAGAGGAGAAACCAAAGGTAATTTTTATTCTTATTCCAAATATTCAGTTGATTACAAGCAATCCTTGACTTATGTCATTCAAGTTCCAGTGATTCACATTTGCAATCTAGCCAATTACTCCCTTATTTTTAGGAGACCATCAATGAGACTGCTGACTGTAATCCATTTTGGTGCATGAAATTAACTTAGTCTTCATCAGTATGAATATTATTTCATGTAACTGGTTTCAACTACATTTATATTAGTATGTAATATGACATGGTATAAAATATATTTCTTACTGTAGATCAAGGCAAAAAGTTGGGAGAGGGGAATGGATTTGGGGCACTTACAGCACACACCTGAATTTCAAAATTAGTCCCCTTCCTGGAGTGCTTAAAGCAAAGCTCTACCAGGGCTTCAAGTCTGCAACTCAATCACTTTCCCTAGGAGCTTTCAGCTCAAGGCCACCACAAGCAAAGGAGCTCTCTGAAGTGCCTTCAGGCTGTGGGCTGAATCTAAAGTGGGACTGGGAAGAACCAGTGCTAAATTTAGCAAACTGAGGATTGGGAAAAAAGATATAAATAAGAAATGGGGAAAGAGAAAATACCTCTTGAACACAAAGTAGGAACATTTTTTTTTCAGATTCTTGAAGGCAATTCCAAAGAAATAGTTCCAAAGATAGTCAAAATAATGGCAGCTTCAACAGGGAAGTACACCGGACTTTTCTGAGAAGCTACTTTGATGAGTAGTATCCATGTGAATATCTGAGCTTTGGTATGTTGGGTTTAATCTGGTTTTATTTGTTCTCATTACTTTCTGTTCCTATGTCAGATTCAATATGCTAAAATCACGGATAAAAAGGGGAATGGGAACACAACACTGGTAAAGAATGCTATCAGCTCTCATAAAACACAGATTGGGGCTAAAAATCTACACTTTTGATTTTGAAATAGACAGGGCTCTCTAACTTTGAATTCTGCCACAATTCCAGAGAAAATTTTAAAGCAACATGACAGAGTGAAGTATGGTTAGAGATCAAAAGAGGAAAACTGCAAGTATGCAGGCAACACCAGAGTGAGAGCTGATGAAGTAAAGGCAAAAAAACCAACAGCTAATGCTTAGGCTTGAAGTAGCTCTGGAAATTCTCAAAGACTTATAAAGGGGTAATCGAGCAAAGTTAGGCTGGTTTTTCAAAGTATTAACAAATGATTTAGGTCTCCTTGAAGGTTCCCATCAAAACTCTATCTAAAAAACAAAACAAAACAAAAACACTCTGCCGACAAAAAAGCAATTCTGAAATCCTCAACTCTGAAAAAAAGGTTCTTTCGCTTTGATTTTCCACAATAGAAAGATCATAATGAAGTAAAAAGAAGATTTCTAAAACTCTACATTCTAATGTTTCATTAAAACTCAATTTTATGCTAGTTTATACTGTATTTATGTATTCTTTATAAAGTTTTATATTACAAAGTATAATATAGTTTTTACAAAGTCAAAAATTATTTTAAAAGATATGCATCAAGTACTTGACCAAAATGTAACCTCTTGTAAGTTTTTAAAAGAAAAATATTAAAATTAGATATCAAAGAGCTCCTTTTCCTAACAAAAGTAATCCACAATAAGTGCAAGGAATGCCTGCATTGTCCAAAGGATTATTTTAAAGATCGTTTTAAATATTAGTCAAGATGAAAATATAAAGGAAGAAATTTAGAGTAATAAA
The DNA here is from genome assembly GCF_000325575.1 of Pteropus alecto. NCBI lineage: Eukaryota > Metazoa > Chordata > Mammalia > Chiroptera > Pteropodidae > Pteropus > Pteropus alecto. Next base: position 2,573,906 of record NW_006436664.1, read on the forward strand.
GATGTTTAAACAATATACCTCTTCCTCCTCCCCCTGGAAGCAAAGGTGAGAATCTGAGTGGACCCTCCAACAAAGGTGGAGGGGAGAGAAAAGCTCTCGTTTCAGATGAAGGTCGACCCAATGGTGAGGGGCCATATGGGGAATGCTCTGGAATAATTAAAACAGCATATTTAAATTCATAGTTTCAATTAGCTACACTACAGAATAGAATCCCATTTCAACAATTACCATCAGGTCATCCTACTGCCAAATGAAGTTTAATCCACGTCCTGAACACTAACTGTGCTTTGGATTTTGCTAACATGCAGTAGAATTAAAAATCAACCCCTGTGCTCCATAAAGTCTGTCTACCAAACGTACATTTTAGTCAATAAAGCATTATCCTTTTGAGAATGAATACACATAAATAACCATACAATATTAAGCAATGAGTACTGGTGATATTTTGGAGCTACAAGAAGACCTGGGGCATGCAGTTTGTTTAGTTTTATTGGCAACGTGCTTCCAGATATTTCAGCTGGTGAGGGACGTAACATGGAAGGGCTCAGTTTACATCATGGCCAGAAGCCATGAATTATTTCAGTAAAGCTTCAGATTTTGAAAAGCAGGGGGAAAAAAACATAAAATACTCTAAGGCATCAGAAATTACTTTTGATTCATTACCAGTGAAAAAGTAGTTTACATATACTAATTCATAAAAAAAATATTAGTTTATCTATAAACTATATAACCAAGAGCCCTACCATTTTACAAACTTCACCATTCCCAAATAATGGTTATGCTCCAAAAGATCAAAAATCAACATCAAAAAACAAACTTAAATACCAACAAAATAATACTTTTTAAACATGTTAAATTTTATTATGTAGTTTATATAGTATTCAAATTAGTTACAACAAAGGATCAAAGCATTTTTTTACCCTCCCTGAGGCTTCTGCATTAATTTCAGACAAAAATACTTTCTGGATACTTCCACTCCTAAATTTGTTACTATTTGAAATTCGTAATAATCTGCTATCTTTAAAATGTAGAAACAGACTTTCATTTAAATAAAACTGGACTCTCAAAGATGATTTTTGTAACTTTTCAAAGGTTATTATAATGGGATTCTACCTATATAAAGATTAAGTTTATTTTCACTGCCTCGGAAGCTTAATGAGAATTCAACCAAAATTATTTTGAACATTTTAAACAATTTGGAATGGTATGAGATCATTAAATATGCTAACTAATTTACGAATGAACATAAATATTAAAAAATATATATTCCAAAGAATTGGTCCTCTCTTGGGGGTATTAAAGCAATCGAAACTCAGATTACTCAGGTTTTCTCACCTTTTAATATTTTTAAGTAATTAAAACCAATTGTTTTAAATCTCATTTTTATAATTCAAGCAAATACCAAAAAATAGTTAATGTGTAAATAGTCACAATGCTATTCTATTTAAGCAATCCTTATCCATTCATTCTCCCAAAAAATAATTAATGAGTACTTTACAATGTGCTGAGCACATTTCTTTTCAAGGAGCTCAGAGTACTAAATCTACATCATCTTATAAAATCCTACCGAGAAAGAGAGACAGCAATTATTCATAGCTAGGGAAACAAAAACTCAGAATCTTGGAAGATTGTGAGAGAACTCAAATTAGAACTCTAGCTTGAAAATCTAAAATATTTATAGATAATAGTGTTAAATTTACACTAATAAACTGTATGTGCAATATACATAAATATATATTTTTAAATGAGGATTAAAAAAAAAAGGACTACCTCTGCCAAATGCTGTATTTGGAACATCAAGTGCATAAGGATCTTTTTCTAAAAGTTCAAATTTAAACTCTGTTTCAGTTAATCTGCAAATAAAGAACAAACATCTCTAAGTTACTTGTGAAAAGAAGCATCCACATTTCAAGAAAAATGCCACTAGCAAGAACAAGCTACTCTTCACTTTCTCAATATCTGCATAGAAGAAACAGATCCTTTAAAATTATTGTCACCAAAATACCTTTTTATATCCCCCACTTCTTATATTTGGGTAAGACATTTCTTTTTGCCTAATGATAGTGATGTTTTGTTGAGGTCTTGATTTGTTTTGTTTTTCTTCATAATAAGATTACAAAGAGTACAATTATCACAAAATACAAATTTTAGAAATAAAAGGGTCCTCCAAGATTCACCAGTCCAACTAAGGCAACTGAGGCTAGGAGTTTAAAAAATTTATTCAAAATGAAAGTGCCAGGATTAAAACACAGGGTTCCTGGCTCTGAGTCATGTACGCTTTACATTGTAATGTTACCCATATGGTTCCAACCATAACATAAAACTGAAATCCAATTAACTCATCTACTATTTTTACTTCTAAACTTTTTATCTTAGAAATGTGATATTTTAAAAGAATATTATGTCTACTTCTTAACTATCAGATCTGAAATAAAACATTTAATCATTGGTTTTAATTTCTGACTAGAAAAGGCAAGCAATATAACTAAAACTAATATTGGATAATGTTAATACTACATTCTGGCAAGAAATTATAACACTCTAGGAAGAGTTAAAATCTTCATAGAAAAGCATTTACTCTTCCCTTCAACTGTACATTGTACGCTTTTATTCTCCCTTTAATTTGATTATTGTAAAATAATGCCACCCAATGCATAAAACCAGGGGATAAGAGAAATAACAAATATTTATTCTATCCATTTATCCATTAAAAGATGCTGATACTGAGAATTACTGTCAGATTCATCCTCTCTCTTTCCATCTCATGTAATCTCCCTCTACCTAGCCTGTTTTGTTTTGTTTTTTTTAAGTTTTGTTTCGCCTTTTACAAAAGAATCTGTGAAGTTTTCTTGTTAGTGGCCTAAGACAAGTGTTTCGACAAAAAAATCTATTACCTCCTAGTAAAACTAATAGATATTACACTACTTAAGATGTTAAATTTACTGTAAGTTTTCTCGTTTATTCTTATAAAAGTATTAACTAATTAACAGAATAACAACTTACGATAAAAGTAATAACTAGTTTTTAAAGTGTTCCCAATAGAATACTTACTTTTGTCTGTTGTGAGCATTTTCTTTCTTTAAATCATTGAGGTTTCTTTCAGCAGTCCGAGCTGCCAACTTAAAAAGATAATATTTTTTTAAAATACAGTAAACGAACTTAAAATCAAAGATATGCAAACATAAATATCTCAATGATGGCATAGAAAAATCAAAATCACTTAAGTATCTATTTCAGTAAACTCAATGTAAAAAATTTTTAATTTAGGGAATAATTTTTAATAGGAATGAGTTTTGTGTAACCAGAAGAAATAAACCTAAGGCTGGCGTTGAATCATATACTTGCCAATAAATGCTGTTATCTAAATGTGAAGTCAAGGATTAGCATTATTTGGTGCTGTAAATATCCAAATCACATGACAAGAGTGATGTAACAGGACCCAAGCTTAGGGTGATGAGAATGGAGACTCGGGGTCATCATGCATGGCAGCACTGGCTATGGGACAAGGTAACCATCTATGAAAAGAAATCACTATAATTCTGTGAAACAATAAAGGTCTAAAATAGTTTCACAACATACCAGTATAGGCCATTTTTTTAAATGGCTGAATATAATTAAAGCATGCTGCATGTCTATTAAATATACAGCACTGTACGCATAATATTACTTTTACATTTGTTTAGTGACACTTTTAATAAAAGGTTAGAAAATCAGAGTTTATGTTATAGAAAACAAAGCTTACACTTATGATAAATACCAAGAACACGCAATATTCCCAAACGGTTGTGGGCAAAGGTTAAACTTGTATGGCTTACTGCATGTTTTCCAGTCATTCTAGTGATTCTCCAGATTAGAAGCAGCAGTATA
>NW_006436664.1:2577788-2658742 GCF_000325575.1 Pteropus alecto
TGAACTAATACAATCCTAGGGCAAATGTATCTATCATACAAAGGTAGGTAAATTAACTCAGTCTAGAACCTTAACTTTTTATAGGTAAAAGAACTATACTATCAATGTGTTCACTTAAAACTGTGAAGTACACATGAGAACTGACTTCGAATGTCCAAAGAATAAATTATGTAAATATTCACAAAAAAACATAGCTTAATCACATTTTAGCACTCACTATCAAAAAGATCCCATGTGTAAACTTTTTCCAATATATAATCATATAATCAGTTTAGCACTAAGAAAAAAAAAAATTATACCACAATTTTAAAGAATAAAATACCAATTCATTTAACTTTTAACAAAGCAGAACCAAAATTACTCCTAAATGTTTTCTACACAGTATAACATATTTACCCATAAGATAAAGCACAAAAAATGCAGTTAATAAGTCAAAAGGGGGTTCTACCATCATTATAGTATAGTATATATTAAAGATATACCTACGAAAAAATATGACAATTAACTGATGGCAAATGATTATAGGTTTTTGAAAAGCTTACACCCAAAGGTTAGGTAAAACTGTAATTTCAGTAAATGACCACGATGTGTTCTAAAACACTGTATTCAGTAATTGAATACGTGCAATGTGCAAAAAAGCATTCAATTAGGTACAGGCGTTAAGAAAAAAGAAACAGTTCCTATCTTAAGAAGCTTTAATCTGTGGAAAGGACAAATACAAATAAGTACAATACTTGCCATAAGACACACACACACACAAAGACATACACATACAAAACAATGTGTGAGTTCAAAAGGAAGAAAAGATTAATGGAATGGAACAAAAATATGCTCAATAGATAAAATAACATAAAAAATTTCTTATAAGAGTAAAAAAGTGGAAACTAAATATTTACCAAATGAAAAATGTTTATATAGATTATGAAACAGTCATAGAAAAATATCTGATACATTAAACAGATTGTAAAACATTAATATATAATATGATTCCATTTTTTTAAAACATATATATGTGCTTTTATGTCTAGATGTATTCAAAAAAGTATGGAATAAATTAAAGTAATACTGCTGATTACTTCTTTGTACCATTCTATATGGTCTGAACTTTCGTTTAATGAGTATATATTATTTTTACAAAATCTGAAAAATACCTTCATTTTGAGACATAAAGGGCATATTTTCTGCATATTTTAATTTAAAGTCAACATCATTATTTACTAACAAATTCAAAAGGTCAATATTTCAATCTCCACTCTTCATTCTCTACTCATATGACCTTGGGCTATTTCCTCATGTGTAAAACTTGAATTATAATACCTATTTACAGAGTTACGGTGTGGATTAAACGAGTAACATGCAGAATGCCTTAAGTACAGTGCCTTGAACATGAGAGATAATAATAAACATCAACTCCTACACATCTTTAAAAAATAATTAGCATCTAGGTATTTAGAAAGTGATGAGTGGTAAAGAAGACTAAATTCATATCCAGGCCCAGCTTAATTCAGTAACAAATCTTCACTTGAACTCTCAATACAGAGTGTTACAAAATCTTAGAATTGGGAAGGATCTTGACATTCAACATATCTAATTTCTCACCCTAAGCTGGAATCTCACTCCAAGAAACATCGATGCCTAAGAAATATCTTCCAAGCTTCTTGTTGCCTAAGAAATATCTTCCAAGCTTCAGTATAACAGTGATAATAATAGTTAACATTTACTGAGTGCTTACTATGTGTCAGGCACCTGACTAACAGCCTTACAACTATTATCTTATTTAATCATTACAATAACTCTATGAAATAGGTACTAATGATATCCCTATTTTATAGGAAAAGAAACTGGCGGTAGATCATGGAGCCAGGATACCAACCAAGACAGGCTGACTCCAGACCCCATGTATTCACCCACTGTGCAAAATGCCTCCCCTTAAAGACTCCTAGGGACAAGTCCTCCAAAGGCTGGTTATTACAACAGTTCTACATGTTAGAGGGATGGTTATTGTAATTAGTCAAAATCTGCATCAGGATGATTTCATCATATCGTTCCTCTGCAGTACTGACATGCCATTTCTCATGATGGTCTTCTTCTTAACGTGTATCAAGTAATTCAACACTAAGAAGCAGATACATACCAGAATTCTTATATTTTTAGAACTCTTAGAACTAGAAAAGGCTTTAGGTATCACTTAGTTCCATGTCATTGTTTTACAGATGAGTAAATGGGCTCAAAATTTTAAGTAATTTGTCCACAGAAACTAGTGGCAATGGCAATCCAGTGCCCTGAAAAAATAAATCCATGAACATTATATCACCTTCCCCAGAGAGAGTAAAAGCCCCTGGCAGAGAAGTTATGTGCTGAAAGCAGAGAAGAAAAAATCAAATTGTGTGAATAAACTAAGTATTGAGTTCATTAGGAACATAGCAAAGAAAAGGATTTTTTTAAATACTACCTTTATTTCCAGTGTAAAGGTACCTTTTATACTGCTCTTTTAAGTTAGGAAAAAGAACAATTTAATAAAAGAGGCTAAGAGAATTTAATCCTTACCCAATTATCATGTGCTTTTTTCTCATGGGAAATAATCTGAAAAAAGAAAATCATTATAATATTAATAACTACGTTTCTTATGTAAAAAGCATTCACATCTACAACTAAGATTTAGTACACAACTCATAAACTCAAAAATAACTCAAGCATTTCTGAAAAGTCAGTAACATTTCAAAGCAAATTTTCACATACAAATGATCTACTCTATTTTAAAACAAAATTGAATGTAAAGACAACCAAAAGTTTTATTTAATAAATTTCTACTTTGTGCAATAATCAACTACAATATGAATTGCCAATTAAGAAACAACTAGCCTGACTGAATATGAGACCCCAATGCTGATATATGTTATTTATTTATGCAATCCACATTCCCAAAGAAGCAAAAGACATGGCAACTTTAAACATGATCTCGTTTCCCAGAATCTCTGGCTCCCTAGAAATGTTCCACAGCTACATGCAAAACCCGAAGAGATGTGTACTACTAGTCAAGTAACTATACTCCTGCATCAAAATAGAGATATCAATTCAAACAAATCAGAATTAAGTTCATTAATTAATACACACATACCTGCCCTTGGTAAGAATGAATGGTTCTCTCCAATTCTTCTTCAAGATCTCTGGCTCGCTTTCTATAGGAAAGAGATAATCAATCTACTATTAAAATATACTAATGACAGAACACATTGTCTCCACTGAAAATATTAATTAAAGCACCTAGAGTACTTTGTTTCATTAAAAAAAAAAAGCTCCAGAACTCCACATGTTAAATCACCTTTAAGAGGTTCTAAAATATATTTTTTCCTGATATAATTTTAACATTAATTAAGCTTTAAAAGTAATACTACTTGGGTTTATCTAGGTCAAAGATTTATATGGTACATTGGTTCATTTTTATTTTCAAGAAGTATGATATTGGAAGATTTATTCAGATGTCTGTAATCTTAATAGAATTCTAGGAAATTAACAATCTGTGCAAAATAAAATGTTACTTGTTACCTTTAAAAGACTAAGAAGGTAATTCCTTCTTCTGAATAAAACTCAAGCTTACTCTTCCTACTGTAAAATGAAGAATCACAACCATTCGGTTTGGTAGGCTGCTGATAGACTTACAGTCTTATAAATACTTTAGAACTTTAATTGTGGCTCACTTTCTTTTAGTGGGATATTTCTTGAATTCATTAATATTGTATACATTTGCATTTTAATCAATGAGGAAGGACTTTGAAATTAATGGCTACTCATAATTGTTTTGAGATTAACAGAAAATAGGATTATTCACATTCAAATACAACTAATATAAAAGATTTAAAATCTCACACCCTGAAAGAAAACCACTTTTTCCTTTTTCCATTTTCTGTATAGTTGCATAATGGCAAAACACCTAAACGAAAATGATGAAACAAAAATACTCTACTGTTTTTCTGAATGTCTTATTTTTTCTGGTATTTGGCTTTTGGATACCTGTCCCACCTCAAAAAAAAAGAGGGTAAAATATATTTAATACCTATAGGTTTCCAGCTCCTCAGCTGCATGACTGATCTTTTCATCTGCTTTGGAAAGTTTTTCTTCTTTCTGTAACCGGTAATTTTCTTCTACCGTTAATTTCCTTAAAACAAAAAGTATTTTCTTTCTTTTACTATATGTCATAAAATAATCAATTATATATCTTTAATTATATATGGGTGCTTCCCAAAAAGCAGTTTGCATAATACCACTAAAAACATCACATGCAAGGGGAAAAAAGTACTTGTGAAAATATTCCTGGCATGGAATTTAATATTAGGAACTCAAATATAAAGCATCCTAATAACAGTGCTACTAATATAAAAATTTCAAGAGTTTTCTGTAAGAATTTATCATAAAAATAAGATTAACAAAGGTAAATATTAATAAAAACTATTAATATATTTATGATTTATCAATACTTCTTATATAAAGAAGCATTACACTTATTAGAAGTTACCAACCAATGAACTGTGTTTCAACAATTTTTAAGTTGTTTGTTTTAAAATAGTGATTAGTCTTCTAAGCCAGTTCACTCACACTCATACACACACAAAACCCCAACTCATAATGAACCCAAAGTAAATAAAAGTAGTAGTAGTCCTGCTTACCACTTCTAGCTCTTTTAATACCTAATTTATTGTGCCATTAGTACGTGCCAGAAATTGTCCTTAAACCTTTACAGGTATTATCTTAACAACTCTATAAAAAGGGTACTATTTACAAACACATACACACACACAGACACAGACACACACAGACACACACACACACGAAGAACAGAGAAACTAAATAACTGGACCAAGGCACAGAGCTAACTCCATCATACTGTATTACCCTGCTGTTTCCACAGGGTATCATTAATAACGCTCAAGAAATATTTATTGAAAACCACGGAAAAACACATTTGGAGTGCTAGCTATGGATATCTCCCTTTCTTCATGAACTTTAAAGAGGAACAAGATAAAAAAACTAAAGAAATTCTAAAGGGCAGCAGAAAACGTTTTATATTCTACATACTACATTACCTATTGCTTAGAAAGCACTCCCCAGGTCAATCATTTCATAGATATTATAAGAAAATAAAAGTCATCACCTTAGGAAAAGCATAACAGTTTAATGAGCTTGGAGATGGCAGTGTTTTTACAGACTGTGAAGATTTAAAATGGCCAGAAATTCTCTGATACCCCTCCCACTGAGAGGTAAAGTCTATGAACCCTCCCCTTGAATTATGGTGGGCTTATTAACGATGAAAATTTTACTGTGAAAGGAAACGCAATGATATAACTAAAAAACATTCACATCTTACTTCACATATTTAAAGCAACAACGTATCAAGCTTCTACACTATTTCACTCCTCTCAAATATTAAATTTGGAAAAGTGCTAGTAATGTAATATATCAGTAGTAAAAAACATCAATCTAGCATCTAGAAAATGACTGAATCTAAATTACACTGCATGTAGGCAAGAATTTTAATTTAACATTTGACTAGTACTATCAACTCTATATTCTATTCTGAAGAAAACATAGTGGTATAATTTATTAAATTTGAGTAGTATTTTCATTTAAATGTAAGAATGAAATACATAATATTTTGGGAATCCAAAACATTTCAAAGTAATAAATGAAATTACAACGTGAACAACATACATACAGCTAGGATTCTACTCAGCCTTCCATCCTTGCTTTGAGTATCTACAGAAATTTTTCTTTGAAATTTTAAACATTATTCATCGAAATTCCATAATCAATCATATATTTTTGTCCAAAAGATACACTCAAAAGTATTTCTTTCACTTGAAATAAATCCCTTTTATGTCCAAATTGTATTATCTTTCACCCTAACCTAAAAAGAAGGGCTCGTTACTAGGTTTATTGATAAAAACCATAAAGCTACTATCAGTTAGTCAAAGAGAAGAGGATAAAGTCATGCTCTCATGGAGTTACATTTAATGTGAGGAAGATAAAATAAAAAGTAAGTAAATAAAGACAATCATCAGAGGAGAATAAGGGCTATGAAGAAAGAAACATAAAGCAAGATAAGAGGACAAGGAGTAGCAGGTATTGTTTTAGTGAGGCTAGCCAGGGAAGGGTTCTTTGAGGCATCATTTGAACCTAGGCCTAAATTAAATGAAGGACTGAACCTTTTACAGGGGAATACCATTCTGGGCAGAAGGGGCAAGTACAAAAGGCCCTGAAATACAGATGCACTTGGCATGCTAAAGATCATCAAGAAAGCCAGTGTGGCTCTAATGTAGTGAAGGAAAAATAAAATAAATAAGCCAGATATGGTAGAGTCTTGTAGGCCATGACAAAAGCTTTGAATTAAATTCTAAGTGTGATTCCAAGCAAGAGAATGACGATGCTCATTATTTATGTTTTAGAATTGTCCTGCTGCTGAAAACACAGAGCAGGAAGTTAAGAGTACAAAGAGAGACACCAGTCATGATGCTACGGCACCAGATACTAACTTATGATGGCTTAGATCAGAGTAGTATAGGAGGTGGTGGAAAGTAGTCAGATTCAAGATACAGGAAGACTGACAGAATTTGAAGGTAGAATGAATATGGGATATAAAAGAGAGAAGTCAAGGATGGCTTGATCAGCTGCCCTGAGCAACTCAGCCATTTACTAAGACAAGGAACAGATCGGCAGGAGCAATTTACACAGTGAAAAGAAATCGGTTTTACATATATCAGAGATGCAATTAACGAGTAGGGTTCAATTTCAGGATGTCCACCCAGATTCCCTGACCGAGTCTGTAGTATTAGAAAGTTTAATTAACAATAATCTGTTAACTATTTAAAAGAAGTTAAAGAGGGTTTTGTGAACTAGCTTGCAAAGCCAAAGTCCAAGATCATTTACATTCTCTTCCTTGAAGAAAGTGTTTCAAGATCAAATAACTTTCTTAAAATATGAATTGATAAAATATAACCCAATAATAAACTGAGAACTTTGCATAATCATATAAATTGAATATGCAACATTTTTAAGCAATTTTACTTGCCATTCAGTAGAGTTATCAACATAATTTTTATTACCTGTGAAGTGTCATTTCATTTTCTTGATACAGTTCAGTCATTACTTTAAGTTTCTGCTGAAGCTTTTGATTCTCACTTTCAAATTGTTCATTTTCGGACTGCAAAGATGCTTGTTCAGTCTGGAGATTTTTAATATATTCTATAGATAATTTTTAAAAGTCACAATTAAAGGAGTAAATATTTTGAGTTGCATATTAACACTTCATACAAATAAAAATTACTTAAATTATTAATAAACAAAATTCTTTCTAACAATAGAAAATCTGTATGGTATTTTTTTTTTCTTTTTCCCCCTCTTTTAATTCCCCGCTCCGCCCCCACTTCCACCTCTGACCTATGGATGTTGCCGTTTCCCCTTAAGAACTGAATCTCTGAAGGCGGGGCATCTCCTCCCACACGCTCGCAGCGTGCACCTGAGGGCTGGCGCACCCGGAGCCTGGTCCGTGGCTCCACTTGGGGCGAGAACCCAGGACCTTCTGCGTGTTAAAGCAGATGTGCTAACCACTACATTATGGAGCCACCCTCATATATATTTTTAAATTCACATCTGTTGACTTAAGCTTTAAGCCATTACCAAGAACAGTCATTTAATAGACATTAATGTTGGATATTATTGCTATTAAAACTGAATCAATCTTATTAAAAAAATAAACCAACACTTAGATCATTATATTTTTGTATTTCTATTTTAACTATTTTGTTTCAAATCCTCTATATCTTAAAAGAGAACTATAAATAATGAGCAAAGAGGAGAAGCAGTTTAGAATAAAACTTTCATGTTATAAATAGAAAAAATTGATTGTAGAAATTCCTTTTTTGTGACCTATTAAAAAAAGAAAGTTAAATTTGGAAGGAGGGTACAGGCAGATATAGAGTCTCCAAATACTAGCTTTAGAAAATAATAAAAATTTGCCAAGCAATTTTATTAACAAATGGGGTAACTGATGAGCAAATTCTTGGTATTCTGGCACTTACTGAATAGTTCCTCACTGAGAGTCTATTAATATACTAAAATACAGCTTCCTTAAAAGAGAGCTCCATATCTGTTCCTCCTGTGATGCTCCCATAGCTTTTAGTAATATGTGTCACATACAACAAAATTTATTTTTAAGTTAATGTTACTTTTCAAAATCCAAAATAATCCAAATATCAATATCATGTATAAGGCTATACTCTTGTTTTTAATAATATGATTCTTTGGTGGTTCAACCTTTTCAAAAAGTGTTTTATTATAAATAAATACAGTTCACTATTGTAGAAATTTTTGAAAATACAGGTTGTAAAAGTCAAAGAGAAATCTATCTATAATCCCATATTCAAAGATAATAATTGTTGACATTTTAGTATATCCTTACATTCTTTCTTTATGTAAATGGTTATGGTAAAATTCTTTTTTTTTTTTTTACAAAATGGGATGTTACTTATATCAACTATACCAGCAAAATAAATAAAAATGTTTTCAATGAAAAAAACTTCAGTTCTACAGGTCTAATATCATTCTTGCATGTGCTAATATACTACGCATGTACATTAAAGGAGAAAACTATACTGTAAAAATCTGTAAAATATAGTAGTACCACTATAAAAGTCAATTTTGCAATTTACAAAGATTTTGAAAATTTTAAGTTTTAATTTGCTGCTTTCTAATATCTCAAACCATAGACATATAATACTAAAATTCTAAAATAAGTATGGTTTTACATGTTTTTTAAAATAATTTCATTAATTTCATATAAATATGGAGGAACAGATAAGGCTTTACTAACAACAAAAAAAAAACTCAGGACTAATTTTTCACAAATAAGAAACAAAAATTTATTCAAAATCCTATCAAATTGGATTTTCTCATAATTGATTCAATTTATGGTACCATTCTCTATAAGGAGATGTATTTATTTAGGAAAACTTTAAAAGTATATATATATTACCCACCTGTAAAATCTTCCTTGGTTTTATCTACTTCAGATAACTGAGTATAAATTTGGTTTCTTTCTCCCTCTAAGGTTTTTAAAGAAGCATTTAACTTCAAAGAATGGGAAAAGGAAAAAAGCAACATTAATCAGCCACACCAAAAAAAATCTCACTTTGGTGAAATTATTGCCTAGAATGTACAAACTAACAATGCAGTTTCCATCTCAGAAAGTCAGCAAATTCATCAATAGTTGGAAATTTCAGAACAGGGATAGAGAAGATCTGTGATGGATGCTTAAACAGTGCTATTTTCAATCTGCTTACTTTTAAAACATAAGTTTGATTAAAGCAATCTTCAAACTACATTACCAAGACTTCTCACAGATCAATAAAAATCAGGATACCACTACTAGGGTAGAAAAGAGAAAGAATAAACCAGAAGAAAAAGAACCTATTATTTACTTCTCAAAATAGGATATGGGGCAATAGAGACAAGAAAATACTGAGACTAAAGGAAGAAAAATGCTCAAGAGGGAAGTATGAGAGAAAATAAATGTTTTTAATATATTGTTTAGACAAAAGAAACGAATATAGAGCTTGAAAAGTTTTGTTACCATAAATTCTAAAAATTAACAATATGAATTACTAGTTGGTATAAAAAAGAAAAAAGCAATTGGTGAAGATAAGTATGATCACATCTGAAAATTCTAATGTCTTATATTGTAACTATAAAATAGACTTTAAAGGTAGTTACTAAGGACATAGGGATTTAATCCATGTTCTAGTTCTTTATTTTTTTTTATTTATGTAGCAATGCAAACCTTAGCAGCATGAATCAGTTTCTTCAAACCTCCTTTTAGTTGATTATCTATAATAAAAAACAAAAACATAACAATAAATTAGGGGGAAAATGCAATGTCACAATAGACATCCAAATGATTTTATTAGTTTACTCAATTAGAGCCTTATTATCCCTCTTCTTGCTACAATAATGAATTTGATATAAGACAGACTGGCCTTGGATTTGGATCTGCTCCCAGGAAGTTAAACAATAAAAGCGCTGGAAGTACCACAAAATCATGTAACAAGGTTCTTGACCACTCCAAAAACAGAGTTATAATAGGGATTTGGTACTCACCTAAATATAGTCCACAGTCTCAACTATTCTTATAATCCTTCACTATACAAAATATTGAGTGTAATTATACTCCAAATTAAAATAACATTAAACAAGCATGAGTGTCTCACTAGAAAAATAATTATTTCTTAGAAAATAAAGCAGAATTGAAAAAGTACAAACAGAACTATATGTATTTACTTTGGAAATATAATTTTCTTCCAATTCATTAAAGCTATCATCAAAGAAAAATGTTTTTAAAACATATCTTCTCTTCCTTAATAACTTTGTTAATTATGCAGGGGTGGAGGGAGGAAAAAAGAGAAAGGACACAAAAGTCTGAAGGACTACCATTATAGAAAACTAGGTGAAAGATAAATAAGATCTCTCCGTACTCTTTTTGCAACTTCCTGTGAGTCTATAATTATGCCAAAGTTTAAAAAAATTTAAGTCAAAGGAATTGGTTTGAGAATATTCAGTAGCTATAGTGAACTTAACTTTTTCCTGAGTTTCCAGACTATAACCAACAATAGCAATAACCATTTGGATGGCCGACAATAAAGTACTGTAACCATATGAATCACCTAAGTAAAGCAACAAAAAAACTATCCTGAGGTACTCACTTATAAAACATTCACCTTTTTTCAAACTATTCTCTCATCCATTTGATTTGCTTACAGTACAGGGAAAAACAGGCATTATAATAATTATGATGCAATGTGAAAATTACTATAATGAAGATACAGACAATATATAAAAAGAACAAAGAGGAAGAAGGCTGTAAGTCTGTCTGAGGAGTTGGAGAAAGATTACTGAAAAGGCTGTATTCCAGCAGAAGCTTAACTATAAAGGATGGTGAGAAATGGACAGAGTATTAGAGAAAGATGGACAAGATGGGCCAAAGCACAAGTGTATAAAGAACATGGTATACATGGGGAAATAAAAGGAAATACAAAAGCTGGTCATCATTTTTAGCAAGAGAATGAGGCATCTGATATCTAAGTGCGCACCATTTTCTGAATCACTCTTCATTTCCAATTCCAAGTTATCATCCGTTATATCTTCTCCAAGCACAGCAGCCCAATCTTTCATCTTTAGCAAGCGTTCAGTCAGAGACTTGACATTTAGCAAAGAGGGGAAAAAAGAGGGTAATGACTTATGTTAACAATTAACAACTTCTGAGTATACAGTTGTACTTTAAAAATCAAGGCACATAAATAACAGTACATGAGCTCTTATTCTCTACCGATATTGATATGTAAATACTCCAAAAAGATTAACATTTACTGACTATTAAATTCTTAAAGTTAAAAACCAAAACCAGTTATTCCTAAATCAAATAGAATTCTTGATAATGGCCCATTTTTGCTAAATATATCACGACTATAAAGTAACAAATCATTTTCTTATATGAGATTTCTCACATGCTGCAAATAAGAGTGGCCATTAACATGAGCATATATTTCGTGTGAAGTCAAACTAACCTGCAAGGGAGGTTCATGATATATGAAAAGATCGAATTTCACAGATTCGATTTATTCAAGTAAACAACTAGCTGGAGGGTTCAGTTGACATAAAGAAAAAGAAATTATAAAAGAGAATCTGAATTGGAGCATTAGAAGTTTTCCAACAGTACTTTTTGAATTTTATTGAATAAAGAAAGATTTTCTAGCACTACAGATAATAAAGTGACTGTGCCATTTACTTCTGTGGAAGGACTCAGCTAAAAATCCATTCTTCTCTACAATTTCCACCCTTCGATCAGCTCCCTCTAAGCACAAATAACATGGCCTATAGCTTTGAGTAGAGCTTGAGATTAGCATCTTATTCTTGTTCTGTTTAGGAAAACTCCAAAGTCCTTTAGTAGAGTAAATTTAGGCAGAAAAAAAATAAATAATGTGCCAAATTATGAATACAACTTCTAAAGATGAAATCTTGAAAACATTCTTAGTAACAACATAAATGGCATAAATGCATATTTTTCAAGATGATAACATCCACTTCACTGTAGATTACAGAATGTTAGTTTTACGTCTTATTGCTTGATCCTCATAGCCAAGTATGTTTGCAGCTTGAAAGTATAAGATTTAGAAGAGCAGGCAGGAAAGAGGTTAGGAGGGTGAGACAGAGAGTAGGAAAAAGTCAACAAATCTGAACAGTAATATCAATTATTGTATTCCTATTAGAGCCAAGTTTCAATTAGATTTAAGTATTCATCTCTGTGAAAGTATTAACCTAAGTATTAAAGATATTCAACCAATACATATAACTTCATCTGTCCAATTTCTAAAATTCTTTCCAACCTCTTCTTATCAACAGAAGTAGATGGCTGTCTAAAGACAAAAGTAAAATCCATTATTCTTTTTCTTCATTAAATACCTAGGCTAAAATACAAAGGAGAGGAAAAGAGGGATAAAAAACATATGAAATGTTGATATCTGTATACTACAAATTTGTAACTCTTCAAGGAGCATTTGGCAGCACAGATGATAATACTAATACAAATTGCAATGTATGCCGAAAAAGTCTTCAAATTGGGCAAACTAAATGATCAAAATAAAACTGCTAAAAACAGAAATTTTCAAATTTCAAAAATTAGTATAAAATTCTAGCTAACTCGGTCACTAAAACCAGGGCCATTTACCTTGATCTGATTTTCTTTATCATATAGAACTTGTTTCGCATGTGCTTTGGAGTCTTCAAGAATCATTTTCTGTTTATTAAGTTCACTCACTTGTTCTTTCCATTCTTTAGATTCCTGTAAAAGCTAAAATTCAAACCCAACAAAAAAAGAAAAACAACTCATATTACCTTACCATCCTTATTTATTTAAGTTTATCATTGATAACTTTAAAAAGAAAACCAATACAGTCTACGGCCATGCTACCCTGAACAAGCCCAATCCCATGTGATCTCAGAAGCTAAGCAGAGTCAGGCCTGGTTAGTACTGGATGGGAGATCAGCTAGGAAGACTAGGTGCTGCAGGCGTAAAAAATTAAAAAAATAAGGGATTGTAAACTGACAAGGTCCTTGTAATCTGTGAGGTAAACCAAGGGTTGCCTCGCCTAAAAAATGAAAAATAAAAAAAAACAATGTAATGTGTTGCTAAGAAGGAAGGGAGGAAAAGAATAAGGGATGGAATGAAAGAGGGAGAGAGGGAAAGAAGGAAGGAAAAAAGGAAGAAAGGAAGGAAAGAGGGAGGGAGGGAGGGAGGGAAGGCTCCTATTTTCAAAGAACCTTCAAAAGAGTGGTAATATGAAATAACAGACACTTTAACATTCTTCGACTGATTGACGTAATAAATTTATATCAAATAAAAAGTTTTCTGACACATTTATGTCTGTTAGATTTGGTCATTCCTTACAGTTCCTTATATCCCATATAACATGCCATATCTTATTTTATTAAAATTTTTCCTACATAAGGAGGACACCAAGGGACACACAGGAGATTGTCCTGTTCTCATGCTCTCCAAGAAAAGCTCATTCTTGCCCTTAGCATGGGTCAGTCATGAGTATGCCCAGAAGATTTATAATTACATATTCACAAGATGAAGAATCCCTATACAGTACAAACCTGTTTCTGGCCTTCCTGAAGTAGAGAATTTTCACTCAAAGCATCTTTTATAGCTATCTTAAGTCGTTCTTCATTCATTTTAAATATTTTGAAAGTTGTTTTGGCCTAAGTAAAATACAACATATTGAGTTTATAACAGTTTAATACAATAGCTTTTTTATACATACTCTCTATAACATGGACTTAAAGTAAAAAACACACCAACATTAATAGGAGAGGTAACACGGCATAGCAGAAAAAAAGCTGGCCTAAAATAATGGGTCTGATATTAACTTGCCATGTGACCTTGGATCTTGATTTAAACTCTTGTAACCTTCTATGAACTACATAGCAAGTTTTGTTAACTTTTTAGTCACTGTCTCTTACCAGAATTTAAACTTTATGAGAGTTTTTCTGTCAATTCTATCTACTAATGTTAAGTGCCAAACATCTTCAACAGTGACCAGTACATAGCAATAGCTCAATAAATAAATCGTCCAATAAAAAATTCAACTTTCCTGAGGTACCATGTATAAAAAATATATACCTAAGACCCTTATATCTCAAATTCTAATATTATATATTATTTTTAATCATAAAATAAAATCGAAATAATTTTCAAAAGCAACAAACCTATCAGACTAATTCAACTTACTTCAGCTACTTGCGATTTGAGGGATTTTGATTCATCTTCTAGGGACTGTATCCTTTTTGAAATATCTACCATCTAGAAAGACAGTATCAATCAATAAACAAGTATTTACTAAACTCCTCTGGTTTCCAAGATGCCACATATATTAGATATATTGTTAACCTAACACTTTCCTCAAAAAGTTGAGGGCTCAAATTAAGAAACCTGCTCAGCCATATGCTTAAAGAAATTTTATATGAAAGTTACATAATAGTATTTTATCTCATCTTTAATATTACATTTAAGTTATATAGGCTCCAGATAAGTCCACTAATGTCATATCTCACTAAATAATTTTATACACATCAAAACCTTCCTTAAGACAGATTTTAAAATAGGATGACAAATAAAGTTAAAATGTTCTTAACATACCTTTTGAGTGATAAAATAAAATCTACTATGTATGTGATTATTCAACTTAAATTATTTATGTGAGCTACTTCCACAGCATGTATAGAAAATTTCTTTAAAAATATGCAGGAAACTTAACGTGATAATAATAACCTTGAGCAAATGAAAAGAGCTAGTAAATCTGGAACTTTTTACTCTCTACTTCACAGCCTTCTGTATTCTTTGAATTTTTTACTGTGCACATAATACTGTAACTGATAGCATATTAATTTTTTAAAATTCAGTAACTTTCTTTTTCTTATAGTCTTCTCAAACACAAGAGCCTTACCAATTCATCTTGTTCAGAATGTTTAGATTTCTCTTCTTTTAACTTTTTTTCCAGAAAGAGTATTTCATCCTCAAGTTCAGATTTGGACAAGTTCAGCTTTTCATAGATGGCCTAAAAGAAGAAGCCAACTTTGTAAGACGAACATAGGAATTTTTCATTAGGGTAAATCAGGGCATAAGTATAATCAAACATACATGCTATAAGTTAAATAAGTTTAGTTTATTTCTTCATTTATAGAACATTGAAATAATAGCAATTCTAATAGGGGTCAGCAAACTTTCTCTATAAAGAGCCAGAGAGTAAATATTTTAGGCTTGCAGGCCATGCAGTTTCCATCCCAATTACTCAATTATGCCTGTGTAGTGAGGAAGCAAAAATAATATATAAATGAATGAGCACAGCTGTGTTCCAATAAAATTTTATTTACAAAAACAGTTGGCAAGCCCAGAGTCTAGTTTGCCAACCTCTGCTTTAAAGCATTATGAAGGGGAAAATGAGAAATAAATCCACTTTAATACAATTAAAGACAAAATAAAAAATAAATTCAAAAACCAATCAAGATTGCTTCAAAATAATATTCTATATTAGAATAATATTCTATTCCAATAATATACTATAGAATATTATTTTTTTGTGACCTTCTGAATTAAAAATGATTAGTTATTGGATTATTCCAATTGGATATTAAATATAATAAACATACCTCTGATATTTGGGATCCTTCAACAAACTTGTTAAAAAAAAAATAAACCAAAATTCAAAGAATTTAATGCAAGCCAAAATAAAACAGAACAAATACACACTATATTATAATGGTTAAAAACTTATTTATATATATTTCCCCAAATTTTACTATTTGATTATATGAATTCCAACTTGAATCAAATTACTATATTGTTTTGATTTTATCTACAGATTCTACCATCAAGTTTTTTATATTCAATTATATTTACCAATCTTGAAAATAAACACTATGTTTTTGAAAAATAATAAAATTAGAGAAAAACTTCCAAATGTCCATTTTAAAGAAAAATTTAGCAAATCTTCATGCTAGATTACATGATTTAAATGCCTTGATAATAAACTGGTGTTTTATTTTATCCATAATACCACCAAGCTTGAGTAAATGTCTTTGCATTCCAGTGTTTGCTCTTCTGTTAGCATGCAAATGCCTTTTTAAATTCTTTTTTAATCAAATTACTAGAACAATAGTTACAGGAGAAGATCAACAAAAAATACATATAACAATTCCAACAAGTTCTTGAGTATATTAACAGGTAACAAATGAAAGAAAAGATTAAATTTATTTTATTTGGAATTCAATTTTCACTTACTCTTCATTCTACTAGGAAATTCTGAATCTGACTTTCTGATGATTACAGACATCGGTGACTGAGAACTGCCAAGCTGGACTGAGTAAAGACATGCGCCAAAGATACAAAGTCCATTGTTTTCTACTTTAATGTTAGTATGCTTTTTACAACACTTCCATCTCAAAACGGTAGTAAGGGACTCCCATTACCCTAATCTGTTGTAGTTTAGCTAAATGACAAATTATTATACTTCCCTTCCTTACTATTACCCAAATCATACCTGGCCCAGGAGGGCCAAGTATGCCTACCTCTTCCAAATTCTACATTCATCACATCATGTTGGCATCTTGAAATTGGTCACAGTCAGAGTATTTATACAACAGAACTCAGCAAAATAAGGCCTCCTGCTTTTCAGAGAGCCAGTTGTTAAATATTTACCAGCACACCACTGCTTATAATAAAAATCTCTGATCTAATTCTAGCCAGCTCCGAATATAATGGAGGGGATGAAGTAAAGGCAAGTACTGACACAATATACATAATCTGTGGTTGCCGACTATTGCTAAATTTATTTTTAGAAATCCTATTTTTCTTTCTGTAGCAAAGTGAATCAAAAAGAAAAAAATGGCCACAAAAAAATAATACATTTCCCAGGAATTAAAAATGAGCTTCTATAATGCCTAGATTCTAGTGAACCAAAGGTGCCTCACTCAAAACAAGTTAGCGACAAGAGCTCAAATATTTAAAATATTTTATGCTACTTACTAATGTTCTATTTCCTATATTTAACCTTTTCTTTAAAAAAGTTCAGAGAAGCTCTTTCACATTTCCTTTGAAATAGTTTTGAGAAGATGCATTACTTTTTAAAGTTTGTGTAATTTAGTAAGAATCTTCCCCCAGCTTTTATAATTATATTATTGGTTTTTACCTCTAAACTTTGTGCTTCTGTCGACTCCTTCTCAAAGCTGGAATCCTTTAAAGATGACTCTAAGCCTTCATACTGAAATAAAGCAACATTGTGAGTAAAAACTCTACAAATTTTATTCCAAGTTTTATCTGGATAGGTATCTAAGAAGCAGACATAATCTACTTCCACAGGTACGTTAAATTTACTTGGATTTACTTAGCTTTAAGTTCTTCCAATATGATCACAAAAACAAACAAAGCCAGGGCAGCTAACACATCACAACCCTCTAGCTTGGACAACAAATGGCAGAATTTCACACATAAGGTTACGAGAGCTATCCAAAGTCTACCTATTCATTAAAGATAAATTTATACTTAGTAGCCATTAGAAATTTTCACTTCTAATTCAAATTATACAACAAATAAAGTAGGGAATATAAAATGTTTAAAAGATAAAGAAAACAACCAAGGATAATGTAAAATAAGGACAATGAAACATACAATACTACAGGATTTAGCAAAATGCATTTACTTCAATGCTTTTAAAAAAATAAGTGATTACAGAGAAGACCAGGTTGTTTTGGATCAACCTTCTTGTTAAGAACAAGAAAAAGAGCTGGACAAAAATACTGAAAAACAGGATATATGTGGAGGTCTCAAAATTTGGAGTTCAAATTTGGAGAAGACAAAATTTGGAGTTCAGGATCTGACGAGTAGGATGAGCCATGGAGCTCAGGTTTTAGGGTGGGACTCTGTTGTAGGATGAATAATGACCTCCCCAAATTCCACCCTAACCCCCCAAATTTCCAGATGTGATGAGTTAAGGATCTCGAGATAGAAAGAATATGTAGAATTATCTCGGTGGGCTCAATATAATCCCAAGGAATGCCAGGGGATAAAAGTTAAGAGAGAAGATGATTTGAAGATGCAGGCAAAGAATAGAGTGATGCAGCTATGAGCCAAAGAATGTGGGTATCCTCCAAAAGGTGGAAAAAGCTAGAAACAGATTCTTTTCTGAAGCCTCCATGAAGAAACAGACTGCTGATACCTTAATTTTCACCCTATCTTTCTGGTTTTAGACTTTTGACCTCCAGAACTATAACTGAATAAGTTTGTGTTACTTTATGCCACCAAGTTTGTGGTAATTTGTTACAGCAGCAATAGAAAACTAATACCAACCCACACTGGCCAACTTATAAGAAAGTCTAAACTAGAAACAGACTAATTACTTTAACTGAGGCCAAAGTTTCTAAACATCTCAATCTGTGATTAAAGTAATCTATGATTTCAAATGTCCTAGCCCATCTGCCTATGAGAAGCAATAGTAAACCCTCACTTAAGAAAGATAATATCATCCATAGCATCAAAATTATCCATGTGATTTTTGTTATACTATTACTGATACTCAACATAAAATAACCTGGTATTCAAGAAGACAAGATTTGACTGAAAACCAACGGAAAAAGCCAGCAAGAAGCAGACTCTCAGAGGACACAGATAATGGCGTTCTCAGTCAGACATTGGCTATAATCAAAAAGACAAATAAGTGTTGGGAAGGAATGTGAAGAAACTGGAACACTCACATACTGCTGGTAGGAATGTAAACTGGTACAGTCACTATAGAAAACAATTTGGTAGTTCTTCAAAAGTTAAATAGACATCTAGCAATTCCACTCCTAAGTATAGACCCAAAAGAATTAAAAACATATATCCACACAAAAATTTGTGCATGGCAGCAGCATTTATAATAGCCAAAAAGGAGAATAATCCAAATATCCATCAACTGACAGATGGATATATAAACTGAAATATAAATAGTGTTTGGCAAAAAAAATAAATACGGATACTTGCTACAATATAGATGAACCTTGAAGACATTACATAAGGTATATTTATAGAAACAAAAAGTAGGTTAATTGTCTAGGGCTTAGAAATGGAGGAGATGGGGCAAAGGGTGCTGTCTAAGGGGTGTAGCATTTCCTTTTGGGGTAAAAAAATGAACAAAATTTATTGTGGTAATGGATGCACAAGTCTGTGAGTATACTAAAAAGCACTCATTTGTACACTTTAAATGGGTGAATGTATAGTATGTGAATAATATCTCAACAAAGCTGTAAAAAAAAAAACCACTATTTACAATAGTTTTAAAAATCATCAGATACCAGGGATTAAATCTAAGAAAGATGTGCAAGACCTCAATCCAAAAATGTATAAAACAATACTGAGAGAATTTTAAGAAGACAAAAATGGAGGGATATACCATATTACAAAGATAAGAACTCAACATTATAAAAATGTCCATTCTCTCCAAATTGATCTATATATTCAATGTAATCCCAATCAAATTCCAAGCAGGCTATGTGCACGTGTAAACTAATGAAATGATTTAAAATTTATGTGGAGAGATAAAATGCCAAGATAACCAAGACAATCTTGAAGAACAAAAAACTTGGAGGTTTACACTGTCAGATATCATGACTTGTTATAAAAATATGATAGATTAAAAAAACATGGTTGACATGAAAATTTAAAAAACAGACTAACAGGACAAAAGATATAGATACAGACTCAGACATATACAGTCACTTGATTTAAGATGACACTACAGAACAAAGAGATGGTCTTTTCAATAAATAGCACTGATTAATTCAACATCCATATGAAAAACTCTGAATCTTGACCTCCAAATCACACTACCACAAATTCAATTCCAGGAAAAGACTGATTAAATTTGAGCTGAAGTTTCCCCCACACACACAGAAATTCATATGCTGAAGCCCCAATCCACAGTATGAATTTGACTATATTTGGAGACAGAGCTTTAAAGAGGTGATTAAATTAAACTGAGGTTGTTAGGGTGGGCCCTAATCCAATGTGACTGATGTCCTGAGAGAAAAAAAGTTGGACAGAGAAATACCAGAAACAGGCACCAGCAAAGAGGAAAGACCATGTGAGGACAGGGAAAGAAGACAGCAATCTTCAAGCCAAGAAAAGCGGCTAGAGAAGAAACCAAACCTGGCAACACCTTGATCCTGGACTTCCAACCTCCAGAACTATGCAAAAGTTAATTTCTGTGTGTAACCCACCGAGTCTATGGTATTTTGTTATGACAGTCCTAGCTAACTAATAAAGACTAAATGAGGAAAGTAAAACAATAAAGTTTCTAAAAGATAAGAATGTCTTCGTATCCTTGAGCAGACAAAGATTCTGCACTAGGAAGCAAAAAGCAGTCATCATAAAGACTGACAAATTAGACTACGTTAAAATTAAAAACTTCTGCTTACCAAGACACCATTTGAAATAAAAAGGCAGAGTGGAAGATATTTGCAATACATATATCTGACAAAGGACTCATATCCAAAACATAGAAAAAAATCCTATGTATCAAAAACAAAATAGATAATCGTACCTTTAAAAATGTAAAAGGAAACAGAAAACTTCATAAAAAGAACAAAATGGTCAACAAACATATGAAAAGGTGCCTAACCACATTAGTCAGGAAAAGGGAAACTGAAATCACAAGACACCACTATGCACCTACCACAACAGTTAAAATTAATAAGATAGGTAATATGAGGAGCAACTGAACTCTCATACTTTGCAAATAAAGCATTTATAAAGAAGTATAAAGTCCTCTGACGCTAACATGAATGTTAACATTTTCAAAAATGTCTTACCTCTTTTTGAACAAGGCTAAATTTTTCAAGTAGTTGACATTTTTCTTCGATTAGTGTAGAAAGTTCTACAGCAAGCTTTTTCTCTCTTCCTAAAAATTAAAAAAAAAGTGAAACTATGAAAACGCTTACTCATAAAGACATATGTACCCCTATGTTCATTGCAGCATTATTTACAATAGCCAACTCATGGAAACAACCTAAGTGTCCACTGACAAATGACTAGTTAAGGAAGATGTGGCACATACACACATACACACACATATGCACACACAGTGAAATACTACTCAGCCATAAAAACATAACAAAATACTGCCATTTGTGACATGGATGGATCTTGAGAGTACTATGCTAAGTGAAATAAGCCAGATGGAAAAGGACAAATAGTATAATTTCACTCGTATGTGTAATATAAAATAAAAAGTAACAAATGAACAAAACAAATAAAAATAAACTCACAGATACAGAAAACAGAATGGTGGCTACCAGAGAGGAAAGAGGGTGGGAAGAGGATGAAGTGAGTAAAGGGTCAAATATATGGTAACAGAAGGAAACCAGACTTCAGGTGGTGAGCATACAATAGAGTACACATATGTCAAATTATAATCTTATACACCTAAAAATCATATGTCATTAATCAATGTTACCCTAATAAGTTAATATTATCACATGTAAATTGTTTTAAGTTTTAAAATTATAAATGATTTTAAATGGTGAGATCTAAAGTAGAAAAAAAGAGCTTACCCATGTAAAGCCGGCTTCTAATCTGAAAAAAATTTTAAACAAAATTACATTAAAAGAAATATACATTCGAGTAAATCTAATTTATTTAATTTACACTGCCAAATTAAAAATAACATTTTTCTATTGCCTTAGTATGAATATAAGTTAGCCAAGTGTTCTATGTTCAATGAGATAAATGCTACATATTAAAGTTTCCCTATTGAAGGTTCACATTGTATATCAGCATATTAAAGGCTCTGAAATAACTGTATCTTAAAAATACCTATTTTATTTAGCCCACCAAATATGTTCCTCAAACATATTTGACCCTAAAACAAACTATTTCAGGATGCCCCTATTATCTCCTTCACCTAGTGCTAATATTCAAAACAACACAATTTGAGAAATGTTCCAACTTTTCTCTCTCAAATAATGAAGGAAAAATTCCATGTGTAAGGGGATCAGGTTTAGGGTCGAGGCAATATAAGCAAATGTAAGAAACAATGGGGACTTAAATTGTCTACATAAGATGTATAGAGAGAAAATTAAAAGAGACAATTGTAAAGTCAAGGTATAGTGAAAGAGGTAAAGATGAGGAATAAATTAGTTAACTGAACCATAAAAGTGAGGAATTATCTCAAAAGGTAACAGGAAAATACAAAAAAAAAATTGGGAAAAAAAAGTTAAAACATATAAAAGTCTTAAGTGTTAAGGGCCAACATCTAAAACATAGTAGTCCCAAAAAGAGAAATAAAAATATAAAATGCAGAAGAAATTTCCTGGAATTAAAAAAAAAATGATAAAAGATCTCATATTAAGAGATTCCAGAAAATTCTAAAGAAGAAATAAAATTTTTTCAAACCTAGACACATTATATTGAAATAAGAATATCAAATTAAAAGATTCTAAAAGCTTCCACGGAGAACAGATCAACTACAAATAAGAATCAGACATTAGACTTTTCGATAAGTAAAATTACATGTAAAAAAACAAGGAAGTGAGGGTTTTAAAGTATTAAAAAGAACTTTAGACCTAAAATGGTTATATCCAACAAATTATCATTCCACTGTGAGGACTTAATTCAAATATCCTCAAGCATTCAAAATAAAGTCTTAGAAGCTTTGCCATACAAAGACCCACACTAGAACAATCTTAAAAGAAGTATTCAAATATGGGAAGAATTAAATCCACGAAATCCTGTAAGAGATATGTCAATAAAGGGTGATCAAATATCTTGGTAATATTTTTTTGTAGTCTTGAGGGAGGGGGCAGGGATGGAGGAGAAAGTTAAGAACAAAGACAAGAAAAAGAGAAATATATCCAGAACGAAAATTTTAGATTATAACAACATTATGAGGTTAGAAAGTGAAAGAGACCAGGGGATATGAGAGCATGCCAAGGTCCTTATCTTCTTAGTAGGAAGATATACTATTAATGTAAAAAGAATTAAAAGAAACATATAGAAAGTAGAACAAATTAATAAACTAAGCTGGAAGAAACTAATCCAAAATATCAATAATCATAGGTAGACAGACTAAACTCAAGTGAAAAAACAAAAGTTGTCAGATTAGATATAAAAGAAGTTACACAGGACACACATTAAGTAAAAGACCAAAGAAAGGTTAAAAAGTATGAGGATGAAAAAAGACATCAAATATGAACCAAAAGAAAGTCGGTATGCCTATGAAAGGTTAAAAAGTATGAGGATGAAAAAAGATATATCAAATATCAACCAAAAGAAAGTCGGTATGCCAGATAAGAGACCTTAATAAGACCAAAGCATCACTTGAGTTATAGAGGGTCACTAGATCATTGATAAAAGGTTCAATCCACCAAGAGACACAGAAATTCCAAACACGTATCCCACAAAATACGATCAAAATATGTAAAGCAAGAATTGACAGAACTATGGAAAGTGATAAATCATGAAAGAAGAATTCAGCCCACTTCTCTTCATTCTTGATAGATGAAATAAGCAAAAAAGAGCAAGAATACATAATACATGAACAAGACAAATTAGTCATTTAACTCAAGGGGAAGATACAGAATAATATACATATATCTGTTTTCAACAATAATCAATGGAATAGAATTAAGAGTACAGAAAAGGTCTACATGTATATGGAACTCTAATACCTAACATGGCAGATGAATAAGGAAAGGAGGGATTATTCAATAAATAAAAGTGAGAAAAATATTTATATAAGGTGAGAAAATTACACTGAATCTCTATCCCATATCAGACAAAAAATTGGATTCAAGATGAATCAAGGACTTCAGTGATTAAAAGCAAAATTTTAAAATTATGAATATCTATTCATCAGAAAACACCTTAAGAAAAATGAAAAGCTATTTCACAGTGGGATGTTTGCTATACACATAATCACCAAAGACAGCATCAAGAATAGATAAAGAATGCCCGCAAATAAAAAACAACTACTCAACAGAAAAATGGGCAAAAGACATAAACAATTATTTCCCAAAAGAACAAATACATACAGCTAGTAAATTCAGTAAAAGATTTCAATATCATTAGTGATCGAGGAATTCAAATCAAGACCATGATAACACTCCACTTTACACTCATTCAAGTGGCAAAATAACAAGTGTTGGAGAGGAGAGAAATCAAATAGATCCCTAGGACCTCTTATATATTGCTGGTACAGGTGTGAACTGGTACAGAAAATTTGGAAAAGAATTTGGCATTATCTTTTAAAAGTAGAACCTCCACATATACCCTATAACCCAGTAATCATACACCTAAGTATATTCGCAAGAGAAGCTTAAAAGTATACAATACGAGATACGAGATACGTATAAGAATATTACACACAGCAGCACTAATTGTAACAAAAAATAACTAAAAGAAAACAAATGAACTTTAGTATATTCTTATAATGTAATAGCCTAGAGTAATAAAAATGAAAAAAATTAAATCTCATCCAAAAATAGAGATGAACCTTAGCAATATAGGATGGGGTAAAAAAGTTCCAAAACATGATATATGGGATGATACCAAGTAAAATTACATACTATACTTTTGAAGAATAGATGAAGATATGACCAAAAACAATTTTTTTAAGGCATGGGAATAATCAACACAGAATCCAGAACAGGACTACCTCTAGTACAGAGAGAAGTAGGGGGATGAAATGAGGGAGGATCGCCTAAATAAAAGTGATAGTCAATGTTTTTGTTTCCAGGTTAGGTGGCAAACTCACAGGTGTTTAGTATACTGTTAAAAACAAACACAAACCAAAAATCGATCAATCAATCATTAATAAAGGAAGGGTTTTAGTATTAGTGTAGAACATTTCTACAAAGAAATTCTTTAAAATTTTTACGCTTAAAAAATTCCTCTAAATCCATATTGTTTCTAGTAACAGTAGTAACATAACTACAACTTAATTTGTTTCCTTAAAACGAAAGACATGTTTCTCATATTACTTGTTCTAGCTGAAGACAAAATGAACATTCTCTTACTATACAGCATTGGTTACTTACCGATCGAAAACTTCTCCACAAAAACAAGAAAAAAGCAAAAAATCCAACAGTAGCTGCACATATCAGCAATTCCCCAGGCAAACCATAGGGAGTAGGACCTGGTCTCATATCTTCAGGCAAAGCTGCCACAACCTTCAAGACAAAGAAAATTAACTTTTTAAAATATACTTTTTATCAAAAGTGTTGATGACAAACTGCTATGCACTGAATGTTTGTGTCCCCTCTCACCCCAAAATCTGTATGTTGAATCCTAATCCCCTGTGTGATGGTATTGAGAAGCAGGGCCTTTCGGAACAATTAGGTTATGAGTGCAGGCCTCATGAATGGGATTAGTGCCCTTATAAAAGAATCCACAGAAAGATCCCTTGACCTTTCCACCATGTGAAGTTACAAGGAGACTATGAACCAGGAAGCATACCCTCACCAGACACCTGATTTGTGACACCTTGATCTTGGCCTGCTCAGCCTGCAGACCTATGAGAAAAAGTTTGAAGCTACCCCGTCCATGGCATTTTTGTTAGAACAGTCCAAATGAACTAGGACACAAATCTAAGTACAAGTTTATATGTAAACACTATTAACATCCTTTTCATGAAATGGGCTGCCAGACGAACACCAAACAAAAAGTATCCAAGTATATTTTTTCTGGCACCTTTCAAACACTATTACCAAGTGATTAAAAACAGCAGCATTGTGAAACGCAATGATTTTCAAACTGGGGTTCTACAAGATGCCTCAGAACTTCTGAGGATGAGAATAAGAGGAGAGAAGACCAAAGAAAGAAGCTGAGCTCAGGTGCTCTAAACCTTATTTCAACCAGTTTAGGTTTTATCTACAGAGTATATTGGGTTCCCTAAATCCCTACAACAGGAAAAATAGATCTGCAGCTTAAAAAAAAAGAAAGTTTGAAAATCAGTGATAAAGCTGTGGCTCCCTTCTTTTATCCGTAATGGGAATAATGCTGTTTGAACATGCAAGGTAGGTACTCAATAGAGGTAACTATTTCTATTATTTTCCTTTCCAAGACCATGATCCTGTACTCATGGTCTTTCCACATTATTCCTTGTCAGGTCTTCTGCACAAAACAGTTTAAGGCTTTTGCAGTTGCTTCAGTATTTCATCCTTCTCTGGGTCAGCTTATATTTCATCCTCACCCAATGAGGTTATTCTTTCCTTTGTTACCAGAACTCAGGTATTATTTAACAACATAGAAAAGAGAAAGGCTAGGAAGAAAAAAAAATGTCCTTTTACAAACAACCAGAAGTCTGATCAGGTTTGATTCTTTCCAGTGTTCAGTTCAAAACCTCTGCAGAAAAATCTTCCTTTTTTAGGCCTTTTGCACCTAGAATAACCCCCTTTAATGTCTATTCCCCATCCAAAATCTTGTTTTATAATTCTAATCCATATATGTACTCTTTCCAAATTGCTATTTATTGTTCCTTAACCTGTATTAAATAAACTTGATTATATCTCTTCTAAAAAAAAAATACCCCCACCCTGATCTCTGCCCGCTATGCATTACCCCAGTAACCAGTTCACAGAAATATGACATCACTAGAGCCAATCAATGATTTTAAAATATATATATTTCTGCCTCTTTTTTCAGAGGCAGAAATATATATATTTTAAAATCATTGATTTTACTATTGCAAAGAAAAAAGTTTAAGAGCAGACTAAGAGCAGAAGGGAACATTCTCATTCTCTTTACAATAGTAAAGAAAAAAGTTTTCTTTAGTTTATATATCTCCAAGAATCTTACTTTAAACTATTTCAAAATATCAAATGCATACTTCAAAAATCTAATAATCAGTATGATTCATTGACAATGTCACAACACTTTAGGCAACAATTCTAAAAGCATCTCTCAGATCAAACATGTAATTATCTTTAGTACAGTGTCCAGTACACAATAGTAAAGAAAAAAGTTTTCTTTAGTTTATATATCTCCAAGAATCTTACTTTAAACTATTTCAAAATATCAAATGCATACTTCAAAAATCTAATAATCAGTATGATTCATTGACAATGTCACAACACTTTAGGCAACAATTCTAAAAGCATCTCTCAGATCAAACATGTAATTATCTTTAGTACAGTGATATTTCTTAAATTCATTAGCATTTATCAGCCCTCTATTCTAAAAGAAAATAGTAAATTCTAGGTTAAAGTCTTGAGTTGGTTGGATCTGGTGGACTGAAGAATTGCAAATAATCTGAGTCTCCAGAATTCATCTCAAATCCATTGCTCTAGTTTTAATTATTCTGGCTCTCTCGTGGAGATTTTTCACTCTTAAATTTTAAGTACAATATAGCACTCTATCTCACAAAAATATAGAGAGAATAACCAGACTCATCAAACATCAATAAATTTAATGCAATATACAATTACACATATTTGGTAAATTGGTCCTAAATTTTAGAAGTGATGGGTAACCCTTCCTAAATAAGGTAGTGATTAACACAGAATACTTAAAACCTATTCCACTCCCAAACATGAGTATTAAAGGAGTCCTAAACCAAGTATCTTAAAGAATTAACAAATCAAGTTGACAGAATACTCTAGTGTTAAATTAAAATTGTTTTTCATTTAACCACAAATAAGCATGACATCATAAAAACAAAATATTAGAATGTCAACATACACACCTTGAGAATACTTGCTTATAATGCAAAGTTCCATTAAGGGTATACCTCTCCAAGATATAACACTTGAAATATAATTTCTCCTTTACATTATTAGTCATGCTAAAAAAACTGAGAATTTTTCCCCCTGTAATTTAATAGTAAACCACCAAAGAGTTTAAAAGAGGGACTGACTCACCCATTATTCACAAACAAGTTTGATAAAAACTATTGTTAGTATGCCTCTTGATTTTCATAAATGAAGACTGGTGACCATAAAAAGTAATAATAATTCTCCCTTTAAAAAAGGATCAAAAGAGCTTTAGGGTCAAATGGTCTAAAAAGAGCTAAGGCAGAATTAGTTTGGCCTGAAATAAGAATTGCAAAATTAATAATTACCTCATGAGAAGCTGTCAATATTCACTCAGTCATCCATCCACCCATCCATCCATCCATCTATCTATCTATCCATCCATCCATCTATCCATCTACCCATCCACTAATTCCACATTTATTAACAAATTATATTCCAGAAACCTTTAAAAAACATACTCTCCTTTTAATCTTATCCATTTTCATGGTTTCAACTACCACTCTGATAACTCACAAATCTGTGACTCCAACTCTTAGTTTTATAATACTGGTTTATTGGACAAATCTAGTTGGATATCCTAGAGGGGTCACCATACAGAAGGACCATCTGTTAGTCCGTGTTCTATGGAAACAGGGAAACTTTTGCATATGGTTATGTTCTGTGATGGGGTGAGGGAGGTGGTCATTCCCAAAGCCAATCATACAGATAAAGGGAAAAGACCTCTAAAAGGAAACCACTATTTGATCTTAAGCTGATAAACCCCTATTGCTACTTCAGTCTTTCTTTCTTGGGACACAGACCTTGAGAAAGGTAGAGATGGGTACTAAAATGGTGCCTACCACATAAAAACATGCCAGGCCTAAAACAGGACAGAGCCTAGGAGCCTGGAGAGGA
Source organism: Pteropus alecto (assembly GCF_000325575.1). NCBI lineage: Eukaryota > Metazoa > Chordata > Mammalia > Chiroptera > Pteropodidae > Pteropus > Pteropus alecto. The sequence goes on from NW_006436664.1 coordinate 2,606,568, forward strand.
AGGCCTATTATATGTAGGCTGAATTGTCTTTATTTTCTGTGGTTTCCTTTTTTTAGTATACAAACATTTAGCAAAGGTTTACTTAGTAAAGGTTTACTTACATGTTTCAGTCTTGCTTCAGTTGCATTATGAGGAATAAAGCTAAGCCTAGAGTGCTGAATAAAAGCACAATGTGTCTCCAGCACCTACATTACCTGGAATCGTCTTCAGCAAGCATCATTGCATATCACTCCCTGAGCCTACCTAACACTCTAGTAATACAGGTCCTGGTTTACTGCACATATCATGCTGTTTCACATCTCCTAAAATATTTCTGAAAGGTTTCTGTAAAAACAAGAAAATGTAATCTCTACCACTCCTCAATTTCCCTAGCACTTGCTGTGTATGCTTCAGCACGCACTTCAGTTTCTACTTTGTACTACTTTGTCTTGTCTCCTTTAATAGCATACCAGTGGCCCAAACTGTCTTTGTCCATTTAGAATCTCCACAGAACTATCAAACACACACACACACACACACACCCCGAAAACTTTTTTTAACAAGAAACCAAATCAGTACTTTTTGATTTACCTAACAAGAAACCAATAATCCTAACTGCCTCAATATTTAAAAGTGCTTTAAAAAAATTTTAACACAAAGTTTAAAACTCAGCAACATAAATGCCCCTAAACATGTCCACAAAGACAGCTATAAACACTTAGAAAAACCCCTGCAACATGATCATAAACTGAACCACAAAATAAATTTTGAATACTAGTTTAATGTCTTCAAATTTTACGTGAATACGACCTTTTACATTGACAAGACACAGAAAGAAGCGAAGAACAATCTCACTTATGGTAAAGCACCTCAGAAAAGCATTCTTTATTAAAAGAAAATGTAGAATGAGAACCCCAACCCCCCATCCAGGCTTAGGTGTCCTTTCAGGACAAGGAAAAGTTTCACCACTAAAAAGAATTCATTTCGGAAGATCAGTCCTTAAGTTTGTTACAGTCGGGGGAACCATGTGTCACTAACTTGTATTCATAATAAACAGCATAACAGAAAAGCTAATTCGTGTTAGGAATCGGGAAACATTTAACATACCTTTGCAAAGTCCCACTAAGCAAATGCTCTCTTCACCTTCCTCATCTGATCCCCTTCCACCACAAACACACACACATACCCCCCAGAAAAAGACCGCCCAAGCATCCTACGAACCTGGCTACTGCCTCGGGCCGGAGCCCAGCAGCAACTGAAGACTGGCTTCGGAACCTCCGATCACTGCCACTCAGACCCCAAAACCAAAGTCTGCTGCTTCCTTCCCTGGGCGGCTCCGCGACCCCTGGGCCAAGTAACCCTGATCGCGCCTGGACTCACCCTGTGTAGCTTCTCCAGGACCAGCCCCAAGTACGGCTGAGGGGCAGCCTTGGACCCCTCCATGTCGCCAAGGCTGCCTTGGCTGTGGCGGCCCCAGCCACGGCCTGGCCGAGCCACAACAAGCCGCAGAGAACACGCAGCGCTCGGTCCGGAACACAAATCCGCACCCGGCAACCGGAGCAGACCACTGAGGAGCCGGCTGCGGGGGGTTGCTGGAGGGAACGGTGCCCACGAGCTCAAGCGTCCAAGTTGCCCCCGCCCCCCGGGAAGCCTTGGCCCCCTACGTTACGCTTTAAATCCGGAAGGTTCGAAGATCTAAGCCCGTCTCGCACAAGCCCGCGACTTGTCATCTCCTCGCCTCCCCACCCCTGGGTTTGGTTTCTGCCAGGCCGCGGCAGCTGGGCGGGGAGGCGGGGACGCCTTAAATTTCCCCACCTTCTTCGCGCGACGTTCGTAGACGTGTCCTGAGCGCTCTCTCTTAAAGGGCCCGACGCTCTACCTGGCGAGCCTACCCACCTCTGGAAGTCGAGGGACTTGGGGATGAGAGAAGGGAATTCGGCCGCAGTACTGTGCTGCGGTGTGGACCGCACAGCGCCGAGGGCTATGGCGGCAGCATTGAGGCGTCTCCTGCGGCCCCCTCGGCGCAGCCGGGCGGGTTGAGCGCTGCGCTCCGCCTCGGTCCAGAGGTGGGCACCAGGCCCAGCCCCAATCCCCAGCGCTTTCCTCGCGCAGCCCCGCGAGAGCCTGCTGTCTGCACCGCACGGAAGTCTTTCGTACCCTGAGAGACCCCGCCGCTCCAGGAAAGTCAGCCGCCGCCTTCAATCCAATTAGAAAATGGTCTGCAGGGCCTGCTGCCCCTGTGTGTCTTGCCAACCGTGTCCGGACTTTCGGACTTTGGACAGGAAGGCATCTTGGGTCAGCTGTGGTCTGGGCAAAGTTTAACCTCTCCCACGCAAGAGAACATCAATTGAGTCTCCTCTACCCAGCAGAGGGAACGAGGAGGTTACTCATTTTTACTTGAGTTACCTGGGCACCTAAACTCCATGAGCTCCTAGTTACCCAATTGCTAAATTAAGCTCTTGTGGACTTTGGCTGGACAAGTGCTGTTCCTCTGAGAAGAGAAGCTAAAAGTAGCACCTTGCCCTTTAAATGTAGGACCCTATTTTTAGGTCTGTTGAATAAAGTACAAGGGGCTGGATTTGTTCGTGAGAGATGGTTTTAGCTGACAACGGTGTAAAGGATAACCTATCTCTAAGTCTTCCTCGCCAGCGTAATAATCCTCACCAAATTCAGCCTTCTAACTCAGGTCCTCAGTAAAGCAACACAAAAAGGAACAGATACTTCTTCCTAAACAAATCACCTATGAGATTTAAAAATCTTAAATCCTTAGGAAATTTCTCTAATGTAAACTCTGGCAGCAATAGGACTATTGTGCCCAAAAGGTTCAATAAGTGGCCCAAATTCACAGCAAGTGACTTTCAGGACTAAAGTGCGGACTAGTTTTTTGGAACTCAAAAGTATTCTCTGGTTTGCCACATCAACCTAAGGAGTATCAGGATTTTTCAGTATCAGAGAGTAGCAGAAATTGCTTGATCTCCATTTTTAAGGTATTACATAACTTCTATAGGTGTTGCACAGTATGTGTTGAAATTATATGACTAGCTTATTAAAGTCAAAACAGAAGCATAACCAAAATTTAGAATTTCAGAGAATCTTAGAACAATGAATATATGCCTCAAATAGAACATTGTATTACTCCATAAAAATTATTTAATAAGTCTGAACTTTTTCAAGGAACTCTAGGATCATTTTCAGCTTTCAGGACTTAACATATAACCTCAAACAAACAAACAAAAATCCGTTTGCCCTCTCTAAGGCAGTGTATGCCCTTTTCTAATTTTTTGAATAATTACCATTCCAAATATTAAAAACATAGATTAGGGACAAAATAATTAATGATATATTTTTTTAAAAATCTAAAAGTTTCGCCTCGCCCATAACAAAAACAATAAAACTTAAACTCAGTGCCAGATTCGAACCTAATTTCTGTACACTTAATAGTCATACAGATACTTACCTCTTTCTCTGGATCTTTCCATTCCATTTTTAAAATTCATGTTAAAATATCCTAACATGTAAATAAAGTTTTGCTAAGTACCTCGTATCCTTGAGAAAGATTTCAGATTCTAATACATCCTGCACTCTTCTGTTTCCACACTGACTATGATCTTGTTTTGACACTTGTGTGGTAAAGGGGTGCTATAAGTGGAGTTGTGACTACCAACCCATAAGTCAATTTCATGGACATCACTCCTGATTAAATATACGTACTACTACCCTTTTAAAACCTACAATTGCAAAGAGAAATCCTGAATTTGGTAACTGATAAAATTAAATTTAATGTTTTATTCTATAGTCTTTTCATATAGAATATGATTTTTTCTTGTAAAAGATATTCAAAGATTGTTTTCTTAACTAAACATGGGATTTCACTGTCTTATATAGGCCTGCTTTCAAGGAAATGGAGAACAAATGCTATTACTATTTGTGACAGCTACTAGAAAGCATCCAAGAACATTGGAAACATGCTAACCAGTAAACCTTGTCCACAACCTAGAAACTGATTTCCCTTATGAAGGGCCCTATTGCAAAGCTTTAAGCTCTAGTTACTCCCATTTAATTAAACAGGCAACGTCACAGTCTATAAGATCTAGTCGTTCGGAAGAAAATCAAACATTCTGAGTCACATTTTCCTTCTCTGAACTATGGTGTAAGAGTTGTTCTCAGAACATATTGAATCAGGAGCTACCTGTTGAACAAGAGCTAGATAATTTCCATTGTTATTCCACATATAAATGAAACATTCTCATTAAGAATATATAAATGTTAGAACTCAAAGAACTTCCTCAGTTATAAAGTAGATAAAAATGGTGTTGATTCCTATTACTTAAACAATTCAAAGAAAGTATGTGGGGGACAAAATCCAACTGAAATTACCAGCAAATAGAAACAATTACCTGAAACATTTAGGCAGGATAAAAAGGAAACCCTTTCACTTAAATTTAACTGGAAAATTCCTCAGATTTACAGCAGCTGTTCAAAACAGGGTGCTCAATAAATGCACTAAGATTGTTAGAATTGTAGATCTAGCAGTAACTCTTCAGAACATGTAGTCCAAACATTATGGACTTAAAGCCCTATGGAAGCCAAATAGTTGAAATAAATGTAGGTAAATAAAGAATGCATGTCTATTCAATGCAAGTGCTATTTAGCTTGAGCTTCTTATTGCCACATGAGAATGGGAAACTTTTTTTTTTTTTTTTTTTTTAGTCTTCTACTCTTTCAAGAGAATCCAGAAATCCAGATTTTTATATGAAGTCACCTTTTAAAGGTTGGCAACTGGTTCATAATTTTTAAACAATGTGCAAGCCAGTTTTTGACTAGCAGACTGTCATCTAGTCTCAGCTTCTGATATTAGACTTTTAAACCTGAGATTCTTCCAGAGAATAAGTGACTTTCCAAGGCCACAAATAATTAACATAAATTTAAATTCAATATTTTCCTGTCTAAAGAATTTCAATCAAAATAGTTCAAGTAAGATGTATATTTACTGAGTCCTCAAAAATAAGCATACTTAGCATAACCTTTATTAAATAAGCATTTAATGTGAGAGGTGAACATGGTGTACTGATTAATAAGTTATTTTTTTAATTTAGTAATTTTTCTAGTATAATTCGGGGCGGGGGGAAGGATAACAGGTAACGGATATGTCAGTTCTCCTATGCTGGAGCAGATTTTTAAGTAAAGTTTTAAATCAACATCTTCATGACCAAATCATACAGAGTAAATTAATCACTTCTCTGGGCTTATTTATCAAGTAATGTCAAAAAAGTAAAGTATGGAAGAAGCCTCTGAAAGCAAAATGATATGTTATTAAGCCCAGTTTTCACAAAGACTCTTATCACAGCAAGTGGTGCCACCATCTACCCGGTCACCCTTTGCTAGAAATCTGGTAAGTTATCATCACTTTTCCATTTTTTTCTCCTTGCTACATTCAACTAATCATTAAGTCCAATGAAGTCTATCTAGAAAAGATATATCTAGTCTGTCTTGCAACATTTTAATTACCAGTATCAGATATTAAGCCAGAGGTTTAAAAAAAATGTGGCTAGTAGGCCAAACCCAACCCACAGAACATTTTGTCTGACCTTCATGGTATTTTTTTTTAATATGAATATTTGTCAGTATTAAAAACTGAGAGATTTCTCACACACACACACACACACACACACACGCACACACACACACAGATTTCCAACTTTTCTTGGAATATCAGAAGATCTGGAAAAACCAAGATGAAGGTAAGTTACAGTCACATCCTTTGGAGAAGGCATACACTCTCTAGTTGGTTACAGTGCTCACCTTTACCTATGCTTCACTCATTTTACTTGAGTATGTAAACCCTGAGTTAGACCTTGACCATTTATTTCCTGAACTAATGAGATAATTTCTTGACTGGGCTCCCTGCCTCTGATTTTAACCCATTCAATTCTTATTTGACAATGCTGACAAATAGACTTTATAAATGAAACGTTTTCATTTCACTCCTTGCTTAAAATCTTTCAACAGTATCCCATCATCTACAAGCTAGAAGTCAACTTCCTAGAATTCAAAACATGCAAAGCTATTCCGGATTTCATCCCTGTATATATCTTCAATCTCACCATATATTAAATCAGACTGAGTTGCTTATAATTTTCCCCAAATGCCATGATCTCTCCCACTTCTGTACTTTAAGATTGTTCTTTCCTCAACTTAGAATGTCCATCCTTTCTTTGTCTGGCTAAATCTTACTCTTTCCTTCAAGATCAGCTCAAGTATGATCTCCTCTGGGACACTTTATCAGGTTTCCACTCCCTGTCCTCTCTATCTACCACTTCCCGTCAATCTGCCAGGCTGCTCCTCCTGCACATCAGTAGCATCCTATGGCTGTTACAGCACTGTATTTTAATTATTGCTTTTTTTTTACCTTTGTCTTCCAACTAAAGTTAGCTCCTCTAAAGTAACCCCTGTTAAATTTCATCTTAAAATGTAAATGAGAAGATAAAAGTATTTATCTTCTGCTGCTGAAAAAAGGAATTAACATTTATAAAAGGCCTCCATGTGCCAAGTACTATAGCTAAGTCCTTTTGTAATTTCTCATTTACAATAAATGAGATAGGATTTACTAGGATTTACAATAAATGACAAAGTATATAGATTTTGAAATTTTAGTTATGCCTTGGTTAAATTTTGAGATATTACTTGCTTTTGTAAGATCCTCACATTACACTATTTTGAGGTCATAGATGTTATTCAGATACAATCATCCTTTGGTATCCTACTGGGAACTGGTTCCAGGATCCCTGTGGATACCCAAAATCAGCAGATGCTCAAGTCCCTTATATAAAATGGTATAGTATTTGCATATAATCTATAGACATCCTCCCATATATTTTAAGTCATCTCTGGATTACTTATAATATCTAATACAACATAAATGCTATGTAATTTGTTGTTATACTGTATTGTTTAGGGAATAATGACAAGAAATAAAGGTCTGTACATATTCAGTACAGACTCAACCATCACAGGCTTAACTAATAGAACAAGTCAGCAACAATGCAACATTTTTTTTTTCAGATATTCTCAATCAGCGGTTGGTTGAATCTGTGGATGCTGTACCTGTGGATATGTCGGGCTGACTGTACTCATAATTTGCTTAAGACCTATTTTTAGTTCACATTATTTCTGACAACTCATTTAGTATAATTTTCCCTGATTTGAAAAAAAGGGAATGAAAAAAATGCTCAAGAGCAACAAAGCTTAAGGAAAGGTTAAAGAAATACCCATATTAATATCCATACAATAAAATGTTCACGTAAGGAAAAATCTTACCTGTAAGACTTTACGGAAAGAGAAACATTATATAATGTTTACATAGGGAGGATTCATTCAAACATAATTTTCAGCTGCTCCTATATTTAGCAAAATAGGTAAAACTATTGCAAAAGATTTAGAAGGTTAACTTACCCTTTCTGTAAGAATTACAATTGGTGAAAATATAGAAGGTTAACTTACCCTTTCTGTAAGAATTACAATTGGTGAAAATATAGAAGGTTAACTTACCCTTTCTGTAAGAATTACAATTGGTGAAAATATAGCATTCATGAAATCAGACACATCAATTTGAAATAAATATTTCAAAATTGGACACTCGGAAGCATCTTCTGTGGATTTATAAATAAAAATATGTTAACATTTTATATGATGTAACTTTTGAATCTAATATCTTCCTAAATTTCTGCCTTAAAAACCAAATAACTTGTTTCTTACCTTTTTGAGCAATGTAATTTTGAGAAGACAAAGAGTACTTAGTTGAAAACATCTGATTGTTTGGCAGAGTATTTTCCACAGATCTGTCTATTTCCTCCTGAGCAGACCCTTCAGTATCTAGTGATGTTTTTGATTTTTCATCATTATTTTTAGAAGAAGGAGTTTTGAATTGTACTTCTTCATGAATTCTCATAGGTAACCCTATTTTAGAGACCGTATCTGCAAATAAATAAGAGAAATGTTTTGTTGTGTGTGTGTGTGTTTTTTTTAAGTACTTGCTTTGTTGTGGGCTTCCCTTTTGTTTTCTAGGCAGATCATTCTTTGAACCTTTGTAGTCATTATGATATTTCAGTTTATAAGTATTCGGCCATTTGGAATGACCCCATCCTTTATCTTCAAAGCCAGCAGTACAATCTCTCTCTTGATCTGACCCTCCTGCTTTCCTCCTATAAGTAACCTTGTGATAATATTGGGCCCACTAGGAAAATTTCTCCATCTCAGGATGCTTAAATTAATCACATCTGTAATGTCTTTTTTGCTTTGTAAAGTAACAGATTCACAAGGTCTGGGGATTAAGACATGGACATCTTTGAAAGACTGTTATTCAGCCTACCAGATAGCCTTTCTCATGTTCCTTGACCAATGAAGACTTTTTAAAACTGTATACAATTCTATTCTCTACATTATCTTTTGTCCTAAAAACTATTTTTTAAAAAAGAACAAACAACTAACATAATTGTTCAACAACTGTTATTACTATACAGTATAAGCTTATAACTAGGAATAAGACAATAAATAGATCCCCATAGAATTGCATTCCTCTTAGATACATTTATTACCCAAGACTGTATGATATTTAAATACCATTAAAAATGTATATGTCCCTGCTCTTCAAGAAAATTGATGAGATAATATTTCTTACTTTATCAGAGAACCAAAAAGAGAATCAAAATGACCAAAATTACTTATAGTATCTGCAGCCTACTTGATATTAATAGTTAATCCTATGTAATACATAGAACAAACTGAACTGGTTGTACAAAGAAAGGTAATGTTAAGATTTACAGCAATTAACTTCCAAGTTCTGAAATCTAGTCCACTGGATCATGCATTTCTACAACACATATTTGCTAATATGTATTATTAAATATAAAAACCATTGTCGCTCAAACTTTTAATGAGGTTGTTCCAAAGGCGGAATAACCACCACCCACTACTAAAGAAACTATATTAGCCATTTGCACAGAAAGGTACCCATATTTTTAGGATATATGAAACAAATTTAAAAATGATAAAATACCAATTAACTCTTTTCATCCCATGTCTAGTATATTATATTATTATATATTATATCATATCATCCAATGAGTATATTAAAAGAAACAAGAAATGAACAAAAGCTTTTAAAATCCCCAAATCAAATACATCCTTTACATCAAATGAAAATTTTGGAGGAGGATGATTGAAAGCAATCCTTACTGGTTAGCCCCAATACGATTTTTATATTTTAAAGTATATTATGTTATTTGCTAATTTACTGGAGTGTTGTGTAAAGCAAATATAGATAACATAAGTCCAAAATATACTCTATCTGGCTAGCTAGGCGGGTGTCTCCTTCTTCCCTCACCATCCATGTGCGTCCCTGCCTAAGCTGCGCGCTCGGTCGAAGAGGACGACCTTCCCCGATAGTGGAGAGCACTGTTCTTCGGTCAAGGGTATAGAGTGGCTGAGCTCCCCTGCTAGAACCTCCGTACAAGCTCTCAAAATATATTCTTGACATCATTATTTAAATTATTTTAGGAATTATTCATTTATTTTAGAAATTATCAAGAAAAGATCGTGTTGGCTTAGTAGAAGGAAAATACCGATATTACAAATAGAATATAAAAATAACAATTATAAGAGATTCTCATTCAACTATTTGTAAAATACTGCTATGAATATATACAGGTATATGCTAATTTTCTCTTTCAGACCCAATAACAGCATAAGGCTGTGCTGAGAAATCGAGTTAAAATTAATACTAAATTGTATTTTGAATTTCATTTCTATGCTATGAATGTGTCTGGCAAAGACAAAACTTCACATGAGATTGATGTTTCCTTAATTTGATGACCTCATTAAATTTACATATTGCTTCAGCAAGATGAGAGTGTCATTAACTTTTGAAATGGAACTCAAGAAATTACAAAGGTTATCACTGCTTTTTAAAAGATGTCAAATAATTCTATATTGTGAGATAAAAATGCATATTATCCAACTGAAAACATGATCATTACTTTAAGGAAAATATAAGTTTTATTTTGCATTTCAATAAAACAAGATCGATAGAGTTTTAAATAAAACATTCCTGATTTTACTGCTTTTATGCTGCATACTAAATATTTAAATGATTTATACTTTAAACTGATATTATACCTGTGTTCAAATTTAGAATGAAAATTTAAATATCTTGAGAACCTTCATTTAAAAAGGATTACCTTTCCACAAGATTAATTATAAATTTTTTAATTTGAAACGTCAAACTTCACCATGTTTGTAATGTTGCATCATATATTTATGTGCATGCCATGTTAAATAGCCATCAGTTTGTTCTAAGGCAATTCAATTTTCAAACATAGTTTCAACCGATTGTTTTTGATTGAATTAACTAATCAAACAGGATTTTTTTTAAAAGGTTCTAACCAGTTCTAGCCTGAAGTATAGTATTCAACTAAACTCTGGGATTTACTTCTCAGTTACTTTTTAAGACAAGGAGAGAAAAGTATCAGTGCAGTCCTCAAAAACAATATTAAAGAGTTGTAAGTGAATTACACAATGTCAAATTTTGTTCTTTGAGTAATGAATTTAACAAAGCACTTTGATGTTGTCACTTACTTAGCATTGTTTAAAAGATGAAAGTCCCAAGTAAGCAAACATTTATCGGTAATTTAATGATACCACTTGTGGACATTAAAGTTAAAAACAAGCAACAACTTGGGAGTCTGAATACAACAGGACTGTTGTGAACACAGGACTCAAATAGTGATCTACTATGCTCTTTAATGGCAGTAGAGGTAAAAAAGGCTTATTCAATAATTAATTATATTCTAATTTAATATAACTATATTAGTTTTTTTAAATATTGTCTTCAAATGCATTTGAAGTAAACATACATGTTAAGAAAAATATTTCCTGTAATATTTTTCTCTTTAATTACAGAGAGAGATTATTTTCACCTGATAAAGTAAATCGATAAAGTTCTCTGATAAAGTAAATCGTAAACTTTACGATTTACATTAATTATAGATATGCTATTTAATTACAGAGAGATATTATTTTCACCTGACTTAAACCTAAACTTTACGATTTACATTAATTATAGATATGCTTTTCTTACAATTGTTTTTAAACAAAAGTTTAAGTCAAATAAAATAATGAATAATTTTTCACATTTAATGGTACTTGGTAAATTCACTATATAAATATGCTCAATTAGAATCCTTTTGTAAAATAGTTATTAACATTTTAATACAAATAACTGTTCCCTAATATATCTTTTTTGTAAGTTTTTATATCAGTATATTAGTTTTTCTGTAAATGTGGTTATCGCAAATCTCAGCCTTTTACAAATATTGATTCACAATCAGTGATTCATTTTTTCTTATAGGCTCTTTATAATTAAAAGAATTGTGGAAATTATCTGAATATATTGGCTGTGTTAGCTATTTCTCAGTATCCAGAAAATAGAGCCTATGGCTTTATCCGAATCCCTCTTTTAGTAATCTTTTTTTAAAACAAATTTTGCATGACCCCAGGCTGTTTTTTGTTTAATTAATATTCTAATGTTTTGGAATAATCCACTTTGTTTATATAGTATAACATATCTTTTTTCTGAAACAAAAGAATTTCTGAATATTTTAATAATAAAATTCCTCAAAACTAATTTTAATTGCATAAATATTCAATTCTCATTTGAACGTTCACCAAATTTTTCATATCTGGATATTCTCCCAGCATCATGAAATGATAAATTCTACTAAAATGATATACAGGTTGTCCTGGTGTTCCTATAAATATGCTCTAAAATATTTTTATATATTTATATTTTGAATCTTCTGTATTTCTGGACCTGATATTATTTTGCTTTGTTTTAGTCTTCTTCTTTTCAGTTACTCTTATCTACTTTTTTCACAATATTCCTTTAGGATCTAACAAGTTTAAAACAAAATACTTTTACTCTTTCGTCTTTGACAATTTCGTTTTCTAACGTTTTTAGTCATGAAACACGTCATACCTACACATATCTCAAAAAAACATGGGTTAGAATCTAAAGATCTCACATTTTGGAGAATATTAACAAATGAGATAGTTCTGGAAATTCAAGGAAATCAACTCATTCTAATGGAAATGTGTTTCCTTCTAAGCGTGCAACATTGTTGATCTCTTCTTGTGAAAGATTTTCTGTCATTCTAAGAGTCATTTGTCTCTGTATTACTGGCAAATATTTGCTGAGTTTCTAATCTGTCCGTCATGGAGATGTAGGAAAGTGATGTTATATAATTCTTTACTTAAAATATAATCCACATATTTTTAATTATAGAAGTTGCTAGATCCTGGACATCTAGATCTAGAAGTATCTTCTGATACTTTTTCTCTTCTGTTGCTCTCTGTTGAGCTCTTAGAATTGGAAAACTCAAAAGAGAAGGTTGAAAACTTGAATTTCCTTATTATCTTGTACACATAAAGAAAACCTTAGTTATAGTTTTTCTTATTAAGGGTGGTAGTGAAGGGGTACAGACCTTAGAATAAATTGTCATTTAGGAATGAAAATTATTTTGAATTATTGAAGTTTTTCTTAGTTTAAATTTCTTAACAACAACAACAACAGTAGTGGGAAGGTGTAAATGAGCTAAAAAGTGAGTGTCAATGAGCAAAACTCTCATCTACCAGAGTAGGAAGTCAATGGACATCATCTAAAATAGATTATTCGAAGCTGAACAATATAAAGATTTCATTTAGAAAACAGAAGTAAGTACTAAAAGAAATTTGCTTAAAAAAAAAAAAGAAAGAATTGTCCCCGGGACAGAGGTGGGAGTAGAGATGGACAGAGGAACAGTTTCCTTTGGTTAAAAAAAAAGAAAAAGAAAAAGTCTCATTTCTTTGTAAAACTCCTGGGTGGATGTATATAATTAAACTTTCATTTTTCTCAGTTTGATTTGCAAGTCCCAGTCATTGAACTTAGGAGGGTATAGAGCAAAAGATTTATTCCCCCAACAACACAGGACAGTCTCCCACAGTAAAGAATTATCTGGCCCAAAATGTAAGTAGAGCTGAGATTGAGAAGCCTTTCTCTATACCAACAGCTAGAAATCTAAAGCATGAAAAGTCAGCATGGTGTTTGCGAGTTTAATAGCTTAAGCGAAACCAAACTAATTCTCCTTTATGGTTGTGAGCATTGGACATAATACTAAGAACTTCAATGTTTCAAACTGTGCTTAATAAATAAAATGACTCAAAAAAAAAAGCTTTAACACTTTATATTTTAAAAACTGTTTATATATATTACTTTAACAAAAATAGAAATTTATTGTAAAATTCTTTAGGAACTTCCTGGAACATCCATATATTTCCAATCATTATTTTTCCCATGAAATTTTATTTTATAATATTAAGATCTAAGTCCTAGAGTAAACCAGAAATTGATAAAAAGGACAACTAATAAAGTTGTTGATTATTGAGTATTTTGAGAACATGGGTTCCTAAACTTTTTGTATTTATAAAACTACTTACCTTATTTATACTTATAAATATAAATTATGTCTAAAAAATATAGATATTTTTATACCAGCCTGATTGACTGTATCTGCTTTTTGACATTCTAAGTTTCATATTAGCTATGGGACCATTTTCAACTGAAAATTCTTCTGTTTCATCATTTTCAACTATATTATTCTTATCCAGTATATGTTTAGGAAATGGCAATTCTGTTTCCTTTTGGAAGTTCCAAGGACTGTCAAAATTACATAAGAAATCATTAAAATATGGTAAGGTATCAGAATCATCTGTTTTCTCTAAGACTTTTTCCTTACCTAATTGATTTTCGGTTTCCATAATTTTTATTGATTTTATTTCTTGTTCCTTATTAGGGTGAAATTCACTTGTTGAAGGATATTCATGTTTATCTCCTTCACCTTCTTTTTCATTTTTTCCATCATCTGTTATAATTTTATCTTCATTGGCATATGCAAAACCTAGCATATTAAAACCAAAATCAAACCAACTTGGTTTGAGAACTGAGCTCGCATTAGTGATTGTGTCTTCTTTTTCTGTTAATATTTCTGTACGTGGAACCGTGGATTCTTCCTCAGATGATACAGAATTAGGAACATTTTGTAGTGGTGTATTGCTTTCTTTGGGCAATAATTCAAGCCCTGTATCGTCACCTCCAAAACCTAAATAACTTGTAAATCCACTGCCAAACCAACCAGTGGCTTGAGGACTGAGAATGTGCTCTGACTCGGACACTTCAGACTGTTTCTTAGGCACTGAATTGAATTCCGATTCAGGTTCTTTCTTATGTTCTGTTTGGGACTCAATATTATTTAATTCCTCTAAGTCATTTTCATCTTCTGCTATTTTTCTACTTTGAAATGAACTTTTTTGTAGAGGTTCAATAATTGATTCAACAGTCTTCTCTTCGGCTTGTTCCTTTCCAAATCCAAACCATCCTTTCACTTCAGGCACAGTTGAGGGTGGTGGGACATAATCCACCCCTGGAATAGGATCCTGTTTCACATTTCCAGCTTCTATTCCTTCCCAGTTTGATGATTCACTATTTCTTCTGATATCTTCAGGGGACTCTGACACTGGAAATTGGTCTTCAAACCCAATACTTTCAGATGTTGAAAAAGATCCAGGTTCTGTCAGAAAATCGTTTTCATATATACTAGATTTTTGGTCTTTATCTTCTTCATATGGATATATATTTTCACCATTATCACTTTTTAACTCACTATCTTCATTTTCAAATGTGTAGCTTACTCCAAGAAGACAAAGAAAATCAGATTCCTAAAAGAAAAAAAATTATGATTAACATTAATATATTAAAAATTCTTGTGTCTCCCTAAATTATTTAAAATGTATGACTATGATTTTCCCAAGACCACACAACTAGCTCAAAAACAGAGCAAAACCTAAAATCGGATCTCCTAATTTCAGACACTTATATCATAACTGACTTCTCAGATTAATGATATAAACTTAAACAAAAATCCTTTTACATTAGGATTAATTGTTATCAAATAGTTGAAGAATTTAAGAAGCAGAGACAATAAAGTCTTTGAGTATTTTCTGCAAATAAACTCTGATGAATAGGCATGCGTATCCATAAAATCTTGCTCCTTCTACTTGTGCACATGTAGCTATGTGGTAATTTGAGGGAATGGAATTTCACAGCATATGATCACAGCTAAAACAGACTAGAGACTCTAAAGCATGAAGGCTGGTTAAAAGTTGTCCTAAGATATTTAGATTTATTTTAGAGATATTGCATATAGTCGATGGAGGTAGGGATACTCTTGCTTATCTCACAGAACAACCAAATCATCAAGAATAAAAACAGTAAAGCTAATATTATTATTTTTTTAATCTGAAGGTATCGAACAGTGATATGCACTGTTATGCACTGCTCTTTGGATATCACCATTATTAAACGAGAATAATTTTCAGAATTTTTAAAAAGGAACTTCAGAATTGCAATTTTACAATATGTTTTTGGCACTGCATTACAGTGATTAAGAATAGACTTCTGGAGCCAAACTCTCTAGATTCAAATCCTGACTCTGCCATTTACTAGTTCTGTGACCTTGAGTGAATTATATGAACTTTCTGTGCCTCAGTCTTGTCATCTGTAAAATGAGAATGACAACACCTACCTTATAGGGTGTTTTGAGGATTCATGAATCAAGTGCTCAGAATAGTAACTATCTCTAGTATACACTAGCCTAACCTAGCCCAAGGTTACACTACTCCAGATGAGCCAGAAATGCAAGGGTAAAAAGCTCCAACCTCTTGCCTCTATTCCAGACAACCCTGAAAGGATATTCCACCTTCAGAGTTCTTTATAAAATCAATTGAGACCTTTGGTGCAATTGCATCACAGTTCAGCTTCTCTGCCCCATCTTGCCTTTTCTTTTGCTCCTTCACAGGTGCTATTATTCCCAAGAGGACTCCCCAGTAAACTTCTTGGATGCAAAGGTCCATCTCAGAGTCTAATTCCCAGGGAACTTGACCTAAGAATTTGGGGCTACTGTGTGTTTACTGTGTGCTCTACACTGTGATAGGTGCTGGAATTCTATAGTAAACCATAGAAGAAAAGTAATTATAAGTTGTGATAACTGCTATGGAAGAAATAAATAGGAAGCTGTGATTAAGAAGCAGTAATTCCATAAGAATCACTGTAGAAGGCCTCTCTGTGGCACTGATGTTTAAGCTGTGACCTAAGAGATTACAAGGAACTAGCCAAGTGAAAAACTTGAGGAAAGCATTCCAATCAGAGGGAACAGCCTGTTTGGGTCTCTCAGCTGGGAGACAGCTTGGCGTGTTCTAAGAACAGTCAACAGGCCAGGGTGGCCAGGAGCATAGTGAGTGAGGGGAGAGTGGCATAAGACAGAGTCAGCAAGAAGGGCAAGAGCAGATCATGTAGCACCAGGGTAAGGAGTCAGAGCTTGATTCCAGGTTCAGTGAAAAGTCATTAAATGGCTTTAAATCAAAAGAACGACATGATCTGACTTTTCTCGTTTTTGTTTCTATAAGATTCATTAATGTTCAGAGAATGAATTGGGAAAGGGAATAAGCAGAGGTAAGGAGATCAGTTAGAAGACTTTTGTAGTCAGCATTCTAATTAAGAGATTATTATGCCTTGAATTAGGGCTATCGGGAGATGGAAAGTGGTGAGAATACAATATACTCCAGAGGTATTTTGGAGCTAGAACTAACAGGGCCAGTAATTATACAGTAAATGGGCAGTTAATCCCAGAGTTTGTGTTGGCAAAGAGCCAGATAATAGATAGTTTGCTTAACTCACGTCACACTGATCTTATTTAAGGTAAATTGGCTAACCTGGAATCTGAATTAAATGAGCTAATCAGGTTCACATATTAAAAAGTAACCTTTTGATTTCCTTTCTCATTATCAAGCCCAACATTATCAAGCTTATTTAAAACTTCAATAGCAAAACAGATTGTACAGATCTGAGACCTAGAGAGTGTTAACTGAAAAATAAAAGGCTTTTCAAAGTGAGAGGCAACAAGCATTTATTTGAAATAAAAAAGAATAGCTATTTGGGAATCACTGGTTCAGGCAGAAACCCAAATAGTGCTCTGATTAGGAGACAAAGGCAAGGGATATTTATGAGAAAGGCAAGGGGACAATCACATATCAATAGAAGGAAAGCATTTCTATTGGTGCAGATAAGCTAACATGGTGATGCTAATTCTAAACAGTATTTTTAGTTCTCAGTCCTGTAGTCATAATATCTGCTTTCTTGTTATCCTTACAAACAGTTCTTTGGGACACAATGTTGCTTTAGGCCCAGTCCAAAGGTTATTTTGCCCTGTTTTAACATTCCAAAGGTTTGAAGCATAAGGCATGCATACAAAGCAGTTCCTCTGGGATGGCAACCACAGTTCCATTTCAAAGTGTTTCCATGTGTATTATTTTTCTTTTTTTATATATTATTTTTCTTAATGAGAGTGTGATGGAAAATAAAGTTTGTCTCAATAGAACAATAACATTGGTAATGATATCTAACACATAACACTTACTAAGTGCTGTTCTATGTACATTACATATGGTTATATTTTCCTCAGTAAATTTATGAGGTAGCACAATATGATAATCATAGCCTTTATTTTACAGATGAGAAAATTAAGGCACACAAGGCCACATAGCTACTAAGTGGCTGAGTCAGGCTTTTATCTCTCATTGAATTTGTCTTACCTAATTTTATTCACATACTCAAACTATTCCTAAAGTGAGTTTGCAGACCAACTATTTTATGTATTCACTATACAAGATACATATCCAATGGGCACTTATACTTTAGAAGCTGTTTTAGCCAAGAAATTTTAGATTCAATTTATAACCAAAATGAGGAATAAATGAATCAAGTGCTTAAAATAGTAACTGTCTCTAGTATATACTAGCCTAATCTAGCCCAAGGTTACACTACCCCAGGTGAGTTTACTCACTTTAGTTGGTATTTGAATTTCCTCAGATATAAACACCTCTTCAATCTGGACTGCATCTCTGGGAAAATATCCAAAGTCCTTTTCTTTCTATCAAAATGAAGAACAAAGATTAACAAGGAAGAGTGATCAAAGCAATAATAAATATTGAACCTAATTTTGCTCCATGTCCTTGGCTTTCATCTATTTCAAATCACAAATATTGACTTTCATTTGCCATCTAAAAGAAAGTGAGTGAAATCATATTCCTTTTGTTATTCAAAAGAACAGCATTAATTTGAGGAAACAAAGAGCCAAGCTGTAAAATGCTACTTTTTCAAACTTCGGAGGGTAACCTTCCCGTATACTCATTTTCTTTCTTTTCGTGTTTCTTAATGACCTTCCCTGCCCAGGTGGATCACAGATTTACACTAGTAAACCTGGGATATCAAAAGGCAAGGGAATGGTGGGAATACCCAAACTAGATAGAGCGGTGACATATTCAGCATTTTCAAGATGTCAAAATCAGGTAGAAGTTTTCAACTTTGAATGGCTGAGATAGATTCATCAAGAGAGTAAGGATCTACGAGTCCTCCAGGGAGGATTTGATTCCATTCAACTTTTCTGTGGTTACCTTGGTAACAGAGATCTTCTTATTCCAATTTAAGAGTATGTAGGATGGCCCCTAAATGTGAAGGCTTTACAACCATTCTCAACCCATTTCCTATCCCAATCAAGGCTTAAAGAACATATTTCTTTTGGTCTTTTGATCTAGCTCCATTACACCATTGTGATTCTTCCAGCTCTGCAGTTGCTGCAACTATTTGGAAACTGAGAGCCTGTGGGTGAACTCTACAGTGCGGTTCCTTAAACAGTTATGTGCCAGGACCAAACACCTAATATAAAAAACTAAATGTGTTTGGAACTTCACCCTGGCTCCACACATTACACACTACTCTTGTGCAGAATTATCATGTTCATACATAGTAAACAAAAAAGAACAATTTCTTTTCCTCTTAGACCTATGTCATTTTCTTATAGCTGCACTGGGTGCCTACAAATGTGTTCAAGACATAGACTGGCAATGTTTAAGGGACCATAAGCAGTAAGGGATCTTGGGGCTTGCAGAGGCCAGGCAAACAATTCTGGCCAGCAGCAGTCAGCATTTCAGTCATACATCCCTGAGCTAAAAAGCAAGATAGATTCAAATAAAACTTCTCTTTCAAATAGTGATTGTAGAGGCTATACAAGGGAAAGATCTTATACATATGCAATATGGAAATGATACATGTATAAGGTTGGTCATGCTTATTCAACTTCAGAGTAAAATTGCTTATCATAGCATCTTTTCATTATAAAGCATAAAGATACAAAGCTATTTTCAACTGAAAATATTAATAATTAATTTTCCTATGTTATGTATTCAGAAAGGTGATTCTGACTTCTAGGAATTTCAGTGTAATAGGACTTTAGGTCAAATAAAAGACTCTCTCAGTTCTTTTTTTCCATGTAAAGTTCATATACCTTGCTTCCCTAGGCTACTAATTTTTCTGAGGATGTGTTCAATAAGAACTCAGTCCTTTATTTGCTCAGAAAGACAAATGTCTTCTAATCCGATTAACTAAAACTTTCTAGTCTCTTAAACTTGGCCATTAGCAGCACCAAGTGATGGCTGAGAATATCTAACTGTCACATAATATCCATTGGCACCTCTAAAGTCTTTCCAGTAAATATAAAAATCTATGTTCAAAATTGTTCATACTATGTAAAAATAATTTCTTCAAGGCCCTTGTAAGTCATCCATCCCAACCATACTGCCTTTCCAAAAGCTACTTTATAGAAATTCTGGGACCAACACTGAACAAGACCATTTTTGTTTGTTTGTTTTCACATGTTAAAGGTTTTATATATAAATATATATATATATTTTTATATTTACATACATATATACATATATACATATATGTGTATGTGTGTGTGTGTGTATATATATTTCTTTGAAATTCTTAAAGTTCCTTTAGAGATGAAAAGCAGGCACTCTTGTATAAGCTAGCCATTTATTCTGCATTCAGTTTTTAAGACTTGATACTTACACTTCCTGCCCACAAATCTTTTTCTCCTGCAAGTTTAACATAAACAGATATCTCTTCTCCCTTAGTGAAGTTCAGGTATCGGCAGTCAGGTCCTCTGTAATCTCTGATGGCTAAGACTCTGCATATTAAAGCTATGTAAACATTGTAAAGAAAAACACAATTTAAATTAAAATGTTATGTCTCGCCCTCCCATCCATTCTATTTGCTCTCTTCCAGTCCATTCTATGTATTTCCAAATGCTCATTTTTTCATATCATTTATGGTCTCAAAAAGCTACATAGACTTCCCACTGCACACAGAATCAATTCAAACTCTGGCTGGGTATCCAAGGCTGTTCATGACCTGGTCCTCCTATCCTATTTTGAATGACTTCCTCTTGCTCCTTTACAGTCAGTCTCCTCTATCCATTGTCCCTGGAATGTGTCATTATCATTCTCCAGTGAATAGGGAAGGGAAAAAAAGATAATTAGTGTTTTTCCTGGCACCTATATATTCCAACCATTATGATAAGCTCTTTCCTATCTTTATTTTATTAAATCCTCAAAACAGAACTATGAGGTAAATTATCTCATCTCAGTCTAGCAGATGACAAACGTTGGAGCCAAATTGCACTGAGCTGCTCTTCACTGTAACATCCACATTCTGTATTCTGAGCTTTTCTTCCTGGTCTTTCCTAAGGCTAGAAACACTTCAGTTTCTCTTCATGATGAACTCATACCTACTTCCTCTATGAGACATCCCTAATCGGTCTTGCTTACTCTGCTCCTTCTCTGAACTTCAATATTACCTATTAACTTTATGTTGTATCAGTACTTACTGTTTAATATTGACTTATCTTGTCTCACTATTCAGTGGAGGTCAAGAAATTTACGTTACATTTCATTTTATTCCTCTTGGATACAAGCCCTCTACCCAGACCCAGCATATAATAGGCCTTCAATAAATATGAATGATTATATCCACATATGATAGATTAAATACATACAGTAATATACATACCAAATTAACGATTATCATTATACTGATATACATAAAACTTTTTAATTAAGTCATGCAATTAAAGTTAAAATAACATTAGAAAATACTATAAATTTGAATATTCCCATTCCATGTTCTGTGTCTGGCCCTAAGGAAACTAGAATGAAGTTGTAAAAAGGGAAAGAAAGACTATTATTATTTTTCTTATTATAAAACATCATCTAGTAAACCTCTATATATTAAATTATATACCCAAACTGTTAAAGAAAATGTTTACTCATAAAAAATTTGCTTGTAAATTATTTTTTACACTAATAATATTTTCTATTTTTAATTTACATGTTGCAAATCAGAAATAATTGTCACATACTGCAGAGATAGAACTTATTAAAAGCAATTATGATATATTAGGATATATTCATTTTGTACCAGAATGCTAATAACAGAAAATAAATTAAGTTCTTAAGCAATAAAATAAAATTTATCTTTGTAGAACATAAAGTTTAATATTTAAAGATGTAAATAAAAATGTATTCTTCTAACACCGATTTCAGTATTTTTATGCAATAAGTGAACACAGAAATTATTAATGTTTGATAAAGTTTTGACAGTAAATCCTGATGGTATAAAATAAAAACATTTTGAGAAAATTCATGAGAATCAGAAAGTTCTAATTATGAAATAGAAACTAAAAAATATCAGGGCTTCATAAATCAAGAACTATCAAATGGCTTAATATCTTTTCTAATATAATTCAATTATATTTATCTTAAAAAATAGTGAAAATGTTGATTAGTTTGTTTTTGAGGTCTGGATTAATGCCTGTATAATTTCTGATATATTTACATATCAGACTGATCTTTGCCCCTGTGTATACTTACATTAAAAACTATTGCAAAATGCTTGGCTCCAGCATTTTCTTTTAATACTGAACTACGTAACTACAATATTTCTTAATGATATTAACGCTCATTTTTATCACACATGTCCACAATAACATTTTATGTCATTTCGGCACCCCAGTTTAAGAGGAAAGGAAAAAAAAGAAAAGCAAACTTACTTTCACATTCCAAATCACCACATTTTTTAAAGTCTGCCAGTAGTTTTGCGCCCTCCGGACACTTTGTTAGAGAAATAACCAAAAGGAGGATTCTGTGAACTCCGAGCTTCACCATGCTAAAACAAGCAGGAATCCTAAATGAGGTTTAAACCAGTTAGGCAGTAGATATGCCAGCCAAAACAGGATATACTCCACTATCTTTACTAAATATCAGAGGAAAAGGTATAGGGGTTTTTTTGAAATCCCTTGATAACTACATTTTTCTATTGGTGTTTAGTCTTGAGAGACAAACACTCTCTGTTCTCAATCTGCAGTGTCAGGTATCCAGATAATACATTGGGGTTTAATAATTAACAGGGATTTTTTTTAGTTGGACTCATGTCTTATAAAGATGGCCCGTGTAAAACCGCCTCTCTTAAAGGCACCTCGTGTTCAACATATTGTAAACAGGCCTCCACAAGAAGGTAGTTCCCTTCTTTCTGTTAAAGTCTTGAAGTAAATCAAACAATAAGTACAAACTGAGTATTTGCTGCATACAAATATTAGCATCAATGGAGAAAGTATATATTATGACATGGAGAAGCAGTAATAATTTATTTAAAAAATGGTTTTGAAATATCATGATGAAAGTTAATTGGAAAAATATGCCACTTTGCTATTTAAAAAATCTTTAGTGTTACTATGCAGTTTGAAACTTGTATTTTGTTAAGAACACTAGTTAAAATGTAGTAAGTACTTATTATGTTCCAGGTACTGTCTTAAACACTTAATTGTATACGAGGAAACTGAGGTACACAGAGAAGGATTAAATCACTTGCCTAACGTCACATAGTGAGTAGAGAAGAAATTTAAACTTAGGCACTGTGGCTCCCCCTACTCATAACCACTATGGTTCCTACCAAGAATCAAGTTATCTGCCACAGAAACATGTCTACTTTGTCTGCAATAGTGCTCTTCCAGAAACAGCAGGTACAGTATTATTCCATGTATTTAAAATTGTATGCATATTTTTATGAGTGGAGAGAGAATGAGATATTTGAATCCTCTCCCATACAACAGGTGTATATAATGTGATTTCAGGTTGTATTCACTTTCTTCTTTGTGCTTTTCTATATTTTTTGACTTTTTTTTTTTTTTAATGTCTACAGCACTTGTTCTTCCTAGGTAGTTTCCCATCCAAGTACTAAGCAGACCGGACCCTGCTTAGCTTCTGAGATCAGACGAGACTGGGCGTGTTCAGGGTGGCGTGGCTGTGGACATTGACTTTCTTTTTAAAATCGGTGAGCGTATATCCTTTTTCAAATACCAACAAAGCTATAAAAATCAAGTTATTTAAATGTTATTGTCACATAAAAGTAATCGAAGTCCTATATTGAGAATTTTAGTGTAAAACACTAGATCTCAGTAGGTTTTCGGATACCACAGTTGTCCTATTTCAATCTTGAGAAAATATTTTCCTAAGCTCTTCTTTGCTGTACCTTTTCCCTGTATTTGGGTATGTCAGCATGTATGTGGGTTGCAGAACGCAGTACTTTTATGACACCACACTCCCCTCTAGTGCCTGACATAAACAAGACAAATATCCAGCACCTGAACAAGCTAAAGTGAATTTTTGCTTTCAGAGTCCTGAAAAAAGGAAATGTGTTTTTCGTTTGTTTTCCAGAAACAATTAGTAGGAAGCCTGCTCTCTCAGAACAAAGATTTTTATATCCTTAGAAAGAATCTAAACTGGCTTGCAGTCAGAGCCGTGCATAGCTGTTCACATGCATACTCGAAAAGGTATAGGCTGGTTTTTTGAATGCTTTTGAAAATCTATAAACTATGTTGTCAAAGACATTTACAGAAGAATTAGCTCTTCAGCTTCCAAATTTGGCACAGAATTATTTGCATGATTTATATCAATTTGAGAATATTTGATAATTAATATACTTTCTTTTTTGTATTCGATATTAAAGGTATCACAGATAAATTCTGAATTAATTTAATTATGTTTTAAGTTAAGAGAGAAAAAAATCCAGATGAATTTAAATTTGTCTATTGATTGGCCTAAACGAGATTTGAGTCAAGAAAAACAAGAGAGAAATCCTTGCCTAAAATACCATTCTAGAGAGATTTGCTCTTACTAGAAATGCTCCCACTTTCTTGCTACTTAATACACTCAGGTGATCTCATTTTATGTTCAGACCATTATTTAAATATAATTAAACATGATATCTGAAAATATGGTAGCACAATGTTAACTATCTAACAGACCCAGACGAAGAGGTAATACATGAAAAGAATAAGAGCACTTAGTTTAAGAAACCAAAGTATCAATTTTCATTATAAAAATAGTCATATTAACTTAGCCAGATATTATCTAATTGCTAATGCATTTTGCACATCGTTTGTGTCAAAATTAAAATATAATACTGCTACTGAGGAAGATTTCATAGTAACACACACTCAGGAATACTGATTTGGAAAGCCTATAGCATTTTTCAGAAATGATACAGGAAGTAAGAGTACACACTGTGTAGAGCTAAAGAAGGAATCACCAAAGCCACACGACTGTGTAATATCTTAGAGATAATACTACAGAGCAACGCTTTTCATGAGAATATAAAGACATAATCGTGAATGCTGCTCTTCTACTGCCTGGTGATGTTAATCTGATACTATATTCTTAGTACCTCAGATTTTCTAAAGTGAGAACATATTTTCTTCAACCAACTGCCTGTTACTCTGGCAACTAATAAGATAGAAAAATTTGATTAGAAGGTACTTGGGATAAGCTGAACTGATTAAGCTGTTTTATGTTGTTGTTGGTTTTGTTGTTGTTATTTTTAACTAGGAAGGGGACATTAGAACAGAGAGCCCTTGGAAATAGTCCCCATGGTAGACATGTGCACAGTGAGATATGAGGCCCAGGAAAGATTGAGATTCAAATTGGTGTGGAAGACATGGAGATGGCCCCCAACATCCCCTCCTCAAGGTAAAACTTTCTGCTCAGCTGCAGGGAGTGCAGTTAGCAGACATCCTCTGTCTGGCAGTGACTTCAAGGTCTACCTCAGTTGCAGAGAACCACCTTACCCAACATGACCCCTTCCTGGGTGGTCTAGTGAATCTAGTGAGTAAATGACAAGGAAGTACAAAGTCAGGGTCATTTCAGCTTAAGGTGAGACACTCTGACAAGCACTTCTTACTTGAGTTCCCTGTTAGGTTGACTGAAGCTTTGTGGAACCTACATTGCAGTTTGCCTTCCCCTCTGCCCAGTCTTAGTTTCTCCCTCTTCTTTTCATAGGTGTTGATCCCTTGAACCTTAAACTCTGTCTCAGCATCTGCTTTAGAGGACTCAGCCTCAGAAGCTAGTGATCCACAGACACAAAAAGAGGAGATAGCAGAACATGGCAAAGAGTGGAGAGTGGATTGGGAGAAACCAAAGGGGAATATCCCATATACACTGTCATTATTCCTTTACTATGTGTTTTAAAATAATAGTATGTAACATCCTCAACATGCAAGATGATACATGTATGATATTTGCTGATCAAGGGACCAAATTGATTAGTCTCATTAATGAGTAGAAGAGGAATTTAATGTTTGTGGAGCACCAACTTTGTACCAGTGAGCCTATTGGATGCATTCCAAGATGTCAGAAACAAGGCTTTTAGGTGGAAAATAACTTGGTATATGTAATAAAAAAACATAAAGGCAGGTGGAGAGTGGTAGGAGATAAAGTAGGAGATGAAGACAAAGGTCCAAACATGCAGCGACTTTTGGCTGTGGAAATGAAATGTGAATTTCATTCTAAGTGCAATGGGAAGCCATAAAAAGTTTTAAGGAAGGGAATGACAATATTTGTGTTTTTATCATATAACTTCACTTTTTTGCTTTGCTAACTCTTACTTTTTTGTTTTGCTAATCCCTACTCATTCTTCAAGTCTTTTAGGTTAAATTCCTTAATAATACATTATTCAATAACTTTTTATTGAATGGAAGAATGAATGCATGAATGAATAAATGAACTGACGTCTTTCAGCTGTGTAGCTCAACTGTTTTGAACTCTCTCAGTTCAAAAAGATCAAGTAATCCTTTTGATTAAATTTTCTCATCTGTAAAAAAATTCTGACAAAAAGAATTGGACCCCATATTTTTCTTCGTTACTGAGTTTATATTAGTAGCAGCAGTCAAACTCTAAATATCCAGCAAGCAAAACTATAAAAATCCTTTGCATTCCCAAATACCATAGGGATGCTTGACAAGTTGCTATATGAGTGAGTTAACGGAATAGAAATATTTAGTATTCCTACTAATTTCCAGTCATCAATAGCCTGAATGTCTTTTAAGAACTCATTTGAATCAATTTTATGTATTCTAATACCATCCCTTCCAAAATGCTCCTCCTTCACTCCTCACTGCTACCCTCTCCCTATTCATGTATCTTTTCTTTCTTGCTTCTTTTGGCATCTATGTCCCTAAGTATCTTATACCCCCAAGTATCTTATGCCCCCAAGCTTCTTTAAGAAAAAGATTAACTCACAAATAAACCAGCAACTTAATGTTTATGTCTCCCCTCAAAATTAAAAATTTAAAAGTTTATAGAATACAATTTCTGCATGAAAATGAATAAATT
Organism: Pteropus alecto; assembly: GCF_000325575.1. Lineage (NCBI taxonomy): Eukaryota > Metazoa > Chordata > Mammalia > Chiroptera > Pteropodidae > Pteropus > Pteropus alecto. The sequence goes on from NW_006436664.1 coordinate 2,633,256, forward strand.
TCTTATGATTATTATTTGTTTGACCCACTTCTTTCAAAGGTATAAATAATAAAATAACTGCTATCATTATTTTTATTTTTTTCTTTCTCCCTTCTTCCAGATTGCCTAGGGCATAGAAATAAATGCCCCCTCTGTCAATGGTCTCACGCTAGGACTTGGCAAACTATTCAGCCTCTTAGAGCCTTGAGGTGTTTGTTCACAGAATGAGAGACTTGCACTAAATGACCTCCACAAGTCCTTCCAGCTGATATTCTATGATTATCTAAAATTTTACTGATTTCTGTAACCAAAACATAAAACTGGACTTGGCAAAATTTCTGTTAACAAGGTCACACTTGATTTCTAAAACTTGATTACCACAGATTAAAAGTAAATTTAGGAGGTACAGGATGCATCCCACTATGTTAGATACAAAGGGATGGGGACATAAAAATGCCCTTAGATAGTAAGATAAAATAAAGTATGCACACATTCTCTTATTTACCAAATAGTTTTTGAGTGCCTATTATGCACCAGGCACTGTGTTGGGCACATAGAACACATGAAGAAAAAGCAGACAGTGACCTTGTCTCCATGGAGATTACAATCTATGGGGGAAAACAAACAAGACAACTAAATTCAAGAATATAAAAGAGATATTCAGGATGCTAGGGATTGGTGGTTAATTCATTGTGAAGCAAGAGAGAAAGAAATGTCAAGGACGACTATCGACTTCCTAGCTGGACGATTGAAAGCATTTTAGTGCCATTTACAGAAACAGGAGCACAGGTGACGGGCAGGTGTGAAAGAGAGGCAGAGGAAGATCATGAGTTTGGTTTACAACCTGCTGAATGAATGAAGGTAAAGCAAAGCAAGTTATTTGCAGAAAAAAATTCGATGGTTTTGGAAAATTATTCATAAGCCTGTTTTCAGAAGACTTTTTATTTTGAAATAATTGTAGATCTTCAGAAAATAGAGTTCCTGTATACCTTTTCACCTAGCTTCCCCTATGTTAACATCTTATATAACCATGATCGATAAATGAATTAACATTAGTTCAAAACATTAACTACATACTTTATTGATTTCCCTAGTTTTCCAACTAATGTCCCTTTTCTGGTTAAAGTATCAAACCCAATATACCACATTGTATTTAGTTGTCAGGCCTCCTCAATCTTCTATGACAATCTTCTGTGAAAGCCTGTTATCTTTTCCTTGTCTTTCCCGACCTTGACACTTTTGAATGTCCCTCAGTTTATGTTTGTCTGATGCTTTTCATGGTTAAACCAAGGTTGTAGATTTGGGAGAAAGAATACCACAAGAGTAGTGTGCCCTGCTCATCACGGCCTATCAGTGGGTATGCATGATATCAACTTGTCTAATTAACTGGTATTGTTAACCTTGATTACGTGGTTAAGAGGATGTCTACCAGGTGTCTCTAATGTAAAGCAATGCTTTTTCTCTGCTATTCTCTGTTTATGTGAAGAAAATTACTAAGTCCATCCACTTTCAAGAGGAGAATTTAGCTCCATGTCCTGAAGGGAGGACTATCAAAAAACTCAACTGTTCTCCAACAGTAAGAAAACTGGCTTGTTATCTATAATATATTTACTTATTTGCTCAATCCCAGTATACACGTGAATTAGTTTCAAAATTCATAACCCATACCCTGTAATAAACAAATTTACCAGAGTTAAATGTGTGTGTATAACTCTATTTGACTATAGTCTTACAGTATCTAATCAAAGCTTTTTTTTATAAAGTTATTTAGGTCAGATCCTTACTATCCCCTTCAGTGTGGTATGTTACACATTTGTAACACAGTTAAATTTATTAGCCATAGCCTAGTCCCATCTTGGACTCCTGTTTTTAAAAAAAAATTGCATTCAGTAAAATTAACTCTTTATGGCATACAGTTCTATGGGTTCTGATCCACTACCACTGTACCATATAGAACAGTTCAAAGTCATTTTAAAGTTAACAGTTAAGCCCCAAACTTATTTTATCTAAATTATGTGGAGAATTCTTAACTTCACTAGTTTTCTTCATGAGGCTTATTAATCATTTAGCAGAACAGAACGATACTTAATATAGAAGATCATTGAAAGTAAGATAAATATCTTTTAATCTTTGCAAGAGAAAAAAAAACTCCAGTAAAAGTTGCCTTTGAGTTTTTCTACCAGTTCAAAGTTGAGAATGCTTAAATAGATATATCTCTTGAGTCATTTTTTTCATTGGTCAAAGATTAGATCAGTCATATAAATCTGACATTGGGTATACAAAAAAATGCAAAAAATTCAATTATAAGACTCACCAAATTTAATTAAAATACTTTATAAGCAAAGTAACTGGTTTTGAAAAGGATGTTTCTCAGAAATAATTCCATGACCCATTCTGGTCCCAATACACTGATAGGAAACTCTACTTTTATGTAACTATCATCCAAGTAGGCTTGGCTCCTAATGAAGTAGTAGCAGACAGTGTCATTGGGGAAGGAAGAGAGAAACAACAGGAAGGTTAGGGAGAGGGAAAAAGCAGAAGCAATGTCTCTGCAGCCTCAGGTGAAGATTGAATGAGGTGAGGTGAATGCAGCCTGTTTCTGGGTCATGAATACTGGCCACTGGTCTCACCTCCCTGGGCAGCCTCATGGAAGAGAAGGGATAGAATTCAAGCACATGTTTATTCTTCTCCTAAGCCTGTATCAACTGGATAACACTTAATGACTCACCACATACAAACCTACTATTTAGCTTAAAAAAACAACAAAAATGTACAGTCTAACTTCAAGAATAAGTCATAAACTCTGTGGATGAAGACAAGAAATCATTTGAGAAGGCACTTTGCAAGGCTTTGTCCATCAACCAGAATTAATCCACTAAATTCACTATAATTATATCATTAAATTCACCCATAGCCTAGGGAATAACCATGAGTTGAGCTCACCATAGTTTCATAGAAGGCAATCACATAATGAATGCCTAAGCATTCTGTATTTCTATTCCTTTATTTTACATTTCCTCAAGACAAAATATCTTCAAACACTATTTACCATTTATGATATATATGTCTATGTTTTTCATTACAATATTTCACAGAATACCCTTCTTAAATATGTTTCTACCAAGTAATATTTTTACAGCAAATCAGTAGTATCCAGGGAAACTTTTACTGACACATAAAGCTTTTGTGGAGCAAGATTGCTAGTTGAGATCCCAGAAACACGTGGCATATCATCCTGGCCAGTCAATCTGAGAAGCTGATTGTGATATTTTCCTTGGTCATGTGGGATTGTTTTGTTTCTTTCTTTATCTCCTGCAGTAATGGAGATATTGGGCATTCACCTTCACAGCCTCACTATTCTGTATTTCTGTATTTATCTGAATGTTGTGATTATTAAGTTTCTGTATTTATCTGTTGTGATTATTAAGGTTGGCTTAGGAATGACAAATTCCCTTTCTAGTTATAAATTTTAAAAGCATGTTAATTATGTCCTTGTTCATGTCAACATTTTAGATCTGGATACCCCTGACAAAGACTCCAAAGGGTATCAACTTTACTGTTCTTTTCATTCTACATGTTCCTCCTCTGGACTAAACAGTCTTCTCTAAATGGAGGAACATGCAACATGAACTCTCAGTTAACCTCATTAATATGAATAATTGAGAGATTGGTATTTGGATTTGGAACACATTATAAGATCCTGGGAAATAATTGTCACTACTTTTCTAGTAACATTTTTCTTAAACTTACATGAAAATGAATTTGTATTTCTCTACATATGTATAAACTGATGGCAAAAAGAACCATCTTGAAGGCAATCTTAGGGTAAGAGAAATCTGGATGGGATTTTAAGTTTCTTGCAAATAACCACAGAAGTAAGAAATTACATCACAATCATTAAGTACTATCACTAAGCTTGACTCAATTATAACTTCTAAAGTTTTCAAGTTCTCATACCTATGCCATCTTAAATATCTTATTCTCAAAGTCCATAGTGCAAAAACTGTACCTTTCAGCATTAAATACCTTTGTGATTAGTTCTCTTGAACTTTTAAGCATATACTTTATTAGAAATAACACAACAGGAGACCATGACATTGTCAGTAGTATAGCTATGAGGTGTAAAATTCTGTGGCTCAGCCGGACAACCTGGGTAATGACGACACTGTGTGAATCCACTGAGTTGTGTACTTTTCTGTAACTTTGTTATACCTAAGGTCACCTCAATCATGCTTAAAATTATTTCTAAATCAACTCAAACAAGTTATTCTCTCAACCTATCAAAGTTAACAATCCAAGTTTCTCTTTTGAGTTACTCAATTTAGGAACATTTATTGAAAACCTATTTACTAAGTAAAAGAAAGACATTTGGGGCATTAAGAGATTGAATGATAGTCCTTACTATTACTGAGAGAAAAACCTAAAGCTAATTTCTTTTACTTTCTTAAGAACTGATCAGTCTTTCATCCTACAAATATTTATCAAGCACATTCTATATGCCAGGTGCATAATCAGGAACTGGAAATTGAGTGCTGATTGAGAGGGAGCCATTCATTTTAACATTTCAGAAGAAAAAGCAAAGATGAAATAACTTCCTATGTTAAGCTAAAAAAGATGTCCTACCCCTCCCTGAATTCAATACCTTCAAATAGGTCATATAGACCACACTGCTTTCTAGAGAAGATGCAAATGTTTGTGCTGTGGTTTTAGCTTCTGCAGATTTTTCATGATTTTCCCACAAGAATATTGACCAAAACAGATTCTAATGGTTACATCATGAAATCGGTTTTCTATGAGGTGATAAGGGTGTTCATTTAATGAACAAATAGTACTTACAATGAAAAATATTGTTTGCTGAGCAATTTTGGAAAAAGTCTTAAGATATTTCCTTTTGGAAGAAGTTAATTGGGGATACAGGTGGAACTAGCAAAAAAAATGTCAGACACCTCTCTGGGTTTTCTTCTCAGATCTTGGCCCTATAGCTCTTCAGTACCTTAATGATTTTTTGAAGTATATAGATCCCCAGCTTTTCTAGTTCTTCTCAGTGGGATCATTGGTCCAATTTAACATAACTGAGAGTGATGCTTTCCTCCATCTCTTGAGTCTTCTCCTATCAGCCTCTTGCCCCCATCACTCTTCTAGAATTCTTTTGAAGATCACTAAGGACCTATGTTGCTGAAGCCTATGGTTTTTACTCTTCATTTTCATTAACCTATCAGCAGCACTTGGGCATATGATTACTTCCTCCTTGAAATATTTTCTTCTATTACCAAGAACACTTGTTTTTCTATTTCTCTGAATGCTCCTTCTCTGTTGCTGGTTCCTCTTCAGCTCCCCATCCTGTTAATAGCTCAAGTGCCCAGGGCTGTCATCAGACCTCTTCCTTATCTACACTCATACATGCTCAGAACTCAAATTTTATTTCCAGTTCTGACCTGTCTCCTGAACCTGAAAGGTATGTCTAGTTTCCCTTACTTCACATCTTCACTTGCATGTCTAACAGAAATCTCAAACTAAGCTTCTGACCCACTCACTTCCATCATCCCCAAACCTGTTCATTCTAGTTTTTTTTTCCCCAACTTAGCTAATGACAATTCATTTCTAGCTGCTCAAGTGAAATCTCATTCTTGACTTCTCACACTACACTACCAGCAAATCACTTGGGGACTATCTTCAAAATATGTCCAGAATTTCATCACTACTTCCACTGCTACTATCCTGGCCCCGAGTCTCTATATTTTGCCTAATTATTGCACTAGCCTCTTCATTGTTTCTATTCCTGCCCTTGTTCTCATTTTTTTCTCAGCACAGTAGCCAGAGTAATTGTTAAAACATAAATTCTATCACTTCGACCCTCTTCAAACCTTCCTTCCCACAGATAAAAACTATACTTAACCTGAAAGGTCCTATACAAAATAGCCCCTATTAACTTTTCTCCCTTGCTTACTCTGCTCTAGTCACAATGGCTCCTTCATCTCAGTTCACTGTTTCAAACAATGGAAGAGAGGCAACTAAAGTTGTAAAGACAAGCAGAGATGGAGACACAAGCCACATTAGGGATCTGTCATAATTCATTCACAATATTGACTATAATATACAAAGCCCTATCCTAGGTATTTGAGAGCAATTAGGTTAAAAAACTTGCTCTCCTGCGGTTTGCATTCTAGTGGGAGGTAGACAATAAACCAAACTATGATGTAACTGTATGACATAACATTATAGAAGCAAGAAAAAAGGACTGTTAAGGCAAGTAGTGGTTATTACAAAATTTAAATAGGGAACTCAAATGGCTATGGAAAGCAGAATTGTAGGCATTTCAATATATACATATAAAATTTTCTTTTTTGGACAAGATCATGCTAGGTGAGACAAGTGTAAATTTTCAGACTTTACTAATCTTCCCCCAAGATGTTAGAGTAGGAAGGCCCAACCATGTTAAATAGCTAACATTTTTTTTTCTGGGTTAAGCACTTTAAATACATTATCTCAAAAAAAACTGGGTAAAACTTTTAATCAATGATTTCAATGAAGATTTTTAGTTTATGTTGTGACAACTCCCATTTTAATGACTTATTACTCTGATAGCATTGGCCCATGTTATTATACCATGTAATCACTAGCACCTTTCCTTTTAAATTTGTATCAAATTATAGACTCTTCAATTTACTGCTTTGGTGGGTTTGCTTAGCCCAAACTAAGTTCTAGAAATGTGCAGTTACCAGAGCTCTATAATGAGTGCACAGATGAGCCCTAGATTGGATAGATACAGCTCACTGAAGACCAAACTATCTTTTAATTTCTGTGGTAGTACAAACTACTCTTGGAATGTAAGAGTAAACAAAATGTTTTCTAAACACCCCCCTCAGATGACTTTGCTAATTAACAGAGCTCCAAATTAATTTCAAACTTTAGTCACTAGCCCTATCCCTCAGCTTCTAGTTTTCATAAACACTTGTTACTTCTAATAGGATCCTAGAGTGTTCCCTTCCCTAGCCCCACAGGATACTGTTCTTACTTTTACATTCTAATGTTCCGTGTATTTTTGCAAGTAAACGATTACATGGTTCTGATTACAAATTTCATTTCTAAGGATAAAGCATTAATTGGAAATATCAAAAATGAAAAACTCAATCTTAAAAATAAACCTCTAATTTATAAATGCATACCAAGTTAGTAAAATTAGTTTAGAATTCGACGTCAGAACTTAACCGAAAATTGGTTTATATTCAGATTTTTCTCCCCATGCATTATACCATCACCACCACTCACAATTGAGCTTAAAGCCAAAACCAGTCTCTTTTCTACAAGGACCATGAAAACTTTAAATTTTCCATATAAAAATGTGTGAACAAGACTTAATTTGTATGAGGAATCTTAATATATACATTTTGAAGTCATCAAATGACTTTTTAAAAGAACTAGGTTGTCATGCTCTTTAATAATGTATACCTTTTCCTCACTGTGGCACACAGGAAAATAAATTTGTACATTAATCTTATTTGTGGTTGGGTTATCCGCAGTTAACTGTTGTCAAAAATATTAAATGCAAGGGATCCCCTGAAATGAGTGACCACATTCATATAACTTTTATTATAGTCTTAACTGTTCCATTTTCTTTATCTACTGTGACTTACAATTTTTTATCTATGGAAAAAACATAGTATATATAGTTTTTACTACCCATGGTTTCTCTCATTCACTAGGCCTCTTAGAACATTTCCCTCATAAATAAGGGGGAACTACCGTACTTTCTGCTGGCGAATATTAAAATCCTTGGACAAAGCTCCTCGTAGTGGAAACAGCTGGCCTAGGGATGCAGGCGGCTAGCTCTGCAGTTTGAGTTCTGCTCATTTATTGTTTAATAATTACTCCAAGAAAGGATTTTTTAAAAGAATTCTTTAACATGTTCACTTACATTTATACAATGCTGGAAATGACTGTTGACATTTTCACTATTACCATTCATTATCAAAGGAAGGCATAATATCAAAGTCAAACCTGAAACTATAGTCAATGTTAAATCATAAACTCAAAAAATACCATTTACAATTTAAGTACTCTCTTGTATAAAGCATCAAAAAGTTAATACAAGTACTAGTCTTAAGCAGTCAAACAAGTCTAAGCCACATTTATTTGCACATGTAGTAATGAGCAACATACTCCAAATTCATACAAATTTATAAAACAACAAGTTAATCACTTGGTACACTTGTGTTATCTTGTTTACAGATTCAAGTGTAGATGTACGTCCTTTATTTTGTAAACTTTCATACAATACTTAAACAAAAATTTTGACATATATTGGCATGGTTCAGTTAGAGCCAACACAAAAGTTAAGACAAGACCACAACTCAAAAACCAAGTTTAGAATATATTTTTCTACCTCCCTCCCCTGGAAAGAAGTGATTAACAAATGTATATGCTGTATCACACAAGAAACCATGGAGACAAAAGAATGATGCTCCCATAATTGTAAGAAAATGCCAACCAAAATCATACTGCTTCATCTACCCAATATACGGTGTAAATAAGAAACAAGAGGAAACGTTTAGATGAAAATAACAAGGGAGACTAGAAAAAATAGTAAATGATCTTAAAAACAAACTATGCCCTGCCCCCAATGCTGCAAATATTTGACAACTCGAAATAATTGTCTAAGGCAAATAAAAGTGAGGAAACCTTCAAAGACATTCTAATCACCTTCAGTATCTAGTGATAAAAGCTGAAAATGATATCAAGAAGGTACTATACAAGTGTCGAGGACATCCCAAAACTAATGAAAGAAACGCATTTATTTCTACAAAAGCAATGTATAATACAGAATTAGAAGGAAACAGACTTAAAGATTTACCTATTAAAATATACAGATTCTTACTGAAGAGTATAGGATATTTAAAAAAGATGACAAGGGATGTTAATCTTTTTTTATTATTATTATTTTTACATATTTTGGAACCTCACATAATTTTGATAAATAACTCTTACAAAATTATGCAAAAAGTACAAGAATGTCTGGTAAACAAACAGTCTGTATTTTCCAAAAAGATTTTTTACAACATGCAATTCTTAAGGCAGCATCCTCCTTACAAGGAAAGGTAATCCTTTTACTCATCAAGACATCTTCTGCTGCAAAGAATAGGCTAAGAAAGCCTGGCTTCTTCCATTAACGCCTTTTGTCTTTCCTGTCTGATTTTCGGTCTCTTTCACTTCTCGAAGATCTTTTGCCTGATCGACTACTCTCTGATATAGACCTCTTTCTGTCAGACCTGGAATTCTTATCCTTTGATCCTTTTGTATCTCTACTACTACCACCTTTTGAGGACTTGTGACTTCTTTCTAGTCCTGAAGTATCCCTTCGTTTCCGATCCACGCTCCTTCTGTGCTTTCTATCTCTATTATGTCCCCGGCCTCTACTCCGACTTCTACTCTCACTGGAACTAGTAGTGCTGCTGCTACTGTCTCTGCTGCTGCTGCCACTTGTACTGGAGCTGCTACTGGAACTACTTCGACTACTACTACTGCCACTGCTAGAACTGCTTCCACTGCTACTACTGGTTGAACTGCTACTAGAACTACTACTGCTGCTACTCCGACTTCTACTCTTGCTTGTTTTATTTCTAGCTCGACCTCTACTTCTGCTCCTAGTTTTGGTTTTGGATTTGCTCTCCGGAAGTACCGTCAAAACTGGCTCTATAGTCACCTCAGTGAGTTTTACAGATTCTATAGCAAATTCCTTCCTCTCAAGTAGTAAATGCCCTTGCTCCTGAATAACCTGAGGTGATGACTGTAAAACAGCTAATGGTAAAGTCTCAGGTTGAGAGAGAGGCTGGGGCTGGAGTACTGGTTGGGACTGAGATTGGGGCTGAGATTGGAACTGAGGCTGAGGCAGGGGCTGAGGCTGAGGCTGAGCCACAGTCTCAGGTTGTGGCTCAGATTCTTTCTCTTCTTTGTCCTCAGGCTCATTTTCCATTTCTAGAGCACTAGCACTCTCTTTTGCAGGAGAAAGAGATTTACATTCTTTATCTGGCTCAACTTCAAATTCCATTTCTTGCTCCAATTCTTTGTTAGTTTCATTTTCTGACGGTTCTACACTTTCAACTTGACTGGTTTCCATTACCTCTTGCTCAGCAATTACATTTTTGACACTCTCCACCATCTCTAGCACATCCATAACTTCCTCAGGCTGACTATCTTGCTGCTTCTCATTTTCCCTTATCTCAGTTTCCTCTTCCATCTTAACCTCCATTTCCTGTTTTTGTTCCTCCTCCTCCTGTTCCTTCTCTGCATCACTATGAACTATACTAATTTCTTTTTCCTCTTCCTCTCCTGCTTCCTCTATTTCTACATCATTGTGCTGATTACCTGTCTCCTCCAACTCTTCCTCTCGCTGAGCCACCTTACCCTCTTCTTGTTCCGCCTTCTGTTCTTCATTACGCACCACCTGATGTTCTTTTTCCTTCATTGATTGTCTTCTAGGCCTAGCCTCCATTTTATTTATTTGTTCTGCAAATTCGATGCGTCTACCTTCAAATAAAGCTAAAGAATAAAATTTTAGATGTGTAAAATATATTATGAGTAAGAAATCCAGTCACAATTTGAAACCTGGCTACAAAATGTCACTGAGCTTTATCTAAATGTCTTTTTCTAAAGAGATGACGACAAAAGACTGATTATGGCAAATAAGTAATTACCAATTGACATAAATTAACAAAAGCAATGATCTACTGGAAACCTATATATAAAAAAAATTAGTAGCAGGCAGAACTACCATATCTAAGTGATGGATAAAAAGGACAATCTTGCTACTTAACTTAATGCTAGTTGAAAAGAAACAAAACTTCTTTCAAACAAAATCAGTTTTATGATATAACATATATTAATTTTTCTGCTCCCAAGGAGAAATAAATCACCTAATCACCAATTTACGAGTGTCTACCCTTCAATGTGTGCTCCCTCTATGGATTACATTGACATTCACTTTTTCTTGCTTCATTAGCATTTATGTCTGGCTACTAAGAGTATCAAGCAAAAAGAAGTCATGTTACTCAAATACTTAAGAAATACACATGTATTAAGCATTGCCTACAAAAGTTTCCAGTTAAACTCCATCAGGAAACAAAGGCTCCTGCACTCCAAACTTATTAGCATCGTATTTCAAAAATCTACTATTAAATCACAACTATTATAGGCAGACAAATGTGTATGTGTGACTTTATCACCTTATTCATTAGGAAAACTGCAATTGACTTCTTCACGAACACTTACCATTCATTTTTCTCTGTGACTCTTCTATTAGTTTTTGGGTAGCTGGACACATTCTTCCAGGAATATAGAACAAGTGGGGCTTCGTCTTAGTTCTTATGTATTTAATTATCTTGGCATTATGCTCATTCCATTCTTCTTGCTAAGGAAAAGGTAAAGGTCAGCACTTCTGTAAACAGGAAGCATAACCAATCTTAGAATTCTAAAATACTACTCACCAGCTGCGCAAGCTCAACCTTCTGTTCCAAAAGCCGCAGTTCTGTCTGTTTAGCACGCCTCTCTTCAAATAGTTCTCTCCTCTCATTTTCAACCTGCTTTCTCTCTTCTTCTGCCTGTACTTCCAGTTTCTGTTCAATTTCCTGGCGTCTCTTTTGCTAAAGATAAGTAACGATCTTTACACATCCTGATTACATGAAACATTACAATTTTATTAAGTTATCTGCATGTGTTTCACATTTGCAATTCAGGATACCAACTACTTAAAACTTAGCACTTAGAATTTGAAGACTGCAATTTCTCTTTCAAGAAATGGGGGCTGCAGCTTTTCATGTAAAAATCTAAACTTTAAAGCCATAATATCAGTAACTGTTCCATTGCAACAGAACTTTTAGATAAGGTTCTTTCATAAATTAACCACAAAAGAGCACTTCAGTTACTCTTTTTAAATCAAAAAATTTGACAGAAGTGATGCTCTAATAAGTCATATTTTCCACCTATTTAAAAAAAATTACTCTTCACACATTAAAATGCCTTTAAGCCTTTTATATTCTCCAGTAAACACATAAAAGCTGAAATAAAAGTTTATTAATTTCCTATATACAAATTATCTCTTTTCCACTGTAGTTACCCCGAGAAGCAGTAACTTGGGTGTTCATCTTCACAGACATAACTTTGTACTTTTAACAAAAAACTTCAACAGTTAAACTGTGTAGGGCAATATTTATGCGTTTGCTTCTAGAGTGCTAAATATTTGCTCTGAATGTGTATCTAAGTCATAAAAATTAGAATTACTGAACTAGTAGCAATGATCAATGAGTTTAACTCACTTACTGAAGAAAAAGCACTCTGAGGCCTAAAGAAATAAAGGAACGTGTTCAAGACCACAAAACAAGATTGTTAATAGAGCTGACTTCAAAAAAAGACCAGTTAGTCTATGGCCATGCTACCCTGAACAAGCCCGATCCCGTCTGATCTCGGAAGCTAAGCAGGGTCAGGCCTGGTTAGTACTTGGATAGGAGACCATCTAGGAAGACCAGGTGCTGTAGGCGTAAAAAATAAAAAAATAAGGGATTGTAGGCTGACGAAATCCTTGCAATCTAAGGTCAACCAAGGGATGCCTCGCTTAAAAACAAAACAACAAAAGACCAGTTAAAAATTTAACTCCAGAAAAGTTTTTTAAGTTTTTCCTTGGCTTTATTTTAAGATTGCAATTAAGTATTAAGAGAGCTTTTCAGCTCTTTTTAAAAACATGTAGGCAACTACTCTGATAAGAAAGCAAAGAAATTGCATAAATACCCTTTCAGTAGCGACAGTAGATTCTTGTTTAAATTTCTGAAGAGTGCCCATCAACAAGCCAAATATTCGCCGGTTCCTAAAAAACAAAAAGAAAGATTCAGTTTCAATAGGATCCACTTCATCTAAACCTGCCATTTCTTAAAAAGAAACATACTATATGCACTTGGACAATTGCTTAAATTTTCTTAAAATTGCATTATTTGACAGGTTTCCCTCCCAGAAGTCAATAAAAATACCTTTGCTTTCCCTTTTCATCCATATTTTGATCCTGGATAAGGTCTCTCCGCGTGCGTTCTTTGGAGGTAGCTACAACTGAAGACTGCAAAGCTGGCTGCATAAGAAAAAGAAAATCTCCGTAATTTAACAAGTATACAAGAGGAACCCATTAAAATGTAGTAAGATGAAAATACTATATTCATCCTCTATGTTCTTTTAATCTCAATTACCTTTTTAACATCATCATCCTCTGGATCGCTTTCTTGGCGTGATTCTCTCCGTGTCCGACGCTCCCCGCCCAGCCTGTCATAGGAAAAATAATTTAAATGAGCACTACAGAATGTGACTTAAGTGCCTACCAAGGGCAAACGACTACTTTTTCGAGGACTCATTTCCAGAAATTTCATTGTCAGTTTACATCCCATTCTACGCTTTCCGCCAGTAGTGAAAAGATAAAATGTACCATCAATGCCCAATCCAGATTTTGATAGCCTTTAATCAATGCCCAATCCAGACTTTGATAGCCTTTATTTCTCAAGCTGGTTTTTATAGTACAAGACAGAAAAGTGACACATATTGACCATTTTCTTAACCTTATTCCTCTCATGACCCTTATTTTGGTAAAATTTCTGTTATTGTTAGTAAAGAACTCAGTTTTGAGGGATACTAGCTATCGGTTCAGTAAATACCAATAGATCAGACTCAGGGGAAGTGATACACTATCCGAGTCTAATATGACTCAACTCAACTGTGAATGAAGGGGCAACATAATAAACCCAACAAATTATCGAGGGACCACATGGCAGGTCCAACAAGCTCAGTGACCAAAAGTAACTACACAGGATGGTCTGATCATAAATTCCTAACCGGGCAGGCCATGACAGGTAATTATGTCCCAGGCCTACAGTTTCCTTAGCAAAGGTCAATCCTTACCTTAAGTGAGCTCTGTCCACTGCTCTTACTCACCTAGGATAACATACTTTTGAAATGTCAAAGTAATTTCCTAGACCCCTTGAAGGTACAACCACAGGCTCAAGAGCACAAGACCACAAAACCCCTCAGTGTTATCTTATTCCTTGCATACCATCTCTACTTACTGTAAACGTTAATTATTAACTAACCTATACTCACCAATGTGTCTCTTCATTCTCCTTTTTATTTAATCCTAGAGATTGCCCCACTTTGCTTTCTCCTATCTCCTTAACATCACCAATGGATTTCATGTAACCCTCCTTACATCTTCTCCTTTGATTCTAATGTATAAAATAAGCTGCAACACTGCCACTCTCCAAAGCATTTTCTTAATCTGCTAAAATTTTGGCTCAAACTTACAAAACTTTTCTATAGGCTGGACAGTCTTTCATTGACAAAACAATATTTATTAAATGTTTATATCTGTATGCTACCTTAGAAAATAGAACATATACACGTGCCTTCAAAATCTTTTTTTTCCAACATACCTACTGACTGCCCCTTCAAGGTCTCTCTGTTTGGCTGGGGGTCCTCCTCCACTATCTGAGAATCCACGCCTGTGATTAAAAATGTCCAACACAAAGCACTTGAAATGTAAGATAAATGGCATTTCCATTTAGCAAAAAAATTTAAAAATTTAAATATCCTTCCAATTAAAGCAACCTTCAATGGCCATTCACTCCAAGATGCTTTTATAGTATTTTTTAAAAACCCACATGAATAAATTTATACAAAACTACTATAGTTAATATATTCAAGCTCTAGTTTTACATGTAAATGAAGTTCCAGGATAACTATCCAGAAAATTACAACTGATTACAGCTTTAAACACAAACATTTCTAAGTGGTTCTACCACGAATTTTGTTTAAAATGGTACGTCAATTTAGTCTAAGCAGCACCAATAATCTTAATGTATGAAATAAGTCTCAAGGAAATCTTACCTCAGCAATAAACTACCACGTCCTCTACCTCCACCAGGACCAGAAAGGGCCAGCAATCTGGCTTGGATGGGCCTGTAAGATATTTACAAATCAGTACAAAAAGCATATGTGGACACATGTAATGGCATCAAATACGTTCACGAGTGCAGTGCATCATAGAGAAAATAACTAAAAAAGTTCTAAAAAGACGGATCAAATCCACGTGTTTGAAAAAGGTTAGAAAGTATTATTTAAGTTCTGTTTTTTCAAGACCAATATCACAGAAATTAGATTTATTTCGATGCCACTATACATTAACAAGCTTTGATCAGGTCTTAATTTCGCCAACCCGAAGGAAGCTGCACGTGGGCAAGAGCCTTGGGGCGAAGCGGCGAACCGAGTCCCAGGAGTGTCTCCTGGCCAGCCGTTGGAGGGGGAAGGGGCTTTGTGCTGCAGTTCCGGGCCCGCAGAGCCGAAGGCGGGAATCCGCAGACGGGGCCTTCCCACAGACCGGGAAGGAGTCCCGACGCACCCAGGCCCCGCTCTCCTTCCTCACGAACCTGAGCCCGGGGACCTACGGTGGGGCCTTGGAGACTCCCCACCTCACCGAGAACCGGGTTCTACTGCCGGCTCGGGAGCAAGCCTCGATGTTCCAGCCTTATCAAAGCTGGTCGCCCTCCCCGCCCCCAATTCACCCCGACTTGATGACTGCTTCTCGGAGCCAGCATTTCCCATCCAGCCTTTACCTCACGTCATTCGGATCCCTCCCGGTGAGCTTGCGAATATTCTCATCCACGTTCTTTAGGCTCTCTTTGGCCTTTTCTAGCTGCTCCTGCAAAGTTCTCACTGCGACCGCCATCTTCTCCCTGCAGCAGGCTTCGAGACTGCTCCACAGGCCGCGCCTGGCCGTACCGCGCCGCCGGACGCGAGGACTGACAGCTGGCCTCAGCCAATGACGATGGGCGTTGTTTTTCGGCTTCAACCACTCAGCAACCGGAAGGGGGAGAACCTGCCAACCCTTGTGCCTCCCGGCCAATGAAAAGTCCGTCAGGCGGCCACTTCCCTCCCCAGTTAGCTGCGTGTGGCCCGGCTCCGATTCTAGCGCAGAGGCGGGGCGGGTTTGTGAGTCCTTGGGTCCTCGGAGACGCGGGCTCATGGGCCTGCTCCTCCGGCAAGGAGCGCGGAGTTTTGCAACTCTTTTAGCCTATGCTATGACGTGACTTACGTCATTTTAACCACCTAATCACATCAGAGTGAGAAGGAGGCGAGTCTGTTCTCCCCCTGCCCATCCATCAGAGAAGGTGGCGAGTTTATCCCCCTCTCCCCCCAGTAAATGATTAGATTAGGAAAGGGTGCGGCCATTCTGTTGGTGCGCATGCCCAGGGAGTGTGTGTGTGTGTGGGGGGGGGTGCGAGCTTCTACTAGGTTAAACCAAAATGAGCAGAAGGAAGCAAAGAATGAAGGAACAGGAAGTGATTAATCGTAATAGTTATTTTAGGGACACTGAAACGCTTTACATGCCTATCCCTGTCAAGAGCTTGAATAAAATGCCTGTTTTTACTGATAAGGAAATTGAGTCTGGGGGTACTGCAGCTGTCCCTACGTCTTGCCAGTCTAGAGTCACCATCGGATCAGACCCTGTGCGAGGATGTACTAGAAGAGAAAAGCAATGATGAGACAGACAAGGCAGGCATTCTCTACATCTGGCCTAGAGTTGGTTCGTTTAAGATGGGGTTGCTGGGTCAGCGTTATTGTGTGTATGAGAGTATTGTCCAACTTCTGGTTCCGCTGTACCTGCACTGCCAACATGGGAACCAGTTTTATTCCAGAAATGTATCTGCAAATTATAGCCCAGAAAGCATGTTCCTACAGAAACAATATTATGAATAACCTTTGGATTCTCATTTCCATCTGTCAGCCAAGCATCCTCCTTAACACCAAGGATTAGCAGGCTAATTTACCATTTTAATTCGCCCAACCACCTTTATATATAAATATACATATATTTTTTAAAGAATTGAGCAAGACACCAAAATATGGCAGAAAAGAATAGCTTTATTAGAAGAGAAAGTAAAGCAACAGAACACTTCAGACGTGGAAGCGGGCCTGAGCAAGAGAAGAACAGCTCAAAAGGCTCAAGGGCTCAAAGGCCACTCAATCACCTTTAAATCGCCTGTGTATGAGCAGTATCTCCTTTATCTGAGGATAAAGCCTAGAACAAGCTAGCTATGGTTCCTGCTTCCCTGGAGTTTATAAGCTCCTCAGGAAACAAAGATTATTCATGTACTCATTCATTCAAAAAATATTTATTGAGTAAAAAATGTGTTTTACTCCTGTTAATCTATTTTATATCAATATAATTATTAGACTAACCAAAAAACCTAAAAGGGTAGAAGGAAACCTTTTCCATCCCAGCTTTAGAAACAGAAGTAGTATTGAAAAAAGAAAAAGTAAAGCTAAGCAAGAGGGGTGAAGATGGATAATTAATTCCGATTGTGAGCATACTTAGTTGTGATCTGATCTGTATTTACAATCCTATGTCATAGACAGTACGTGAAGCACCAGAATGTGACAACAGTAGATCCTAACCTCCAAGTATGACAAAATGCTTTTAGAGTTAACCAAAAAAAAAAGGATCTATTCCTGCTTCCATAGGATCTAGGATCCTGGACAATTTAACATAGTCTGCTTTATGGGGGAGAATCAGTGCGATGCTATGTTCAACATTTAGTAGGTGCTCAGTAATTATTAGTTTCCCCTCTATTTTCCCAAATATTCTAAGACCACCACCACCACCTGCCCCCCCCATTATTGTAGTTTGAGAAATCAATCTTAATAAGTTGGTTAATTGCTTACTCTTTGACCTCAGTGGTGAACTTGGGCTCCTGTTTCTTGATGGTAGTGATGAAGGGAGAGAGTGCAATTGGGAAATAAAGGTCCTGACTTCGTGTTTGAGAAATTTCAGTGCTGGAAAAATTAAGATTATGATTACAAAAATTATATTGCCTAGTGTTTTTGAAGGCTTAGGTGGAACTTTTATGCTTGATTTATACGATGATTGAATAAACTAATCCAAATATTGAAGGGACATGTAAAAAAGCAACCATAATTCCAATTATGGAACATGATCTTAAATTTCTGTGAAGGGCTATGAAGAATTGAGAGTTTGTTAATTTGAGAAAACTCAGTATGTTAATTTTGGGAAAGCAATAAATTGGAAAAAAATCGGCTGTGAATTACTAAGAACTAATCGATGTTAATAAGTAACATTTTAAGCAAGATTTGCCAAATTTAAGCGGTGCTTATGATATATATATATATATATGATCTAAAATATATATACATATATATATATGCACTTATGTAGAAGTCTCACATCTGTTACAGGTTCTTATGAATTTCGTCCCACGATGACGTTGCTTTTCTGAAGTCTTTAGCACTTTTTCCACTTACCTAATCCTCTGATTAATTTGTATTTTCTGGTTAAAGAATATCTTGTTCTTTGCTTAGTCCATCTCCCTTGTCGACGCCACTCTCAGTAAACTTCTTGGTGGCCAAAATGGCTTTAAATCTTTTTGCATATGTAGGCTTAATCTAATATGGAATGGGGTAATTTCTTACTACACCTAAAATTTATAGCTTCACTCTTTTTATAACTTTTCATATTGAGGAACATATGGCGGGAAGTGGAAGCTTTTGATGAAGCGCGTAGACATTCTTGTCACTTCATCTAACTCTTAGGTAATTAACGCAAAGATGGCAGAAGGAACTCTTTTTGTCTTATTTTGACATCCCCCCCCGACCGCTCCCGCCCCCAGCATAGCTCAAAAAGCCAGCTGTTCACCCTGGGGCGGGGCGGGGGTAGGGGAGTGACTCTGTGATCATAGAGCTGGCGAATGCCGGGGTAGAGATGACCGGAAGTTGTTTTTATTGCCCCCCCCGCCCCCAACACACACATCCCAGGGGCCGGATCGGGTCTCCGCAGGTTCAGTTTGGTTCCCACAGCTGTCAGAGGCTCCTATTCCGCCCGAGGGCTTGGTAGCCCTGGAGTGGGCTCACTCCGGTACTGGGCTCACTCCAGTACTAGTGTCTTCTGGAAGCCGAGTGCATTACTCGGTCTCTTAGCAACGAAGGACAGGCCGCGGTTTGAGAGAGCGGCGGCGCAGTCCAAATTGCTCAGGCGCTAGCCGGGACTCCCGAGCCCGGCCCAAATAGGAGCCGAAAACCAGAGCTTGGAAGAATAAGCAGGAAATGGCGGACGAGGCGTTGTTTTTGCTTCTCCATAACGAGATGGTGTCTGGAGTTTACAAGTCCGCGGAGCAGGGGGAGGTGGTGAGTGCTGCCACATGCGCTTGAGGTTCTTTTTCAGTGAAACTGTTTTCCCTCAGTTCTTTCCTTCAATCCCTGCCCCTCCGCCACCCAACGCCTCCCGTGGCGTAGGCAGCTGTTCTGCCGGCAGGTATCCTAAGTCCTCGAACCTGTCAGCTGTCTTCGGTCTTTTAACTTCTTTCTCGTATCTTCTACTATTTGGTACTTTTTTGTCTCTTCCCATATTCCCATACCTGTGTCCTGCAGGCCGCAGATTTTTTTTACTTTTAGTATTGTCTCTACCATCATTTACGGCAGGGTTAACTGCAGAGCTGATTTGGGCACCCCGTACTTCCAGTCCTGCTGAGCTGTCCACTGCACAGCCCTGATCCAGCCTGAGAATCCTGTCCCTCCCTCCTTATGCCTAACCCTCAACCACTCCACGAAACTCGAAGACAGAAGCCTAATAAGAGTTGAAGCCAAAGGAAAGGAAAGTTTGCAGGCGTTACTATAATTAGGAAAAAAATTAATTTAGAAAATTTATTTAGTGCTCATTAAATGTCAGAGCTAGTTCTAGGTCCTGGGGATGTAGTAATGAGGGAAACGATGACCCCATCCTCTTGGGGATTACTCCTAATGTGTGAGAGTCCTCATTCACTCATTATTCAGTGTGTATAGTAGGCCCGACACTGCTAGATTAATAAGATAAACCCCAGCCTCAGTTGTTGAATGATTGGAATTCAATGAGTAATTAAGGTATTGGGTTGTAGTTAGGTATAAAATCAAGGAGTTGTAACAGATTTTATAAAAGATATTCCAAAGTCATGTTCAAGTCAGAAGGCCATTCTATAATGCTGTTGATAAAGAGGAGTGGATTGTGGGGGTAGGAAAAGCATCCTAGGCAAGGTAAAGACACAGAGGTATGAAAGAATGTGATGTATTTAAATATGCTTGAGCGTTTCACTGTGACTAGATTGAATGGGTGGAGAGCGAGAATTGAGAGCTAAAACTAGAATGAGCCTTGTATGATTTGGACTTTCTTAGTGGAGGATTTTAAGAATTTTTAAGGGAAATATGTGGCCCATTTGTATTTTAGAAAGAGGGGCTGGTTTGGAGAAAAGATTCTTGTAGCGAAAAGGTCTGTTATTGCAGGAGTCCAGGCAGGAGATGATGAAGATCTGAATTAAGACAGGAATAGAGAAAAGAGGAGCTAACAGGTTTGAGAGATAGGAGGTAGAATCTATAGGACTTGGTTTGGTACAGAAGTGAGAGTTGAAAATTATCCCCAGGATTTTAGATTGACCTGCTAAGTTTGATGGAGAGGAATAATGGAGAAGAAAGAGGTGAGAATAATGAATTATTTTTGGACAGGTTGGAATTTTGAGATGCCTGTAGGACATCCAGGAAAAGGTACTGCCAGTTTGTAAGCTACAAGAAGGATAGTGTCTTAGTCCATTCTGGCTGCTATCACAAAATACCACAGACTGAGTGGCTTATAAACAACAGGGATTAATTTTTCACAGTTTTGAAGGCTGTGAAGTCCAAAATCAAGATGCTAGCAGATTCAGTGTCTTGTGAAGGTCTGCTTCTGGTTCATAGATAGTTATTTTTTGTGTTTGTCTTCACATGGTAGAAGGCTAGGTAGCTCTCTGCCGTCTCTTTTTTTAAGGGCACTAATCTCATTATTGAGGGCTCCATCCTCATGACAGAATCACTTCCTGAGGGCCCGACCACCTAATACCATAACACTGAGGGTTAGGATTTCAATATATGAATTTTGGGGAGACACAACATTCAGTCTATAGCAGACAGGCATGATGCATTTGGAGATGTCATTAGGAAGACATCAGGAAGAGTATTGGAAATGAAGCAAATTCTATTTTCAGACCCATCTGTAATAGAGATTTTTTTTCCCCGCGTTATAAAATTTTGACTTTATCATCACCAGCAACCAATAGTTATTAATGTTTAGCATCTGTGCTAAGTAGCAAACAATTGCTGTCGTGCAAAGCTAGCCTTCCTTTTCCCCAAAGAATAATTAGCAACACACCCTCCACTCCCAACGTGTACAATCAGTTCTCTTAATTTTCTCTACTTTCCAACCCCCTTCCAACTCTTGCCCAGGAACATCACCTTTTTAAAAATCCCTCTTTTTCCCAATGGATTAACCAAAAAGAAAATAGAGCTGTTATAATCGTGATCATTTTAAGAGGTGTGCTAGTCATATAAGAGAAAGGAAATCCATAAGTTTTGAATCATTTAAACTAAAAATAACTTTCTTTTCCTATTGCAGTTGTTTAGTATAGGGAAAAATGTCAAGAGCATATAAATAAAAGTGATTAGAATCCAGAGGGTTCATTGTGTTAGTGTCAATATTTTGAGTATGCTTCAGATTTTTCATAATAAAAAATGTGAAAGAAAGACACATAATCCTGTCATCCAGAAATGTTTTTTGTATATCTTTTTGACATAAAGTCATAAGTTTTGAAATAACATAAAGGTAAGAACCAATGTTCTCATCCTCTAAATCAAAGGATAGGTTTTTTTAAGAAAAGTTAATGGATAAAATATTTTCAAGTTTAATTTTTCTTACGAATTTAGTGCTTGCTAATAATGAACTCAAATGCTAATGTGAATAGTAAGTAGTAACATTAGAAGGTGTTTACTAAGGCTTAATTCCAAAAGCGCATGTGATCATGGTTAAGATTTGAGAATATCTAGATACATAAGCATATTTCCTGCTAATTAGTATGTTTCTGGGCGATTCTACAAAGCAAATCGCTCTACAAACAGCATCATGATTTACAAGTACTCATTCCACCTGAACATGTTTGGGAATGAGTGTGGAGAATAACAAAAATCAAGGGTAGTGATATGTACAATAATAGATGTATGTGTAGAGTGTTATGACAGCAAAAGGTCCAAAGGAGTATCAGGGAAGGTTTCCGGGGGGATGTGATGCTTGAGCTGCTTTTAAAGGATGTACAATTTTGGAAACAGCAAGTGCGAAGGCATGGAGGCAGAGGAAAGAATGGCACTCTGGAGTTGCTTCAGAAATTTCACAGTAGTGGAAGGAGGATGTTTGTGTATATGTGGCTGTTAGTAAATCTGGTTAACTAGCCAGGGATCGTTTAAGAAGAGGCACATAATGCTGTGCTAATGAGTTTGGACTTTATTTTGAAGAAGGGGGTTGCCAAAAGGTCCAGTTGAGAAGAACACAATTTGCTTTTTAGAAAGTCTATACCGCTGCCCTGACATCTTCTCTGGGACACTGCTTCCCTCATCTCCAACTTAGATGCCTACGTTGTTCTGCCACACCTATGACAAAAATAGTTGGTGAAGAAAAGGGAAGGAGAAATTAATTGTGAAAGGAAAAGATCACAAGAGAAAGAGGCCAATATAATCTCAGAGGTCATCAACTATGATTTTTAATTCAGGTTTAAAAAAATTAAAAATGAATTATCTTAACATCTTCAATGAAAGCATATCTGAAATACCTAGTTGAAGGTTTCATATGGAAAAGGAAATGTTAGTAATAAATATCTATAAAATGGTGTCCAGGAGAATCAAATGTGAGGAAAATCATGTTATAAAAATTCCTAAAGGTACAGGGTTTGTCATTGAGAAATAAAGACATTTGGATCATGGTTGTACAATCTAAGACTTTCAAGGACTTTTACATATGTAAAAGTGTTATATTTATTTTCTGTGGTTCCAGGGAGAAAACTGGGATTAATAGGTAAAGGATAAATTAAAGTTAATAAAAATATATTTCATCCACTAATAACATCAAAGAGTTCCAATAGTAATAATCCAATGTTGATGCTCAGTGGATCCTGGACTGCATTAAAAATGCTTCATATACATTAGTTCTCATAGGAATTTATTTTATATAAGTGAAAACATGGTTTAAATTCAGTTGCTCAAGGTCAGACTTATTTAACTGGTACATCCAGGAATCAAATCTCTGATAAAATGATCCTACAGTCCATGTTTCTAAATGAAAAGTAAAAAGATTATTCTAAATATGAGTCATTTAAAAATAATATAGTATTTTCTTAGAAATATGGTGATATGAGCCTGTGTTTCCATTATTCATCACTTGATAAGCCCTTCACGCTTATCTATTAAAATTTTTCAATTTGTGAAAAACCGTGAGCCCATTGAAGAAGTTGGATGTATGTTAAAGACTATCTTCATGTGAAGATGCATGTAAAGTTCTATCTTCAAATACACATTCGTCTAGTTATTGTATATATGAAGCAAGATGAGAAGTTAAGAAGGATCAGATGAAAACTTCATTTCCTGAAGTATTTTTACAGTGTTATGAGAATTAAAAGCAACATTAACAGAACACCACCAGTAATTTCTGGGAGAGAAAAATAACTCCACTTGGCACTTAACTGCTCCACAAGCAGATTTAGTTGGTTTTGGTGTGACATCATGTAGAACACCTGTAGCATCCATCATTGCCTCACTCGTCAGATCTTTTACTGATACATTGTTTCTCCATCCTTCATCACTGTTGTGAATTGAAAAGCAGCATTAACAGAACACCACCAGTAACTTCTGGGAGAGAAAAATAACTCCATTTGGCACTTAACTGCTCCACAAGCAGATTTAGTTGGTTTTGGTGTGACATCATGTAGAACACCTGTAGCATCCATCATTGCCTCACTCGTCAGATCTTTTACTGATACATTGTTTCTCCATCCTTCATCACTGTTGTGAATTTGTAAAACCACTTAAATTTGCAAATAATTGGAAGTAAATATCATATTGGGTAAATAAACTGCATTGTCATTAAAAAAAAAGTATACCAGCAATATATAAAAAAAATCAAGGAGAGAAAAAACTAGAGACAAGGAGATCAGTTGGAAGGCTCTGACTGAAAACCAGGAGAAAAATAAGGGCAAACTTAAAGCAGTAAGATGGAGCAAGAAGATGCATTTTGGGAAGCATGTAGACAATAGGCTCCACAGGACTGGACTGCAGTGCATGTGGAGAGGTTGGGAGCAAAGAGGTAAAGAAAATGGAAGTTTTCTTGTTGGAGTAACTAGGTGCTGTTAATGAAGTTAGGGACTTCTGGGGCAGAGCAGGCTGAGGACTTTAAGATAATGAATATCATGTTGAATATGCCTAATTTGAGGGCCCTGTGGGACCTCTAGATGGCTATGTCCAATAAAATCACTAGAAATACAGATTTAGTAGTCATAGGCTCGTAAGTGGAGTACATGGTTCCTTAGAAGAAAATTCAGCAAATAATGAGGCCCATGGTGGGAGACAAACAGGCTTCAGAATATATAAAAATCCCTGCCTTCTTGGAGCTGTAATTCTAGCAGAGGGTGAGGATGGAGGGACATGGCACTATAAAATTAGTAGAATGTATAGACTTTAAATAGCGAAAGAAGTTCTTTGGAGAAAACTTAAGCAGAGAAGTGGACCAAGGCATCACAATCACTTTTAGAGGGCTTCTTAAAACACAGATTACTGATTCCACACCCACAGTTTCTGATTCAGTAAATTGGGCATGGGATTACAGAATTCGCCATTTTTAGAAGTTCCCATGTGATGCCAGTGTTGCTGGTCTTGGGACACACTTTGAAAATCACTGGGAGAGTTGCTGAAGGGGAATGATGCTGCAGTTTTAATGACGATGGTTAAAGTGGGTCTCATTTGAGATGGTGGCATGTGAGTGAAGACTTAAAGCGAGGGAGTTGGTCTTGTGAATATCTGGAGGAAGAGCTACCTATGCAAGAGCCCTGAGATAAGAGTGCATCTGGCGTTTTTGAGGACAGCAAGGAGACCACTGCAGCTGGAGTGGAGTGAGTGAAGAAAAGTAGATGGTCGAGGTTCAGGAGGTACAGCTGTCTGGATTGTATAGGGCTTTGTAGGTCATCCAGAAGATTTTAGGAGTCTTTAGCATAGGGATGGTATTTAAAGCCTAAAGACTGGATGAAATGGTCAAAGGAAGAGCAAAGCATTCACATGATTCCAGGCACAGGATGGTGGGATCATCAACTTTTATTTAAAGCCTAAAGACTGGATGAAATGGTCAAAGAAAGAGCAAAGCAATCACATGATTCCAGACACAGGATGGTGGGATCATCAACTTAGACACACTGAGAACTAGAAAGCCTGGATGACTCCAAGAGACATTTTGAAACAAGAACAATAGAACTTAGGGACAGCACAAAGAGAATGACTGATAGGAAGAACATCAAAAGTGTTACCAACTTTTATAACTGAGGAGAAAAGAGGAATTGTTGAAAATGTAAAAAAAGAGGGGAAGGGGGAGCGTAATTAGAGGCTTT